>NC_069500.1:258338634-258681134 GCF_027579735.1 Bombina bombina
CCAACCCCCCTCTGGGGGTACTGTTTCCAGTAATCCAATCCGGGCTGACAACCCAGGTACGAATATGGCGGCATATAGCCGCGATGTGCCTGCGCAAGCATTAGCTACGTCAATGACTACGTCAGTCACTGATTCTCTCGATTGAAATAAGAGCGTAAGAGGGAGCTGCGCTGTCAAGGTAAGTGCGGTGCGTTGTGAGAATCTCCCTAGTTTTAACGAGCAAGTTATTATTGTTATTTAAATCAATAATGAATAAAAGGTTTCTGGCAGCAGCGTCTTCAAATAGAAAACTGTGCATGCGTGATATTGCCGCACTGCCAAAAATGTATTTTAATTACATTCATAAAAACGTCAGCCGATTGGATTATGAAAAGGACAATTGTACAGCCCATATTAGTGGGTTGGCTAGAATTACTGCATGTAATTATTAGTATTATCAAATCATTTTTTATTATGTTACAGACATTGCTGGACAGTAAAAGTGAGTGAATGTGATAAGTATAATCATCGCAATACTGTATTTATATTAGTTATACACACACACAAAAAAAATTCAGTAACCCTTTAACTTGAAAAAAATTGTGTAACAATGTTGCTTTTATTGTTTATTTTGGTATTTCATTCATATTTTATGTACATGTCATTGTAGAATCTCTGTTTTTTTCTATACACACATAAAGTTGATATTTTCAGTGTTTCAGCAATAAATTCACTTTACATAGCTGACATTTTAGCTGTCTTTTCATATCTTATGTTTATGTAGCAACTTGTTCGGGAGACTCATTGTAAATTCATAACCCGAATAGATACATAGATTAAATTAGTTTCTCTACTTAACCCATGCGGCTAATACAATTTTGATCATTTAAGGGTGGTTAGGTTGCTTAAAAGCCTCATTGTACTACTCTTTATATTAATTATATTTAGTTATTATTTAGTTACTATTTAATTGTATTATGATACTCATATATTTATATATATATATATATATATATATATATATATATATATATATACAAATATGTTTACATATATATATTTATCATTATAACGTTTTTTAAACTATTATAATTGTGAAAAAAGAAATAGCTGGAATTTGGCATTTTAGCAGATACCATTACGAAGTACTGTCAAAATATGAAATACATTTGTTCAGTACTGTTTTCAGATATAAAATAAATAAATAAATAAACATCATAAACAAACTAGTTACACCTGGGGCCCGATTCATCAAGCTCTGTATGGAGCTGTATGAAGCTGGTTCCGCGTGAGCATTCAGGCTCGCCCAAAACAGGGGTTAAGAAGCAGCGGCCTTAAGACCGTTGATCATTAACTCGTCTTCCACCTCTGAGGCGGCCGACAGCAATCCACCCGATCAAGCATTTCTAGTGAAATGCTTGTGCAATGATAAATGCAGACAGCGTATGCTGTCTGCATTTATCGATGTGGAGTCTTATAATATATATCTATGATGATGAGGTGATAAAGGCATTTGTAATTATTATGACAATCACATCACAACTCTATAAACTCAAGCTCACTCATTGAAAAAGCAATATTTTTCTGATTTCAATCAAGTGGTCTCATGTCATTCTATGGTGAGACAACATAGAGAATATCTTACCCACTGATTTTGTTCCATATGCCTATGGTTTTGACAGGTGATCACTTTGCTGTGGTGATCACAATAAATAATGTGTCCTTTGCCCAATTTTAGTGCTTATTTTGGAGTTAGAGGGGCCGATTTACATTTTCCCCCGAATGAGGCCAACTCACCCAGAAACAGGAGTTAAAAAGCAGCGGTCTTAGACCGCTGCTCCTTAACTGGATCCATCGCCTCTGAGCGGCGTACAGCAATCAACCCGATCGAATACGATTGGGTTGATTGACACCCCATGCTGGTGGCCGATTGGCCGCAAATCTACAGGGGGCGGCATTGCACAAGCAGTTCACTAGCAATGCTGAATCCTGACAGCGTATGCTGTCCGCATTCAGTGATGTCTGGCGAACAGACTTTGTTAAATCGGCCCCATAGACTCAGAGCACTCTAAAGTCATTGTGTAAACAGGTGCTATTTATATAGGAGGCCTTACAACCCCTTCATTTGAAATTGGGTAAGTGCCATTCATTTAATCATGTAATATTATATGTGTTGGGGTCCCCTCTTTCCAAAATGCAAGTCAAGCCCCTTTATGTTATATGAGGTCTAAAAGTGACACTACCCCCTGATCAAACACTACCATGGTACTTAAATGGGGCAGGGGATCACCTGCAAATTAAAGTCACATGATCCTCTATTTTAGGGGGTCTCATGCATCACAAAATAAATCAGATGTTTGAAATAGTACCCATTTCTATAAAAATACACAAATTGAATTGAATTGTATACAATGATGGAGAAACTAATCTCCTTGTTCTTTTTACAAATTATTATTAATATTTCTTAAGTCTCAATACATTTTTATAGTGATATTCTAATCAGAAAAATTGTAAATAAATAAAAAATAGCTATACAGAACACCTGATTTATCTCTCTCTGGAATAGCATTGTTACAAATCATATGCTTACCACTCATCCTCTTTCTGAAATAATCCATTCACCAAACAAGAGTATTAAACTCTCTTGACATGTGTAAAATAACTTGACTTTTAGACTAGATACAGAAATGCACAGTACATAATAAGCTACATAGGCTCTTGTCTGGAAAGTACGCTCAATAGCAAAACAGATTAGCCTGGTTACTTTTAACATGTTTTGTAGTTATTTTTAGCGGCTGATACAAAATGATGTACGCTGTTCTTCCTCAATATTTAATGTTTTTAAGTTCTAAAAAGGCTATTATGTGTTTTATTTTGTTTAATATATTTAATGAGTTGATCATTAATCTTACAAATGCCAGACTCCCTCAAAAAAAAAAAAAAAAACCCTTTTAAGAATGAATTTATTATGTATTTATTATTCTGAAAATAAACACATTAATCTATTTACCAGTATTTTTTGATATTAGTTAAAAAAAAAATGTGACGGCAACATAACTAATAATAGTTACAGCTCATTAGAGAATTTTCTTGAGGCTGTGATTTATTGAGATGCGGTGCACAGCAGAAAAACACTTATCAGGAGGCTGTTGAATCTCAACCATAGCTTTCCATGCTGTCCAATTAACATAAATAGTCTTTGTTTTAAAGAGACATTAAACTGCATCTTTACATACTGTAGGTGTAAACATATACATTTTAAGTCATTTAGTAAGATAGTTTTGAATCAAGTAACTTTATTTAAAAAATATTAAAGCGTATAACCAGAACAGTAGAAAAAAAAAAAAAACTTGTTTTGGGATGAGGCTTTTCATTTTTTACATATAAGCTTCCTTGGGATTTTGTTTTTGTTCTTCTGTGAGGCAATTCTGTGCAGAAGTAGATGCATGAACCCTGAGTTTCCTTTTACTTGGGAGTGTTCCGGATGAAGAACATTGGGGATGAATGTTGCTGAATTTTGAGCATGCCGGAATACATTTTTGCAAACATATGCAAATGAGGTATTTCACATATTTTTTAAGGGGGTTTTAATTGAGATTTCATTGACCTATATACAGAACTGACCTTCATAGAAACAAAAGATATAATGCAAATATAAAAGTAAAACATTATGGCTAATACATTTAAAATTGATGATGCGGAAAGAGTTAGAATGCAGGCCTTTTTTTTTTTTTTACTCGAGTGTCCCTTTAATTTGACCAATTATGGGCCAGATTACAAGTGGCTTGCTATCTATTTAATTTAATATAATTAGTTATCTTAAAGGACAGTAAACCTACGAACTAATGTTATATAATTCTGCACATAGTGCAGAATTATTGAACATTAGCTTAGCACCAAGTTCATAAAACAAAAGATTGCAGAGATATTATATTTAAAAATGCAATTTTACAGACCGCTGCTCCTGACTCTACTGAGGGGGTCTTAATTTGCATAAGCTCATCGCAGGCACGCTGTCTAGTCACAGCCGGCCCCGATCACGCCATTAAACTGAATGTAGCTCGCTCCCACTCTGGTAGAATTATATAACATTAGTTTGTAGGTTTACTGTCCCTTTAAAGAGCATTATTGAAATATTAAATATAAAATATTACAGATTTATAATTATTATAAATTATTATAGGTGCACTAAAAAATTTGAAATAATCCATAGAATATATATATATATATATATATATATATATATATATATATATATATATATATATATACACAATATCTAGAATACATTTTAATAATTATAATATTTTTTAACATTTTATATTTAATATTTACATAACGCACCTTAAGATAACTAATTCTTCATGTGCACTAACCCCGACGTTAGACATAAAGCGAGAAACCTGAAGCCCGTTAAACATATTTTACATTCCTATGTTCGTCAAATAGAATTTTTTTTTATTTCTATTATTAAATATATAATAAATAACATTATCCTGTGTGTGAAGAACATTGGATTGTGAAATATTTACAGAAAATACAAAGTAAAACCCATTATTAAATATTATTATTGAATTATTATTTAGACACATATATATATATTTTAGCTCTTTGCAGTCAAATACATGGCCATATATCATATACCTTTGAACCCTTATAAATATTTTTAATTGATATGAATATTTTTTATGAGTGTAACAGTTTATTTAAATGTATTTATGTTGTGTTTTGTACAACTTTTATTTTATCCCTTAACCAGTATGCAAGGTCTTCAGCCGCTTTATCCTTAAGCTCATTAAATTCTATTAATCTTGAGCGAATATGTTATTGCGCACGCAATATTCTTATATCGCGCATGCTAACATTAACGCAACACTTGTATAGAAATTATTTTAATTTTATATTAACTTTTTAAAGCTAATAGGCTAGATTACGAGTGGAGCACTAACGGTTACACACGACAGAAAAACAGTTTCTCGTGGGTGTTTGCACACGTCAGGTTTAGCGCTCATATTGCAAGTTGAAAGTAACGTGATCTATTGAGGGCAACTGAAGTTAATGCTCATCAGGATAGTGCGTCCTCAGAGCTCTGGTTAACTGTGTAATCTAGTCCAATATAAAACCATACGTGCAAGTAAAATTTTTTACAGAATTTCTTTTAATTTTATAATTTAACTTTTTAAAGCTTAAAGGCCAGATCATGAGTGGAGTGCAAACAGTTACACGTGACCAAAAAATGGTTTCTCGTTGGTGTTTGTGTGCGTCAGATTTAGCACTTGTATTACAAGTTGAAAGTAAACATGATCTATTAAGCGCAATGGAAATGTACCCTTCTGTAATGTTACATAAAGTAAAATAAATTACTTTAAAGGGACACTAAACCCAAATTTTTTTCTTTCATGATTCAGATAGAGCATGCAATTTTAAGCAACTTTCTAATTTACTCCTATTATTATTTTTTCTTTGTTCTCTTGCTATCTTTATTTGAAAAAGAAGGCATCTAAGCTAAGGAGCCAGCAAATGTTTGGTTCAGAACAATGGACATCGCTTCTTTATTGGTGCTGTCCAATCAGCAAGGACAACCCAGGTTGTGAACCAAAAATGGGCCGGCTTCTAAACTTACATTTTTGCTTTTCAAATGAAGATAACAAGAGAATGAAGAAAAATTGATAATAGGAGTAAATTAGAAAGTTGCTTAAAATTGCATGCTCTATCTGAATCATGAAAGAAAAAATTTGGGTTCAGTGTTCCTTTAAGGGCTTGATTTATCAAGTGTCAAGCGGACATGATTCTCTATAACGAATCATGTCCACTGGACATCGCTAAATGCACATAGCATATGCTGTCTGTATTTATCATTGCACAAGCATTTCACCAGAAATGTTTGTGCAATGCCACCCCTTGCTCACTGGTGTCCAATCAGCAGCTAGCAGGGCTGCCATTCATCCCGATTGTATCGGATCGGGATGAATTCAATCTGCCACCTTTTAAGACCACTGCTTTTTAACTTTTATTTCAGACAAACCTGAAACGATGGGCCTCTGAAGCAGCAACCGCTGCTTGATAATTGGAGCCCTAAATGTCTAACCGCTATCACTCAAGAATATTCTTCCTTCCCCTTGTTTTTAAGTAAACAACGTATTTATTGCTATGAAACAGAATTTAAAATCTGTAATCAAACAAGTGAGCCCCAGGTGATGTCCCAAAATATTATATCAGTGGTATACATATTTTTATAATGACCAGCATAAGAGGTAAAGTGTTCTTCTAAGGAATATGAACAGGATGTGTGTAATGTCCACCCCTTCTCTCTCACAACAAATTCCACAAGAGAAGGGTTTGTAAATCACTCCAAGTGAGCCAGTTCAGAGTGATTTCTCTTTACCACCTCAGAGGTGGCAAAGAGTGTAAGAAACAATCAAAGTCTGTAGAATGCTAAACATACTTTGCTATAGAAACCAGACACTGATAACCTATGAATAACACATACAAGTTATTAGACTGTTTTTATTACTAAACATAATTTAAAATATGAATATCTATGACAATTATTGTTCATTAGGATTTTTGTTAAAGTGAAAATGATCATAAAATGATTGAAGCTTGTGAAATCTATAAAACATTTTTGCAATTTCAGTCATGCGTCAAATCTATAGACTTTTAAACCCTCTACAAAAACAACAAAAATTATGTGTTAAGAATGGATTTGTTCAAACCTAAGACAAAATCAGACTTTGCTTTTTTAACACTGCCTGCCTAAAATGATAACCTTTGTTGATGGAAGGAAATTGGCCTTGAAAGTCAATCATAAGGCAGATGTGTATGCCAAACCAGAGTTCTGGCATTCACAGGGTGCTGTAAATAAAATACTTTAAGTATGTGTTCAATCATTTCAAATTGTCTTTACTATGAAATATGAACTGGACAACAAATGGCCAGTGTGTTGTGCTGCACAGCAGGCTGGTCATATCACAGCTGTGCTTAAAACTGAAAAAAAAATCGACATTACAAGTTCAGGAAGCATGTCTTAAAACCCAGCACAATCCGTGAAACACTATTTAGACAGCTTTATGGAATGAGATTTGTAAAGACAGCTTTTCCTTATTCAGATATGTGTTAACTGAGCTCCACTCACTCTCTACAGACAAAGCCTAACTCATGCCAATTTGATGAGTGATTGACTTTTTAATAGGTCCATGATGGGAACATTTGTTAACATGATGGGAAGAGACATTAAGCTTGCCTACACACAGAAGCAACAGAAACACAACTGCCATATTTAACTAATACAAAGTACTTTGGGCTTATACATTGGCAAGTCTTTATATGTTTAAATATGTTGCTGATTAAAAAAATATGTACTGGTTTTTGTAATTGGTCTCATTATTGACAAAACATTTTAAATCCAATGAGTTAATCAGACTTTTGTTGATAAGCAAGCTTTCCAATATTATTTTATTAAGGAATGGGTGAATAATGTAGTATTTACATTTAAAATTTGTAGTTTTAACATTCTCCTTTACATTAGTTCTACCATTCCAATATTTTTTTATAGAAAGAAAGTTAAGATTAGAATGTTGAATGTATTATATTTGAATATTGATTCCCATAGGTTTACATTGATGTCCATAAGAATCCGCATATGCATGTCAGTAGTTGAATATTTCAGTACTACATTAACTTTAATTGAATTATTAAAAAATCCAATGTTATATTCTATAATCAATTGTTAAACACATTAATATATTAAGCCTACTCATTTACCAAAAGCAATTATAACTATATATTTTCTTTATAACCTAATATATATATATATATATATATATATATATATATATATATATATATATATATATACATACAGGTATATATATACAGTATATATACAGTATATATATATATATATATATATATATATATATATATACTGTATATATTTCCTTGTAAGGGTGAATGGTAGTTACTAAATCCTCAGTCCGAGCTCCACAGTTTGATTGCAGTTGTGGTGAAAAAATGTTTATATTGCTGGAGAATTCCTTTCTGCTTGTCCTAAAGAGCTCGATTTATCAATTCACAGTGGACAGAGGGGGACATATTCGCCCCTGTCTGACCGAGCTCTCCTCTAGCGGGCAGCAATCTGCTTAACATTGCACATGAGTGCTCCTTTACGCTCGCATGCAACCCCACCCTTTGCCCGGGCACAGCCAATCACTCGTGGCAGGAGCTGTCAATCTCCTCGGTCCAACGAGACTGGGGAGATTGAAATTCTCCACCTAAGAGGTGGAGAACAGGGTAGGGAAGCAGCGGTCTGATGACAGCTGCTTGATAAATCCTGACTGCAGGTTCTCTTGTGTGAACCTGCAGTAAAATGGAGAAGGGCTTGATAATTCGAGCCCAAAGTATTAGCTCTTATCACAAAAAACATTCTTGATATAAACAGATCCCATTTGGCTAAGATCTCCTCATAGCTTGTCTGGAAGCCTTCTCTTACCATAAATTTACTTAAGACACAATTATGCTTTATTCAGTGACATCTATGCCCCTTTTCATACATACTAATATATTACTTGCCTTAGAAGGTGCCTACTAGCATTGAGTACTACTTTTTAGGACCAAAGTATTAATGGAAAAATAGTTTATTTATGTATTTATTTAACATTTGAAGGTTTCTCCCAAGCTATTCATGGTCTGCATCCCCTTAAGTATTACTTAGAATTGCAGAGGTTAATGTAGACAATTGTGGGTGTGTTGGCAGCTTGCAGGGCAATTCATGACCTATATGATCTCTGTCTATTGCCTACTGAGTCTGGCTATAAACAAATGCAAAGGAGAGCTGAATAGAGCATTGTCTGGTATCCAATTGTTGGTTCTGTGTAGCTTCAATGCATTAGAGGGAAATAAAATAGGTAACATAATAGTATTATATTGTAATGTAGATGTTTCTCTTTCACATCCATATAGGTAAATAAACAGATATCAAGCTAAAATGTGTCTTTATAAAATTATTTGCGGGACCTCAGAGTACTTATAAGACTTCTTAGACAAGAGTAAAGAGCTTTAGATCATTGGAACCTAGGGGCCTGATAAACTAAAGGACTCTGGGCGGGCAAACATTTTAGCGAATGCTCACAAGTACTTCTATTTCCCTGATGCAATGATCTAAAGCCACTTTTTAACCTGAAAAAAGGATGTCTCGCAAAGTGACTTATACTGCATTTTCGTATGGGGAGGAGATGCATACTTTACAAAAGTGCACAATAAAAAATGAACAATTGAACCATTCACACAAAAATATGCATAGAAAAAAAATTGTATTTTTAAGGTGCATCAAAATTTGTAAAAAACAATTCTTCACCACAAAATGAATTTAATCAAAAAATTAAATATGCGCAGCGTAAATCATAATTTAAGTGCACTGGGTGCGCATAAAACACATGGAAATAAGTACAAAATATAAAGCGTAATTGTTGGTTTTATGTAAAATAGGCTGAACATGGGCATTTCATGGGCGTATATTTCCTCTCTAATTTAATTTTTAAAGTGCATCCCTTGCTCACTGGTAGCTTTGCTCTATGGAGTAAAGTATCCCTTTCCAGCGAGCAGCATTGTGTGCTCCTTCAATCATTAAAATTTAAAAACATTATTTGATCAAATACATGGGGGTCAATCCGATAAAAATCGTCGCCCGCAAAAGTCGGCGACGCCAATATTTGCGCTGGTTTGGTATCCTATATAAGAAGCCTTACGCTGACTATTGGAGCCCTGTAACTCCCTAAACTGGCTGCTAAAATAAACCTAACACCTAACGCATGCACAATGTCTATCTCCCTGTCAACCGCGATCCCCCGCCGCAATCCATAATAAAGTATTTAACCCCTAAACCGTCGCCATCTACATAAACTAACCCCCTACTGTGAGCCCCTAAAACCTCCACCATCTAACTGATCTATCCCCTAATGTGAACCCCTTACACCGGCGCGATCTATATTAAAATTATTAACCCCTAATTTAATCTACCTACCCCGCCGCCAGCTATATTATCTATATTAACCCTAAGTATATTATAGTTAATATAGTTATTACATTATATATATTAACTATATTAACCCTAATTATATTAGGGTTAATATAGTTACTATAGTATTTATATAAACTATATTAACTCTATCTAACCCTAACACCTCTAACTAAATTCTTATTAAATAAATCTAATTCATATTATAAACTAAAATATTCCTATTTAAATCTAAATACTTACCTATAAAATAAACCCTAAGATAGCTACAATGTAATTAATAATTACATTATAGCTATGTTAGGGTTTATATTTATTTTACAGGTAAATTGTTAATTATTTTAACTAGGTATAATAGCTATTAAATAGTTATTACCTATTTAATAGCTACCTAGTTAAAATAATTACCCAATTACCTGTAAAATAAATCCTAACCTAAGTTACAAATACACCTACACTATCAATAAATTAAATAAACTACAAATATCTATCTAAAAATACAATTAAATAAACTAAACTAAATTACAAAAAAAAACACTAAATTACAAAAAATAAAAAAAAGATTACAAGATTTTTAAGCTAATTACACCTATTCTAAGCCCCCTAATAAAATAATAAACCCCCAAAATAAAAAAAATTCCCTACCCTATTCTAAATTTAAAAAAAGTTCAAAGCTCTTTTACCTTACCAGCCCTTAAAAGGGCCTTTTGTGGGGGCATGCCCCAAAGAAAACTGCTCTTTTGCCTGCAAAAAAAAACACAATACCACCCCCCAACATTACAACCCACCACCCACATACCCCTAATCTAACCCAAACCCCCCTTAAATAAACCTAACACTACCCCCCCTGAAGATCTCCCTACCTTGTATTCACCCCGCCGGGCAGAACTCCTCATGCGATCCGGGCGATGTCTTCCAGCAAGCGGCAGTGAAGTCTTCTTCCATCCGGGCGATGTCTTGAAGCAAGCGGCAGAGAGTCTTCTTCCATCGGCGATGTCTTTAAGCAAATCGGCATCTTCAATCTTCTTACTTCGCTCCTCCGCCGCGGAGCATCCATCCGGCACGATGACTTCCCGACGAATGAGGTTCCTTTAAATGACGTCATCCAAGATGGCGTCCGCCGAATTCCGATTGGCTGATAGGATTCTATCAGCCAATCGGAATTAAGGTAGAAAAATCTGATTGGTTGATTGAATCAGCCAATCAGATTCAAGTTCAATCCGATTGGCTGACTCTCTGCCGCTTGCTTCAAGACATCGCCCGGATGGAAGAAGACTTCACTGCCACTTGCTGGAAGACATCGCCCGGATCGTATGAGGAGTTCTGCTCGGCGGGGTGAATACAAGGTAGGGAGATCTTCAGGGGGGGTAGTGTTAGGTTTATTTAAGGGGGGTTTGGGTTAGATTAGGGGTATGTGGGTGGTGGGTTGTAATGTTGGGGGGTGGTATTGTATTTTTTTTTGCAGGCAAAAGAGCAGTTTTCTTTGGGGCATGCCCCCACAAAAGGCCCTTTTAAGGGCTGGTAAGGTAAAAGAGCTTTGAACTATTTTTTAATTTAGAATAGGGTAGGGAATTTTTTTTATTTTGGGGGTTTATTATTTTATTAGGGGGCTTAGAATAGGTGTAATTAGCTTAAAAATCTTGTAATCTTTTTTTTTATTTTTTGTAATTTAGTGTTTGTTTGTTTTTGTAATTTAGTTTAGTTTATTTAATTGTATTTTTAGATAGATATTTGTAGTTTATTTAATTTATTGATAGTGTAGGTGTATTTGTAACTTAGGTTAGGATTTATTTTACAGGTAATTGGGTAATTATTTTAACTAGGTAGCTATTAAATAGTTAATAACTATTTAATAGCTATTATACCTAGTTAAAATAATTAACAATTTACCTGTAAAATAAATATAAACCCTAACATAGCTATAATGTAATTATTAATTATATTGTAGCTATCTTAGGGTTTATTTTATAGGTAAGTATTTAGATTTAAATAGGAATATTTTAATTAATAATATTAATATTATATTTATTTTAATAAGAGTTTAGTTAGGATGTTAGAGTTAGATAGGGTTATTATACTTAATATATATATATATATATATATATATATATATATAATAACGATATTAACTATATGAACCCTAATATAATTAGGGTTAATATAGTTAATATATATAATATAATAACTATATTAACCCTAATATAATTAGGGTTAATATAGTTAATATAGCTGGCGGTGGTGTAGGGGGATTAGATTAGGGGTTAATACATTTATTATAGGTGGCCGCGGTGTAGGGGGATGTAGATTGTAGGCAAAAGAGCAGTTTACTTTGTGACAAAGCCCCGCCAAAAGCCCTTTTAAGGGCTGGCAAAAGAGCTGTTACTTTGGGGCAATGCCACGCAAAAAGCCCTTTTCAGGGCTATTTGTAGGGTTAGACTTAGGTTTAGTGGTAGGGATAGTTTAGTATTTTAGGGGTTAAATAATTTAATATAGATGGCGGCGGGGTAGGGGGATTAGATTAGGGGTTAATAATTTTAAAATAGATAGCGGCAGGGTAGGGGCTCACTTTAGGGGGTAGGTAAGGTAGATGGCGGCGGTGTTAGGGGCTCACTTTAGGGGGTTATAGATTTAGTATAGCTGGCGGCGGTTTAGGGGTTAATAATTTTATTAGGTTGTGGCGGGCTCCGGGAGCGGCGGTTTAGGGGTTAATACATATTTTGTTGTTAGGCTAGTGAGGGGGGATAGCGGATAGAGGGTTAGACGTGTCGGGCTATGTTAGGGAGGCGTGTTAGACAGTGCGGGTAATTTAGACTTTAGTCAGGTTTTGTAGGCGCCGGCAGTTTCTAACGTGCCGCAAGTCACTGGCGACGCCAGAAATTTGTACTTGCGCAGATTTCTGGACATCGCTGGTTTATCAGACTTACGGCACGTTAGCATCTGACGGCGACATATATGGGATAGCTCGAGTTGTGAGCTGAAACTGCGGGCGACGCGGGTTCCCTCGCTTGCGCCGCAAACTATGATCTATATAGGATCGACCTCATGGAACTTGTTTTACATAATACTAGTTGGACTGCATATATTGGCGGGAGGGTTTTTTTTTTAAAAAAAAGCTTCTATAACAATAATTTTAACAATGATGTTTAATTAAAGTGTTTATATCATTTGGATAAAAATAAAAGAACAAAAAAATAATTTTATTTGTATGGTTCCTGAGTAGTATTTAGCTTAATGTAATAGAGCAAGCCTAGCATAGTGGCATGCTTAGAAATTGATTTTGTACTTGAAAGCCACGTTAACAATGTGGCTTGATCTAGCCTTGCTCAGCCTGACCTCTTTCCGGATGATTGCAGTCATCTTAGCACATTCTGTACCATTATTCATGGAAACCTAATGTAAAATTCTACAGTATTACTTGCAAATGTTCAGAACATGTCAAATGGACTACATGTAAAAACAACTAGTCATGTAAAATCTTGGAAGATTTGGAACAATCAAACAGAAAGCAAACATTAAAAAATGACCTAAGCAAAATGGCATTATTAAAAAATAAATAAAAAAACAGATATAGATATAAAGATGTTTTCACTAGATGGATTGTATGTTTAGTTTGATCTTTGCCTCTGAAGGTTTTGTTGATTAACCTGTTTCAGCTTTGTGTAAAATGAATTACGTTGCCTCATGTCTCTACTGTATAATTTTATCAAAGAAACAACAAATCACATCTGCAGTGAGCTTCTGAACTGAAATGGAACACAAGTAAAATATGTTGTTTTCCTCAATTGAATTGTTGAAACAGTTAATCTTTATTTAAAGGTCCATAATAAAATTGTATTCTTGATCTGTAAAAAAAATATCTTCCTAAAAAATCTTTGGCATTCACTCTGTCAACAAACATGAAAAAAGCCATATGATTTAAGGAACATACAAGATCAGTAATAAACACAATTATTTGCAGATAACTATTTGTTAAACCCTCAGAAAGGGGTTAAACACGTAATTAAATACACAGTTAAAGGGATAATAAACAGTCTGTTTCATTGTTGAAATAAAAAAGCACTAAGCAGTGCGCTATTCTTAAAATAAATTATTGCAATGAGTATTATTCATCATTTTACCTTTTATTTATTTTTTTAAGTTCATTTGTGCAGGGTCCATTACTTCCTGTCTCAAGCCCCACAATGAGGCTGGAGTCTTTACAGTAAGGCTTATCTAGCGTGATGTTCTAAATCTTCTAGAGTATCTTGAGCTGATTTAATTTTCAGAAAATGTTAGAGAGAGAGTAAGTCTGTTTTGCTCATACTCAGAAGAGGCAGAATGCAGCTTAAGTTAAAAATGTCTCCTCTCTTATTTCCCTGAGGGTAGTGGCTACAATGTAAAATTTTAGACACTGCCCTCAGGGACATAAGAGCGCTCAGTTTGCAAGAAAACAGGTAAGTTGTTTGCTGTTTTTTACACAATCTGTTTCTTATGTTTACTTTGATTTTTTCACACTTTTTTTTGTACTAAAGTATAGTTTAAATCTACGTGATTGACACCCCCTGCTTGGCCGCGAATCTGCAGGGGGTGGTATTGCACCAGCAGTTCACAAGAACTGCGGGTGTAATGATAAATACTGATAGCGTATGCTGTCAGCATTTATCGATGTGCAGCGAACATGATCCGCTATATCGGATCAGGTCCACTCGCACTTACATAAAGAGGCCCCAAAGAGTCTCTTTTATTCAAACATTTTAATACTTGTATGCCAGGACTATACAACCCAGAATATATATAGCCAGTTTAGCTCTGAATGATATAAACTACATTATGTTGACCCGTGATCTATAACTATCTACAACATTTGCATATTCTATAAAGCCACAGCAGGCCAATCTCATGCTATTCATAAAACAATGTGAAGAAAAGTATGAAGCCACGTTTTACACACAGTTCATACACAACATAATACAATGATGAAATGCAGAGTTAAATTTTCTTTTAACCGTGAAAATCTGACACAAACTGTCAAACTGGAGCATTAGCAGCAGTGGTAACAACTTGTGCTACATCTGTAGAAAGCATTAATGTATCAACAGACTTACTATAATGTGATATGTTATGATATTCTGTTACGTAGATGTAAATGAAGTTTGTTACATCTGTATATTTTTTCAGTGTATTACATGCAAATGGGTATACTTTAAAGGAGTTAGCTTTTAAAAAACAAATATGGATGGCATTGAATTGTTGGTGTGGAACTAATTTATTCCAAATGTCTGTTGAATTTTTCTCTCTATTAACATTTGCTCAGTGTTCCATATTTTGCTGCATATATTTTGCAGAAACATGGAAGCATTTTTTAACCTTTTAATTGGTTAGTGTAATATAAAGCATATGATGATGACCTTAGTGATGTCATCGTTAATGCTCATAATATTTTCTATCATGCATTTAAAGTAATATACCAGGTAGATGCTTGAGGAAAAATAACCAGGTAGATGCTTGAAAATGTGTGATATTCTGCTATGCATGTATATCTTTATTGTCTAGAGAAGATCATTTTGCTGTTCCCATTGGAAAAAAAATAATACAAAACCAATATTGTGCCGAACCAAATTTCGCAAGAAAAAAACACCAAAATAAACAATGAAAGATATGAAACTAATGTTTCAGACAAAACCTGTCCAATACTTCTTCAAAGACATTTTATTCCATATAAAGGAAAAGGTACAAAAATGGACTACATTTCGGGCCTTACACCCTTACTCGTGGATGAGGTGTAAGGCCCGAAACGTAGTCCATTTTTTGTACCTTTTCCTGTATATGGAATACAATTTAATTGAAGATAAGTGGTGTGGCTGGGCTTGACTTTGTATACTATTTGTGGGTTTGCACAGTGACCCTCCCAGCTTGCACACCCCTGGGACTTTTGAGTGCTGGATTAATATGTTTGTTTGTTTAAAACCTGTCCAATACACAAAAGTCATTACTCAAAAAAATTATGTTTTACACCCTTATGGTTGACAGTAATACAGGGAGCAGTGTTTAATATCCTCCTTGCCTTCCAGTAACATACAAAGCTGTATTAACACAAAGCCACTTTATTCAGGGCCATGTATATTGTGCATAGAGGTATAGGATGCCTTTACATTCTAGCTGCCACCCAGGAGACTTTACACAACTGGACTTTTAAATGTCCAGTATTTTTGTATAGATGTTACTGGCCAGCCTGCTGAGAACTGCTGACACTGGACTGTCCAGCTAAAAACGGGACACCCCTAGGCATAGGTTATCGTATCTAAGGTTTAGCATAGCTCCTACTTGCATTTTCTGCTCCTTATTATACTGACTCATCAACCCAATTGCAGTTAAGGTGGCCACCTTTCTTGGTAAAAAATACAAGAGCATATATTTTCATGAATAATTATACAGTATAACTCAGAAAATAATGCTGCTACACTTGATCCTAATTGGACATAAAACACATTTTTTTTCTTTCATTAAAAAAAAAAAACTTTCCAATTAACTTTTGTTATCAAATTCACTCACTTGTCTCACATTTTAATATGAGGGATAATAACGCTCCCTGAATTATTCATTTAATGTATAGGGTGCACTATATAAATGTTGATAGCATTAAGATTCTTTGGTAAATCAATTTACCAGATTGGGCACTATTATTAGTGTAGGGTAGTTATGTGGATAAAGCCCCTTGTGCTATTAGTTTGCTCCACTTGTAATTTAGGCTGAAGTGTTTAACTTAATTCAAGTTAAAGTATCACTAAACCCTAAAGAATATCACTCATTGTACTAAACTTCTAGATTTTCTATCATGCATTTAAAGTAATATATTTAGGTTCTATAAAAGCATATATTTTTTAAAATCTGTGATATTCTGCTATGCATGCATACCTTTATTGTCTAGAGGAGATAATAGGGCCTATTCATTTGCTGAATCTTTTCAGAATGAAACTTAAAGGGACACTGAACTCAAATTGTTTCTTTCACGATTCAGATAGAGCATGCAATTTTAAGCAACTTTCTAATTTACTCCTATTATCAATTTTTCTTTGTTCTCTTGCTATTTTTTTTTTTTAAAAAGAAGGCATCTAAGCTATTTTTTTGGTTCAGACCCTGGACAAAGCTTGTTTATTGTTGTTGAATTTATCCACCAATCAGCAAGAACAACCCAGATTGTTCACCAAAATGGGCCGGCATCTAAACTTACATTCTTGCATTTCAAATAAAGATACCAAGAGAATGAAGAAAATGTGATAATAGGAGTAAATTAGAAAGTTGCTTAAAATTGCATGCTCCGAATCATGAAAGAAAAAAATTGGGTTCAGTCTCCCTTTAATTGTAAAGTCATCTTCTACAACCAACTTTATCAGTCCAATTGAGTTTAAGTATAGGAAGTCCATTAGTCGTCATTTACCAATTTGGCATAGTTTGAGCTTAAAGGGACATTATGCACTAGATTTTTCTTTGCATAAATGTTTTGTAGATGATCCATTTATATAGCTTATACAGCTTCTTTTTTTTTTTAAACTGTATAGTTTTGCTTATTTTTAAATATTGTGCTGATTTTCAGACTCCTAACCAAGCCCCAAAGTTTTAGGAGAATACTTATGTATACCTACTCCAGCTTGCTCCTGTTTGTCTAAAGAGTCTTTTCATATGCAGAGGAAGGGGGAGAAGCGAGTGTCTGCTTTTTTGCTATAGAACCACTTGCAGTGGGTGTTCCAGCTAACCTTTTCAACAGTGCTAAACTGGGAGCCTCAAAGTAAGTTGTTAAAAAGATTTTATACTGGATTTTTAGATCAATATCCGTGCATATTATTCTTTATAGTAGTGTTTATTATATGCAGTTGTATGAAAATTGTGAATACTGCCCCTTTAAGAATGATTTTAAAAATGACTTATATTATCAAATTTGCTCTCATGGTATTCTTTGTTAAAACCTAGGTAGGTATCGCACATGTGTCTTGAGCACTAGATCATAGCAGTATGTGCAAACACTGCTGCCATCTAGTGCTCTTGCAAATGTATAACTTTATTAAATTATTCTTGAAAAACTTCTACCATAAAGTCCTGCAGACATGTGCCTGCTCCTCAGCCTACCTTCTGGCTTTACAATAAAGGATATCAGGTGAATTAAATAAATCTGAGATTAGAAATAAATTGAAAAGTTTTTCTTTTTCTGGTGGGGGGGGGGGTAATGTCTATAACAAAAACAAGTCTCAGGTGTGCAGATTTTTAAAAATACAGATATAATTAATAATGGCAGTATGGAAATGAAAAGCTAATTAATCCCTTGTTGTTTTTGCACCTGTGCTATTTCTGCAAATACCCCCCTGCAAATGTTGTAAACATACTAACAATTAAATGCAGGTAATAAATTAAAACATAATAATGATAAATTAAAAAAAATATATAATAATTATATTACATTATAAATGACTGTAATTTGAAATGAAATAGTTAAAATTAAATTTGTAATCTTGTGTTATTTTAATTTATAATGTCATGTTTATACATTTTAAATGGAATATGATTATTGTAATTTAATACATTCATGTGATTTCATTTAATGTATGTATTTCAGTTTTAGTTGTTTACTGACAGTTAAATTGGTTTCCAGTTCAGTTTCAGACACTTAACAGCTAATCAGAATATAGTTAACATAAATCTTTTGAAAGGTCAGCTAATCTTGGCTTCTTTCTTAAAGTCAGCCAAAGTTGGTTTAATTTCTTGACAGCTAGAATTTTTGTGGATAACTGGACTTTTGGCCAACTTGACTCACCTCATTTGACCTTTTGCTACACACAGGTTTGGCAGCTGATCACAGTTTTGTGGACAGACCACAATAAAACTTGTAGGCATACTAGAATTGTGCCAATTTCTTTCATGTTTTCATAGAGAACTTGAGAGTTCAATTTACCCTAAAAGGCACATTGTACCCAAATGGTTTTTATTGTATATAAAAGAGCAGCTGTTAAAGGGACAGTGTACTCCAGAATTTGTATTGTTTAAAAAAATAGATAATCTCTTTATTACCCATTCCCCAGTTTTACAAAACCAACACTGTGATATTAATTCACCTTTTACCTCTGTGATTACCTTGTATCTAAACCTCTGCAGACTGCCCCCTCACCTCTGTGCTTTTGACAGACATGCATTTTAACTAATCAGTCCACGGGAGTTATCTAGCCCTGTCTAACTGTGAAAAACTGTCAAAATGAACTGAAATAAAAGGCGGTTTTTAATATTTTAGAAATCAGTTTGAGACTACCGATGTTTAGCTTTCAAAAAAAGAATACCAAAAGAACAAAGAAAATTTGATGATAAAAGTAAATTGGAAAGTTGTTTAAAAGTGCATGCCCTATCTGAATCATGAAATTAAAATTTTGACTAGACTGTCCCTTTAACCTTTTAGCTGCATGTCTTATGGAGGTACCAATGTTATTGCATTCCTTGGGAACTGATTCACATATGCAAAGTTGTCTAAAGATTACAACAGCTCATCTATTCCAAAGCACTTTTTGTATTTTTATTATTTTTGCACAGCCTAAAATATCCTTTTGTACCTTGCCTTAACACAACCATCATGAGTAATTCTTTCACACAAAAAGAAGCCAAAGGTGTTAGCTCAGTTATCTTATCCCTAGTCTTGCTGTTTAAATTATCGTTTCATTTAACCTTTTCACCATATCTTATATCCTTCATAAATGAAAGACAACTAAACAGCCGTCCTTGCACTGCCTAGTTCTCTGGGTCACAGGTGTCATGTCAGACATGGAGATGAAAAACCTCCTGCTAAGTAATGAGAAGCCTGTTATCACTGAAAGAACCATATCATTGTTGATTTTTCAGGTCAGAATTAGGGGCCATACTTTCTAAGGAAAATCTATAATGCTGCATTCCCCTTCACATAATAGAGAAAAGTGTAATGTTACCAAAATGAAAAAGACTTTATATGTAATTGCAGGTAAAGTTTAAATTGCATCTGTTCTACTATCATCATTTTAACTCCAGGAAAAACATAAAAATGAATTACAATAGGCAGGATATAAAATACAAAACAGTAAAACCGTGGATTTGTTTCCTATTACCAGCAATATCTGAAATTGTAATTTCAATGAATATGAAGATAGAATATTGATTCAAAAACAGTTTTTATTTGCACTGATACCTACTCGACAAAAAACTATAATAGATACATAAATAGCAGGCAGAGATATTGCTAGTGGTGATTTTATGGTATACAAACAATTAATAACTGACCCAATATATTAATTACGCACTTTATCATTGATCTTAGTAGATATGATCAGTCACATTCTGAGTGAGGTGCTATGTGTGCTATGAATAAACATTCATTTCTGTAGCAGCTAAGCCCAGAATTTGGTTTGTAGTGCTTTTTATTTATTTATTTATTCTTTTGAACTATCCATTTTTTCTAGACAAGAACAAAAAAACAGTAAAGGGAGGAGAAGGTAAATTTAAATAAAAGATTTAGAAAGGGTGAGGTTTTTCAGTATTTGCTCTATAGTATTATTTAGATGTAATTACTTTTCGTGTTTTACAGTAACATAATATTTTACTTCAAAATATCACAAATATTGACTTACATTTATGCAACCATAACAAGAGACTTAAAGGGACAGTTTTTTTAAATTAAACATTCATGGTTCAGATAAAGATAAAAATACAGTTTTAAAGAACTTTCTAATTTACTATTATCATCAAAGTTGCTTTGTTCTCTTTGTATTAATATGCTAATTTCTAAGCTGTTGAATGTTTTTTCACGTCTAGACAGCGCTAGTTCATGTGCTATATAGATAACAGAGTGCTCACTCCCGTGGAGTTATTTATGACACAGCACTGATTGACTAATATGCAAGTCTGTCAAAAGAAATTAAATAAATGGCAGTTTGCAGAGGCTTAGATACAAGGTAATCACAGAGGTAAAAAGTATATTAACCCCTTAATAATCATAACGTTCCCTGTATGTCGCTGGTCATTAAAGGGACAGTCTACTCCAGAATGTTTATTGTTTAAAAATATAGATAATTTCTGTATTAACCATTCCCCAGTTTTGTATAACCCACCAACATTGTTATATCAATACACTTTTTACCTCTGTGATTACCTTGTATCTAAGCCTCTGCAAACGGCCCCCTTATTTCAGTTTTTTTGACAGACATGCATTTAAGCCAATCAGTGTTGACTCCTAGGTAACTCCACTGGAGTAGGCACATTATCTATAAGCACACATGAACTAGCGCTGTCTAGCTTAAAATACTGTCAAAATGCACTGAGATAAGAGGCAGCTTTCATGGGCTTAGAAATTAGCATATAAAGTCTACCTAGGTTTAACTTTCAACAAAAAATACCAAGAGAACAAAGCAAATTTAATGCTTAAAGCAAATTGGAAAGTTGTTTACCTTAATCAGGAAAGTTCAATGTTGACTAGATTGTCCCTTTAAGGGATTGTCTGGGTATAACCACACTATTAGACTCTTCCTCCCTCCTGAAAGTTTGTAAAATAGCATGGTTTTGCCACTGGCGCTATTGAAAAAGTCACCCCCATAGAAAGACTAGTTATTAAGGGGTTATTGTAAATGTGTTTGTTATGCAAAACTGGGGAATGGGATTCTCTATGTTTTCAAATGATAAAAATTCTGGAGTAGACCTTTAAGCCACCCTCTGCCCTTCCAGCAAGATTAAAAACGATATGCTATGTTGAAATAATAAATGCCCAAAGGGGTCAAACATATTCTTATTGAAAAACAAATGCAATGAATCCATTGTGTAGTAGAATGAATGCTACACATGAAAACCATGTCAGAGCTTGTATCATTACATGAAATCCACGTGAGAGCTTGTATTATTACATGAAAACCATGTGAGAGCTTGTATCATTACATGAAAACCACGTGAGAACTTGTATCATTACATGAAATCCACGTGAGAGCTTGTATCATTACATGAAAACCATGTGAGAGCTTGTATCATTACATGAAAACCACGTGGGAGCTTGTATCATTACATAAAAATCAAGTGAGAGCTTGTATCATTACATGAAAACCACGTGAGAGTTTGTATCATTACATGAAAATCAAGTGAGAGCTTGTATCATTACATGAAATCCATGTGAGAGCTTGTATTATTACATGAAAACCATGTGAGAGCTTGCATCATTACATGAAAACCACGTGAGAGCTTGTATCATTACATGAAAACCACGTGAGAGCTTGTATCATTACATGAAAACCACGTGAGAGTTTGTATCATTACATGAAAACCATGTGAGAGCTTGTATCATTACATGAAATCCACGTGAGAGCTTGTATCATTACATGAAAACCACGTGAGAGCTTGTATCATTACATGAAAACCATGTGAGAGCTTGTATCATTACATGAAATCCACGTGAGAGCTTGTATCATTACATGAAAAACACGTGAGAGCTTGTATCATTACATGAAAACCAAGTGAGAGCTTGTATCATTACATGAAAACCACGTGAGAGCTTGTATCATTACATGAAAACCACGTGAGAGCTTGTATCATTACATGAAAACCATGTGAGAGCTTGTATCATTACATGAAATCCACGTGAGAGCTTGTATCATTACATGAAAACCACGTGAGAGCTTGTATCATTACATGAAAACCATGTGAGAGCTTGTATCATTACATGAAATCCACGTGAGAGCTTGTATCATTACATGAAAAACACGTGAGAGCTTGTATAATTACATGAAATCCACGTGAGAGCTTGTATCATTACATGAAAACCACGTGAGAGCTTGTATCATTACATGAAAACTATGTGAGAGCTTGCATCATTACATGAAAACCCTGTGAGTGCTTGTATCATTACATGAAAACCACGTGAGAGCTTGCATCATTACATGAAAACCCTGTGAGTGCTTGTATCATTACATGAAAACTGTGTGAGAACTTGTATCATTACATGAAAACCACGGGAGAGCTTGTATCATTACATGAAAACCACGGGAGAGCTTGTATCATTACATGAAAACCACGGGAGAGCTTGTATCATTACATGAAAACCACGGGAGAGCTTGTATCATTACATGAAAACCATGAAAGTTGGTAAGTTTTATTTTTTAAACAACGACAATAAATGCAAAAATTATGTTCAGTTGTGCATTTGTATGCTACAGTAACCTTGGTTGCTGACAAAGGCTCTGCAGACAGCCGAAACGCGTTGCTATTATCTTTCTTGTGTCTAAGCAAGGACATCATACACCTGGATACACGGAGAATCAAACAGCTGAGAATCAAACAGCTGACAGCAGATCCAGAGGCAGACAGGAAAGCAGCTTCAAGGACCCCAAGGCTGAAAGCAGAAAACTTCTCCTTAGGTGTAAACTAACACCACACAGGACGGATAACCAAAAAACCCTACAGAACGGATATTACGATCCATTGGATCTAACAGATACTATTCCACACCCGGAGCTCCAGAGTTTTGTAAAAGGCAACCAGGTACCAAAACTTTCAGAGCGTGCTTAATTAGCACAGCCGTTATTTAAACAGCAAACAACCTTTCTTTCATTATTTAAAGAAATACCGGAGTACAAAGAGATACCGGTCAGTTAGGATTATTGGGTTTTTTTAGGTTATAATCTACTCTTATCACATATTGTTTTATATTTTTTTATATGTTTTAATGTCGAATGTGAACATAATTGAATATAATCCTTATTCTAAGCAATACACCTATATGTGCCATATATTATTTTTATTATAGAGGTTGAAGGTTTTTAATACTCCATTGTATTTGAGATAGTGATTAAGAATCATTATTTAGATTTATATTTTTAATGGTTTAACCGGATAGCCCCGACTGCAGCAGAGTTATTATCTGGTTATACTGTTACCTGAATTAATATCTGAGTATCATTTATAAGCATTATATTTATTTTTATATTTTGTCTCAGCTGAAATACTTTTGAGGTTCTAAGATTTTTAGACACCAATAAACACTTTAGTGCACTTAATTATATTGTATATCTTACGGCTACAATTAGCAAACCAATAAGCAAGCATAACCCAGGTTCTCAGCCAAAAATGGGCCAGCTCTTAAGCTTTACATTCCTGCTTTTTAAATAAAGATAGCAAGAGAATGAAGAACAATTGATAATAGGAGTAAATTAGAAAATTGCTTAAAAGTGCATGCTCTATCTGAATCATTAAAGAATAAAATTGGGTTTATTGTCCCTTTAAGTATTTTTTGGTGTTTTGTCCACCTCTGGTATATAACCAAAAATTGTTGAACATGAACTATTTTGCAGCACAGAATGTATGATGAATTTATTTTGGGTGATTGGCAATTATGGGATAGATTACAAGTAGCGCGCTGTTGTGTGCAAACAATATTGTCAGTTTGTGTGCGACGGAAAGAGCACTCGTAATACAAGTTACAAGTGAATACAATCATGAGATAACTTGCAGGTTTTGACAGCCCATCCCCCTTGACCTTTTGATCACACAAGTGATTGTACCTTTGTTTAGGGATTAAATGGTACAGATATGGACCCTTTTATTTACCCCTGAACGGTAGATATTAGTTCCTTAAGGTGTGACTATGACCCATTGAGGGTACAACCACAGCAGTTGTACCCTAAGTGTTCACAAATTGGCCCCAACCATAGCCATTTTTTTCTGACACTGTATGTGTTTATTCCGTGCTAAAGGGTTAAATACACAGGCAGACTTGTAATCTTCCCCTGATTGGCTGTTCTGCATGTGTCCTTTTCTGGGAGCAGAAGAAAAATACATTTATGTAATTAAACTGTTTAATACAAAAAATGAAACCTATAGCTGATATTTTCAAAAAATCTATTTAATTCAGAATATGCTTTTATTTTTTTTTTTATTTTTATTTAGTGTTAATTTGTAAACATAAAATTAAAAAGTAGTAATTGTAAGACACTATGCATCGCACAGAAATGTGTATATTTAAAAAAATAAAGAGTTTTATGAGTATTCCATTTTTCTACAATTTAAGCAGATTGCTGGATCTGTTGAATTCATCCTTAGGAAGTGAAATATTGAATTGACAGAACCATGTGAACAGCTAATGAGAAAATTCATTGCACAAGCGCACAGGGATTTTTTAATAACTGATTGATGGATCAACTAAAATATGTTTCTTATTGAAAGCTTAAAATTCTCCTGTGCACACCATCTTTAGTATGCACAGTGACAGTTTATTTAAGAAATAAAAGGATGTTCTTTACTTGTATTGTACAAACAGAAATTTTCAGAAAGACTGAAACATTCAAAACAAGCATTGCAAAACACATCCATTTTGTGAATTTAGCATCCTTGCAATACCAGGATTTTCATTTGACATTACAAATAGTTTTAAAGGGACAGTCAACACCAGAATTGTTGTTGTTTAAAATGATAGATAATCCCTTTATTACCCATTCCCTAGTTTTGCATAACCAACACAGTTATAATAATACACTTTTTGCCTCTGTGATTACCTTGTATCTAAGCCTCTGCAAATTGCCCCCTTATTTCAGTTCTTTTGACAGACATGTATTTTAGCCAATCAGTGCTCACTCTTAAATAACTTCACGTGCAAGAGCTCAATGTTTATCTATATGATACACATGAACACACGCCCTCTAGTGGTGAAAAACTATCAAAATGCATTTAGATTAGAGGTGGCCTTCAAGATCTAAGAAATTAGCATATGAACCTCCTAGGTTTAGCTTCCAACTAAGAATACCAAGAGAACAAAGCAAAATTAGTGATAAAATTAAATTGGAAAGTTGTTTAAAATTGCATGCCCTATTTATTATTATTATTATTATTGGGTGATAGGCTTCCCTGAACAAAAAGGTCTTTGAATCATGAAAGTTTTTTTTAGACTTAACTGTCCCTTTAAGTAAATGACAAAGAACTGCTCCATAAAAAGAAACCTTTCCACACATGAAAACACAAAAAGCAAACATCCAGAAGCTACAATGAGGTTTTATAACCCAGAATGATTAAAAAACATATTTTTTAACTTGTGCATTTTATTATTCTTGTTATAATTTCCAGGGTCCAAGCCTGCTGGTTTTACTTTGTGTACAATATTAGAGCTCATCTGATGTTTAATACCAGAAAGTTATTTTAAGGGAAATACTAAAAATTGCTTAAATATTACTCATGTTAAAAGGATGATGAAGATAGATCAGTATTGTTGTTATCATGATATTTGCAACATTGTAATAATCCTGTGAGTTTAAAGGCACATTCTACAAAATCCTCTATTTGCTATTTTTTTTTATATATTTTTAAACAGATGCAGTGGCTGAAATCCTAGACCAGCAGCAGGGGGGGGGGGGAGGTGCGCAGGAAATTGGGGTTTACAGCTTGGCCAGTATTTGTATTCCATTTTATTTCTTATTGTTTTATCATGATTATAGAAAAAGGCTCTTGATTTTCACATAAATTATTTATCCTCTGTGCAATTTCATTATCCTAAGTTGGAAAGCAAAATTTAATTTGAAACCTTTTTCAACTGTGCATTATACAACATAGAAACTGTAATAAAGGCAATGAGGGTATCAATTGCTGTAACTATTGTACTAGCTTATTCTTCGAAGTGAAAGATCTAGCCTCCTCTAATTACAATAGTAAAGGATAGCACTGAGAAAGCATATTTGTATTTTGCTAGATTTGCTGAATCAATTTAACATTTTCTTTTATCGTTGTTCTTCTGATTCTATTTACATGGACTTTAAATACCTATTGGTTGGTATCAAATTTGTGCATTGACCCACTCTCACTTGAGAATAAAAAAAAGCAAAATCTGGAATCTAGGTTTTCAAAATTCTGCATATTGCCTAAACCAGCAATTTGACTGGCAGCATTTACAGGTTACAGAATTTGTTTTTGGCCTCACTAGGGAATATGTAGAAGAGCACATATTATTAACTAAAACAAGATGTATTTAATGTCCTTTTACTATGAAAGTAGCAAGCCAAGTGTGGTGCTGTTCCCACTAATAATAGTCAATCATCTAATTAAAGAGACTTCAACTTTTCCCCCTTTAATTTGTTCCCAATAATTCATTTTACCTGACTGATTGTATGACATTGTTTACAAATAGCTTCTTTACCCTTATTTTGGCATTTGAAATAACTGATTAAGCCTTTGGTACCCCTACATATACTGAACGTTTCTATACTTAAGTATAGGTTATTGACAAGCTATGCAAAACACAGCCAGCAGAAGAAATGACACTCCCAATAGGGTTTAGCAGAGATAAATAAGAGCCTGATGTTTAAAACCTCACCGTGATGGAGAGAAATCACACAACATTTGAAGGCTTTTTAGGAGCATTATATTGCAATGCATGTGTTTCCCTTTACAGCCAGAACCCTTATTTTGGCATTTGAAATAACTGATTAAGCCTTTGGTATCCCTACATATACTGAACGTTTCTATACTTAAGTATAGGTTATTGACAAGCTATGCAAAACACAGCCAGCAGAAGAAATGACACTCCCAATAGGGTTTAGCAGAGATAAATAAGAGCCTGATGTTTAAAACCTCACCGTGATGGAGAGAAATCATACAACATTTGAAGGCTTTTTAGGAGCATTATTTTGCAATGCATGTGTTTCCCTTTACAGCCAGAACCCGATACAGCTAAATTAAAAGCTCTCAGGCTAAAATGTGCCATTCAAAAACTATTGACATCTTATATCATCTCGCCAGAGGGGAAAGCTTTAGATCATCAGGCCCTAAGTATTGGATGTTAGTTTACAGACAGTTATAAAATAAGGATGCATGTGTGTGTACAGAAAATGAGAAAAAGGGATATCTGATTTCCCTGGAAGTTCAACATATTTCAATGGGTTGTGGTTTTAAAGAACAAAGCCAGTTATTTCATATACACAAATAAACATAAACACACAATTTTCACACATATTTACTCTAAAACTGATATGACAAGTCATTGGAAATGTATTAAGAAAGAAAACTATTTTAGAGTACACTGTCCATTTAATGGCTGTATTAGGATCTGTATCTTTTTGTAGAGATATCACTAGGAACCTCCTTATTTTAGGTATTTTACATTTTTTTGTATTTTACATGTATGTCTCTTTAATAAGTATTATTGCTATATAAAGCAGTAACTTGTCAATGCTATAACAAGGTGCATGATTATATCTATTAATATAATATATATGCACTATATAATAAACCCCAATAGATTAAGGATAACAGGGGGTTAATGGATAGTGAGCCTCAGAGGAGATTAATCACCTGTTTTCCTCGCTCACACAGCAGTAGCCAATATATTATTAAGGTCATATGCACATGATTCTGCTATGTCATTGGATAATTTTTAAACATTGCATGTTTGTTAACCCTTTAAGGACACAGCTTTCAGTTTGCTCAATTGTTTTATGACGGAAAAATTCTGTCATATGTCCTTAAGAGGTTAAATGCTATATATATATGATGTGATGTTTATTTATTTTATTCACTGCCTGAGGAAAGAGTGTCATAAGCACTTTAAAACATGTTGCAGATTATATTTAAGTTTTACATTTATATATTTGTTTTCTCACTAAATAGTCCTCTAATGCAGAGAGGTTATTTTGGTTTTATCTAAAACTGTGAGAGTTTTTTTTTACTTTTATTTTAACTGTGGATCGGGTACCTGTTTGCCTGAGTGAGCCAGCTGGTGGGGTTATATTAACCCAGCTTGCAATATAGTGCACCACTTTTGTGAGTATATTCTTTGGAGGGTCTTTGGGATTTTTTTCTCTATTTTGTAGTGATTTCATGCACTACTGGAGCACCCTTCCCCCTCCCTCCTTGCATTTTATTTTGCAGCAACCATTGGTATATCCATGATCTGGAGTGAGCCAGCTGGTGGGCTCTGATCTATCCAGCCTACCTGACTTGCACTGCCAAATAGTGCGCTGATTTTGTGAGTATCATTCTGTAGAGTAATGTATTGCTACAATGTCCAACAATTGTTATGATCTTCTGCACCATTGGAGCGCCTTTTCCTGTTTTTTCATATATATGGTTATAGAATGATACAACATTTACAAATTGACAACTTTAAAGAATATAAAAAGGTAAAGGGCCCAGTCTGTGAGTTGCTATCTCATGTATACCATCTTTATGCAAGATACAGTTAAGGGAGGTTCAAAAGCTTCATAGTTAAGGAGACAGAAGGGAAGATAAGACAAACAAATCTGTTATTAAAGATTCTATGAATCTCTGAAGAGGTTTGATTTCCTGATAACTTAACCCCTTAAGGACCACAATGTACCCTGTATGTCACTGGTCGTTAAGGGTTTTTTCAGGACATAATAGCACAAGTCTAGCAAGAACACGCTATTAATGCACTACCTCCAGCAGGCTTTGTGAAATAGAGCAGTCTCAACGCTGGTGGCAAGACCGCGCTATAAAACAATCAAGTCCCAAAAAAAGGCCAACGACATACAGGGTACGTCGCTGGTCCTTAAGGGGTTAAGGTGAGTCATACCATATAATAGGTGCAGTGAGAAAAGGGTATTTCTGAAAAGAAAATGATGAAGTACTGAGGGAGAATGAGATAAGCAGGTCTTATGCACAGTGAAGGGGTGGATGGGATGTGGACTTATTTGCAAGATATGAAAATGTGACGTGTTATTGAGGACCTCATATGTTAGGGTCAAGAGTTTGAATGTTAATCTTGTGGCTAAAAGAAGTGATTTCAGGGTCTGACAAACTCATACAGCAAATGAAAAACTGTTAAAGGAAGATGAGTCAGACATGCATGGTGGATTGCATGGCAATGGATGGTAGTATAGAGACAATGAGAATGGATTTGAAGTACATACTGTATATGATAACTGATGAGTAAAAAGCTTTACTTGTGCCTTGTGTGAGAATATAGCATTTTTTTTGTTATTCTTAAGATGAAAGCAGAAGGAATGTGAGGGATAAATGAACGTTCTGTGTCAGATGTTATATTAGGATTGAATAGTTGAAAATCAGATGGTGTGGTCAACAGAAATAAGAATATAAGAGGCCAAAGATCATTTAAAGGAGTTCAAGTTTAGCTATGGTTGGGTTCAGATCCAAAAAGGACATCCATGATGAGACTGTGGTCAAGAATGGTGAAGATAGGTCAGGCGGCTTCAGTATACAGATAATTTTGTAAAGTACAGGCCTTGATATGCAGACTAAAATTAGAAGGGGCTAGAATTTAGCCTTGTGGCAACTCTTTTATCAATGTAAGAATATTGTTTAAACTACCCCCTTGAAATTTCACAAAATTAAAAATAAAAGTTAGTATAATGTAATAAATTTGGCCTTGGTTGGTTCATTATTGATGGCATCAATAGATAATAGATAATGGCTGACAATTAAATTAAATGATTATTTAGTTATTATTACCATCTAAAATCTATACTTACTGGTATGTTTATTGAAAAATCTTACTTTAAAAAAAATATGATTAAACGTGTACATGCTCAATTACATTGTAATGAATTGACAAAATAAACAATTGGTAGTCTTGTAATAAGAAAATCAAATGTTTTATGACAAATTGGAGTTATTTTTTTAAGCAACAGGAATTCCGTTTCACATATAACAGCACTTTTTTGACTGACAACCAATCAAACACTGACAAATGCTTTCCATTGTATTTTCAGTAATTTGTAACAATATTACAAAATGCAAACTATGGAGTTTTACTCATGAGTTTAAGAAATGCCAACATTTTACATGTTTTAGCATAGATCTACAGTTTACTCTGCACAGAAAAGTAAAAGTAACACTGTATCTTAGAAAGTTAAATTCGATTTCTCACTACAAAATACATATACATTATTTTAATGCTTCTTAAAAGCATAAATAAATATCCCAGATGTAGAAATAAAGTAACTTCATGTTTGCATTTTAATAAAAATATATAAAATGGGATGCTTACTTAAGAAATTAGAATGATAAACAGACAATATACTCACATATATAATAATATTCACGGCCTGGTCTAAATTCGAATCCCAGTGAAAATGGTGTAAAAAGTTGAAATTTTTCTGAAAACTTTAGAGGTCCATTAGAGGAGTGAGGTCGATTACACTCCCATCTTTTAAAGCCTTTAGATGTATGGTCACATGAATTGTAGCCGTCGAAGTTTACCATGTACAAAACGTAACGTTCCGTTTTATCTTCAGGCACGGAATCTTCATAATGTGGGCAGAACACATCTAGGTAATCATTGATACAGACGTCTATATGGTAGTCTCCTCTCATGAACCTGAATTAAAAAAAAATAGATATATATGGTTTAGAAAATGTGTGTTTAGAAAATAAGTTGTCAATAGCAACAAGATACATTTACTTTTTTTCTAAATAGAGGATGTACTAAACACATAACAATATTAATACTTTGTAGAGCCAAACTATAACTTAGGGATTTTATGATATAGTTTTACCTAGATTACATAAATAACAAAGAGGACACATAACATTACACATGTTTTCCAGTGATCTTGTAAATATTTTTAAAAGCTTTACTGTTTTTGTTTTATTATTAAAATTATTATTATTTTTGCAGAAGTTGGACATTGTAAATAAAGGACCCATACTAAAGTAGCAATGAAAAAAGCATTGTCCATTGAAGTACATACTGATGGGTCAGTAAGTAATATATAATGTGAAAAAAAAACAATAGACAGACAGGCAACAGAAAGAGAACAGCTTTGACTCAATCTACTAGCGACTAGGGAATGGGAAAAAGAAGTAAGTTGGTAAGTTGTTTCTTATGCTACAGTCATGACAAGAAGACTGAGAAGGGCTTTTTTAGGAAAGTGAATATCATGAAAATTAGTGAATAGGTTATATATTCTAGGTTATAACATATTTAAAGGGACACTGAACCCAACATTTTCTTTTATGATTCAGATAGAGCATGCAATTTTAAGCAACTTTCTAATTTACGCCTATTATAAAAAAAATTCGTTCTCTTGCTATCTTTATATGAAAAAGAAGGCATCTAAGTTTTTTTCTTGGTTCAGAACTCTGGACAGCAGTTTTTGATTGGTGGATGAATTTATCCACCAATCAGCAAGGACAACCTAGGTTGTTCACCAAAAATGGGCCGGCATCTAAAATTACAATCTTGCATTTCAAATAAAGATACCAAGAGAATAAAGAACATTTGATAATAGGAGTAAATTAGAAAGTTGCTTAAAATGTCATGCTCTATCTGAATAACAAAAGAAAAAATTTGGGTTCAGTGTCCCTTTAAGAAGTCTAAATATAAAATACAGGTATTTTGTTTATGTTTGGAATCAACAGGACTCCTGTATTTTAAGACAAAAAAAAAAAGTTTCCAAAAGTTTCAAAATGCACTGAGATAAGAGGCAGTTTAATCGCTTAAAAATTAGCATATAAGCTTACCTAGGTTTAGCTTTCCACAAAGAATAACAAGAGAGAAAAGCAAATTTGATGATAAAACTAATTTGGAAAGTTGTTTAAAATTGCATGCTCTATTGGAATCATGAAAGTTTAATTTTGACTAGAATGTCCCTCTAACTATATAGCATCATGCCCAACTCATGTTTTAGTTAGATTAACATGCTGTACCACATTTAATATATAAAGGGCTAGGTTACAAGTGATGCTCTAATGTTTGTGCTCAATCGATAGCACTAAGAAATGTGCCAATTGTAATCTAGCGCAAACTGTTTTTTCTCTTTTTCTACTCTTTCTCTCTCTCTGTCACTATGTCTCTCTCTGTCTCTCTCAATATATATATATATATATATATATATATATATATAATATAATATATTGTGTTTATATATGCTTCCTAACAGCAGGTTAGCTGTGAAACATTTCCCTGGGCAAATATGTCAGCTACTAGACAAGAAAAATTGTATCCTTTAAGGAACTGACACTTGAATTATGAAGTTTTTGTGATCATGGATGACATTGTGAGGGCAGAAGCCAACCCACAGGCACATTGGTATTAAAATATGTCTTGAGCATTTGACTTTTGAAAGTCTGAGGAACTGCCAGAAATATGGTATGCTACTGGGCGAATAAAACCAATTCTAAATTCATGGGCAAGGATGCATGAACTTCAAGTATATAGGACAGGAATAGACACTGGTAAAGAAGAGAACTGGAACACTTTAGACAAAAAAAAATATAACAATCAAGTCAAAAAGTGAGAAATATCAGTTTCTTTCATTTTTTTTATTTACTGGTCAATTTTAAAGTATTTTAAGACAGACAGATGATAGATAGTCATTTACATATCCAGTTTAGATTCTGTCACAAGTTTTGTGACATTTTTTTGTTGTTTTTGCTACATGTGACTGGTACTCATTTGTCAACATAAGTGCATAACATGTATGGCATTTAAAAGAAATTTGAAAGCAATACAATTTGACTGCCAACCTAAATAGACAGAAAGCTGCAGCTTTATGATAAAAGGATTCTGGGATATGAATTAATAGTCCACAGACTAACCTGACAGATATGAACAAGAGCCAGATGAGAGTTGTAGCCCAAGGTGCTAGCCCAAATGGAATTTCTCTTTAATTATTGTAGAACATTTTCAGACATGCTATAGAGGAAGATTTGCAAGTGTCATTTTTGTGACATTTGACACTGATGTGCTTTGAATGATGAATTAGCATTTTAGCTGAAAGCCCACCCTGGTGCTAAGCGAAGAGAATAAATGCATGAAATATCTTAGCAAGAGAGAAATGTGATCACTGAGAACAAAGGAACATTCTTCCTTCAGAGAACAATGTTTGCTGTTTTCAGACAGATTAAACCTACTGGTAATTTTAAACTGCCCAATAATAATTACCTGCCTACAAAGTGACAAACATTATGCTAGAAATGTTTCACTCATGGGTAGTCGATTGCTCACCGTTCAGGGTTTTGATTTAAGCAAGGCACAATTTGTGTTCAGCTTTCTTAAATAAGCATGGTGTGCACAAAGTTCATCCTCATATTAATGAAAAATAAAACTTATTAGTGCAACCATAGACATTCAGAATTATACATTACTTGTAATGTGTGGTCCAAAACTAGCTCTCCATCTATCATCTATTATTGATGGTACAATAACCCCTGCTCAATGACCTCTCTTGCTTTCAACTAATTGATCATCTTCCTCTACTAGTCACAGTGATAAAGCTGTAGAATAAACACAGAAAGAAAAAGGGGTCATGACATACTCCCATATGAAAGCTGACATCTGTACGTGTATTTATGTTTTTTCTGTTCATTCTTTATAATAAAGTACTCAAACACATAGATAACTGCTCCAAATGTATAATATTTTAGTAAATATAATAAAATATGTTAAAAAGAAATGAGGAAAAGCAAACTTCTTTAGGAATTAGATTATTTAGTTAACACATTTGTGAGCGTATTACAAGTTGAAAGTAAACGTGACCGCACAAACTAATTTTGCGCTTGTCGGGTTAGTGCAACTGAAGACCTTACGTAAAGGGTTAGGGCTCAATAAAAAAGTTACATTAAACACAACTTACATACATTAAAATAAAGTGTAATAGTCATATATACACTAAAATAAAAATTATTCACATATTTATTACAAATAATGTTATGCGGATTAAAAGGTATATGGTATATGACAAGGGCTAATATATATATATATATATATATATATATATATATATATACAGGGCTTGCAATTACCAGTGGTCCATTAGTCCCGGACGATTAAGTGGACTAGTAACTACTTCCATCTGGGCTAGCAGCTTTTAACCTCTGACTAGTAAACCATAGTGATATTTTTCCACATATATATATATATATATATATATATATATATATATATATATATATATAATACACAATCAGCGCTTAAAGGATATGAGGTATCTGTTTGTCTAAATATATAATCCCATCCGTTACCCAGATTATATATGTGTAAGACTAATACAGTTTCTGTAACCAACAGTCTCATGTATATAAGGGTGGTTAGTCTATGGAAAAAGTTCCTTATGATCCACAGTGCAGGTTCCCGTGTGCATATATATGTATGGCAGCCCGTCTGAAATTAAAGGTGATCCCCCGCTGGGCGAGGTTCCTCTTGTTAATCACCTACCTTTCAGATATATATATATATATATATATATATATATATATATATATATATATATGTGTGTGTGTGTATATATATGTGTATACATATATGTGTATATATATATATATATGTGTATACATATATATTTATATGTATGTGTATATATATATATATAAACAAAAACCACAAGTATACACATGTGTGTGTGTATATATATATATATATATATATATATATATATACAGAATTATTAGGCAAATGAGTATTTTGACCACATCATCCTCTTTATGCATGTTGTCTTACTCCAAGCTGTATAGGCTCGAAAGCCTACTACCAATTAAGCATATTAGGTGATGTGCATCTCTGTAATGAGAAGGGGTGTGGTCTAATGACATCAACACCCTATATCAGGTGTGCATAATTATTAGGCAACTTCCTTTCCTTTGGCAAAATGGGTCAAAAGAAGGACTTGACAGGCTCAGAAAAGTAAAAAATAGTGAGATATCTTGCAGAGGGATGCAGCACTCTTAAAATTTCAAAGCTTCTGAAGCATGATCATCGAACAATCAAGCGTTTCATTCAAAATAGTCAACAGGGTCGCAAGAAGCGTGTGGAAAAACCAAGGCGCAAAATAACTGCCCATGAACTGAGAAAAGTCAAGCGTGCAGCTGCCAAGATGCCACTTGCCACCAGTTTGGCCATATTTCAGAGCTGTAACATCTCTGGAGTGCCCAAAAGCACAAGGTGTGCAATACTCAGAGACATGGCCAAGGTAAGAAAGGCTGAAAGACGACCACCACTGAACAAGACACACAAGCTGAAACGTCAAGACTGGGCCAAGAAATATCTCAAGACTGATTTTTCTAAGGTTTTATGGACTGATGAAATGAGAGTGAGTCTTGATGGGCCAGATGGATGGGCCCATGGCTGGATTGGTAAAGGGCAGAGAGCTCCAGTCCGACTCAGACGCCAGCAAGGTGGAGGTGGAGTACTGGTTTGGTCTGGTATCATCAAATTTGAGCTTGTGGGGCCTTTTCGGGTTGAGGATGGAGTCAAGCTCAACTCCCAGTCCTATTGCCAGTTTCTGGAAGACACCTTCTTCAAGCAGTGGTACAGGAAGAAGTCTGCATCCTTCAAGAAAAACAGGATTTTCATGCAGGACAATGCTCCATCACACGCGTCCAAGTACTCCACAGCGTGGCTGGCAAGAAAGGGTATAAAAGAAGAAAATCTAATGACATGGCCTCCATGTTCAGCTGATCTGAACACCATTGAGAACCTGTGGTCCATCATCAAATGTGAGATTTACAAGGAGGGAAAACAGTACACCTCTCTGAACAGTGTCTGGGAGGCTGTGGTTGCTGCTGCACGCAATGTTGATGGTGAACAGATCAAAACACAATGTCAGAAATGTATATTTGGGAATGTTGAGATGTTATATTGGTTTCACTGGTAAAAATAAATAATTGAAATGGGTATATATTTGTTTTTTGTTAAGTTGCCTAATAATTATGCACAGTAATAGTCACCTGCACACACAGATATCCCCCTAAAATAGCTATAACTAAAAACAAACTAAAAACTACTTCCAAAACTATTCAGCTTTGATATTAATGAGTTTTTTGGGTTCATTGAGAACATGGTTGTTGTTCAATAATAAAATTAATCCTCAAAAATACAACTTGCCTAATAATTCTGCACTCCCTGTATATATATATATATATATATATATATATATATATATATATATATATATATATATATATATATATACTTTGAAGCCCTTACCAGTCAAACTGTAAACAAGAAAAATCTATTTGATTCACTTTTGTGTGTATTTACTGTAAACATTTTACATTCCAATGTGGCTTACATAGGGGAAAATGTTCTATGCATTTTTACATAGGAATTCATATATATATATATATATATATATATATTTTCATAAAATACATAAAATACATCAGATATACGGTAATAAATATTTAAAAATAAAAAGAACATTTTCTTATATGTGAAGAACATTGGAATGTTAAATATTCATAACTACCTTCAGGTTAGCACAGTAGGTTTTTAACTCCTGTTTGGTTAGCGCACAAGCGATAACTGTGGGGGTTTATTCAGTTTGCGCTTTCCATTGTGGTCTATGTTGAGAAAGTTAGCGAGATCGCAATATACGTAAGTTTGCAAGTAACTTTCAACTTGTAATATGCGCGTCAACCTTTACCCGTAATAACTTTACTGTCAGCGGTATGAGCGCTCAAGTGGGATCGCTAAATACCGCTCCACTCTAATCTAGCCCTTAGAATTTGAAGATGAATTTTTCTGTTTGGCTGCCAATAAAGTATTTTTTTCCTTCAGAAAATATATTGTAGGAGATCTTTCCTTCCCAACAGTAAAGGAAAAACAAGACTTTCCAGATGTGTATTGCAAGGGAACTCCTGTCAATCTAGCATATTCTAAGACCTTTGAATAGCCTCTGTGTGTGCTCTGTTCACACACTGGCTATTCTTCATAAGGAAAAGTGTCAGTGTCCTATATAAAATATAGCTACCGTGTGCATTGTGCAAGAACAGAGATCTCTCATCAGCCATGGAGAGCACTGGTTAGCAGTTGCTCTTCAGTGCTTTGGGACCTGTAGCTTAAAATGCTTTACCCCACATATGCATTGTAACAATTACATCTGCAGTTCAACATCTGCAATATATGTCCTGAAGTCTTTTTTATGTTGTGATGTATGTATGTCTAGAAACCTTATATGTCATTTTGTCCATAGTCTTTTAAAGGTCGAGTTCTCAGTTGCTTGGATTCCTATGCCCTCATGCCAATTACTATACATTTATATTTTAAATTAAACTGACAGATAAACTATTTTCAGTTTTATAGCTTTACAGCTATTTTCCCCCTTTTTACACACAGCTCCTGAAACATATTAATTCTCCCGGCTGTTTGCCCATAATGGAAAAAGTTACACATTTTTGATTCTCTGCATCTTTTTGTCCCTTGATAACCTAATATTGGTCATGTATGCATCCTGTTTTCACAAGATTAGTGGGACAATAGAGCAAGATTATCATTAGACCTTGGAGACATTTATTAAAATATTGTATTCCTCTTGCATTAGTTAAAAAAAGATATCTCCTGCTAGTATTCAGTGTTTATCTGTCACAGTTTTTAAATAAATAGCATTTTTAAATTCATGTTCCTTTTAAAATAACACACAAAGTTTACTTTTTTATCTAAAGAGAGACAATGTTTTTTTGATTAATAGATTCATTTTTTTTGTCTGTCTAGTACAACTATCAGTAAGACAGTAAGACCAGCGCACATTATCGACAACTAAAGCGCAATGTGAACGCGTGCTTGAGCTCATGAGATTCCTTAGGCTCCTATCAACTTTAGACACCATAAACTGCATTGTGCAGTTTTTTTTATTTAAAAAAATGCTACTTTTTTAAAATAAAAAACTATAATGCCCTCTATTTTGAAGGCATTTGGGGCACTTTTAGAACATTTAGATTGGATCTCTGGTTAATTTTCTGAGTGCTAATTGCTACCGCGAGTTTGCAGTAGCCATAACCAGCCACTTGTAATGGCTGGTTAATTATTGCGGGAGATAATTTAGCACTCATAATCTAGCCCTAAATAACAATTGTCACAAATTAAAATGTAAAATCTTCATACTGTAAAAGAGTTAACATTTTTTCTTTCCTTAATCCACAGGTGGAAATCAGCAATCCATGAATGGAGACGTATGACCTTTCACCCCACAGCTGCGAGAAGTGCTAGCTACACATAGATTTCCAATATACTGCCAGCACCTCTGACAGCTAGAGCAAATTAGTAACCAGCATTTCATAGATGCAAAAAATGCATGTAATTGTAAGGAAAGTTATGTTCCACTTATGTAGAAAGAATCTAGTTTCATCCATTGTATGACACTCATGTAAAGATGTCTATTTGATGATAGAGGAAGACTAAGACATGACTTGCAGTGATCAGAGAAAGCAAGTGGCTGAACGTCTCATTTCTAGGTTGCTCGATGAAGCCTATTGATTCACTGAATTATTAATATACTATAGATCACCTTATATCCGTAGCATGTTTCACCCTACTGTACTAATTCATACATAAACATATAATAATAATAATATTAATTTATTGCTAATTCAATCTCAATTGCATCCTATTTAAATTATATTCAACTCTTCATACAATTTAATAACACAATTAGGATTTGGTTGCTTTTGAGACGTACACTAAACTTTTAGTAACAACAACAACATTTGTTAAAGGGACATGAAACCTAAAATGTTTCTTTCCTGATTCAGATAGATAATACAATTTAAACAACATTCCAATTTACATCTATTATTTAATTTGCTTCATTCTTCAGATATCATTTGTTGATATAATAGCAATGCACATGGGTGAGCCAATCACACGAGGCATCTATGTGCAGCCACCAATCAGCAGCTACTGAGCCTATTTATATGTGTTTTTCAACACAGTGTATCAAGAGAATGAAGCAAATTAGATAATAGAAGTAAATTGGAAAGCTGTTTAAAATTGCATGCTCTTTCTGAATCATGAAATACATTTTTTGGGGTTCATGTCACTTTAAAAGTCTGTTAATCAATTTGTAATACGGCATATATTAAAAAGTGATGTACAACACTAAAGTCACTGCCAACTATCTGGGTTAAATGAATCTTTGACTTTTTGTAGATAGATAGATAGTAGAAGAAAGAAATAAAAAAGAGAGAGAAAAACACACATACTGTATATGTATATTATAAATGAAGAATTCAAACTCAGTATTTCATTTGCCAAGAAAACATTTTTATTTTTTTTAAATATCCAAATTATCCTTATAAATAAATTAATATGTATTATAAGATGAGCTAGAATATAGGGGTAGGCAACGTTATTTAAAACTTAAAAAGCTTTTATATTTTATTTAGTCTAGAAAGCACTTCTTTACGTTTTTAAATTACATTTAAGACAAACTACTAAAATCGACTAAATGTATAACTTCCAGATTATATATAAATAACATTTACAGAGAAAATCATCTTACTTTGGTTTCATAAGTATTCAGTCCATTCGCTATTGCAGTCCTAGCTCAGCTCGGGAGCAAATGAAATCTTTGAAAGGTCAGAAAATTAGTAAAATTAATGAAACTTGTATATAATTTCCCTAAGGGATATAAAGACTTTCAAGCTGAAAACTTACATAGTGACTCAACAAAACAACCTTGAAAACCATAGAGCTTTAGAAAAATGTCAGGGGATAAATTTGTAAAGAGGCACAGAGCAAAAAAATCCAACAAAATCTTATCCAGTGATACTAGTGATCTCTTTCTGCACTGCAAAAACAGTGAGCAAGTGGAAGATGCATATTTTTTTTACCAATACAGCTGAGGCTATTAGCATTAAAGTGATGGCATGTGTAATCATACAGTAAAACATTGGAACTTTCATTCATGAAAGGCTTTGTAAACACTTACGGCTAGATTACGAGTTGTGGGCTAGGTTAAAAAAGCAGCGTTAAGAGGTCCTAACGCTGCTTTTTAACGCTCCGCTGGTATTACGAGTCTTGAAGGTACAGGCTCACCGCTCACTTTTTTGGCCAAACTTGGAAATACTGCAAATACACTTACGTAAATTGCGTATCCTCTTTTTTCAATGGGACTTGCATAGTGCCAGTATTATGAGTCTGCCAAAAAGTGAGCAGTAGACTCTCTCCTGTCAAGACTGGTACCGCATTTTAAAGTCAGTAGTTATGATTTTTACACTACAACGCCGTAGCATAAAACTCTTAACTAAAGTGCTAAAAAGTACACTAACAGCCATAAACTACCTATTAACCCCTAAACCGAGGTCCTCCCGCATCGGAAACACTAAAAAAAAATTTGTAACCCCTAATCTGCCAAACCGGACATCGCCCCCACTATAATAAATATATTAACCCCTAAACCGCCGCACTCCCGCCTCGCAAACATTAGTTAAATATTATTAACCCCTAATCTGCCATCCCTAACATCGCCAACGTCGCTGCCACTATACAAAATTTATTAACCCATAAATCTAAGTCTAACCCTAACCCCCCTTAACTTAAATATAATTTAAATAAATCTAAATAAAAATTACTATAATTAACTATATTATTCCTATTTAAAACTAAATACCTATAAAATAAACCCTAAGATAGCTACAATATAACTAATAGTTACATTGTAGCTATCTTAGGGTTTATATTTATTTTATAGGCAAGTTTGTATTTATTTTAACTAGGTAGAATAGTTACTAAATAGTTATTAACTATTTAATAACTACCTAGCTAAAATAAATACAAAAGTACCTGTAAAATAAAACCTAACCTAAGTTACAATAACACCTAACACTACACTATAATTAAATTACTTACCGAAATTAAATACAATTAAATAAAATTAGCTAAAGTACAAAAAACCCCACTAAATTACAGAAAATAATAAACAAATTACAAGATTTTTAAACTAATTACACCTAATCTAAACCCCTAACAAAATAAAAAAGCCCCCCTAAAATAAAAAAGCCCTACCCTACACTAAATTACAAATAGCCCTTAAAAGGGCCTTTTGCAGGGCATTGGCCCAAAGTAATCAGCTTTTTTACCTGTAAAAAAAATTACAAATCTCCCCCAACATTAAAACCCACCACCCACACAACCAACCCTACTCTAAAGCACACCCAATACCCCCTTAAAAAAACCTAACACTAACCCCTTGAAGATCACCTTACCGGGAGAATTCTTCATCCAACCGGGCCGAAGTCCTCAATGAAGCCCGGGAGAAGTCTTCACCTAAGCTGGGCAAAGTGGTCCTCCAGACAGGCAGAAGTCTTCATCCAGACGGCATCTTCTATCTTCATCCATCCAGCGTGGAGCAGGTCCATCTTCAAGACATCCGACGTGGAGCATCCTCTTCATCCGATGGCTCTTCTGGAATGAAGGTTCCTTTAAATGACGTCATCCAAGATGGCGTCCCTTCAATTCCGATTGGCTGATAGAATTCTATCAGCCAATTGGAATAAGGTAGAAAAAATTCTATTGGCTGATTGGAACAGCCAATAGAATGCCAGCTCAATCCTATTGGCTGATTGGGGGGCTTTTTTATTTTATTAGGGGGATTAGATTAGGTGTAATTAGTTTAAAAATCTTGTAATTTGTTTATTATTTTCTGTAATTTAGTGTTGTTGTTTTTTGTACTTTAGATAATTTAATTGTATTTAATTGTATTTAATTTATGAAATCATTTAATTATAGTGTAGTGTTAGGTGTAATTGTAACTTAGGTTAGGTTTTATTTTACAGGTACTTTTGTATTTATTTTATCTAGGTAGTTATTAAATAGTTAAAATAGATACAAACTTGCCTGTAAAATAAAAATAAACCCTAAGCTAGCTACAATGTAACTATTAGTTATATTGTAGCTAGCTTAGGGTTTATTTTATAGGTAAGTATTTAGTTTTAAATAGGATTAATTTGTTAATGATAGGAATTTTTATTTCAATTTCTTTTAATTATATTTAAGTTAGGGGGTGTCAGGTTTAGGGTTAGACTTAGGTTTAGGAGTTAATGACTTTAATATAGTGGCGGCGACGTTGGGGGCGGCAGATTAGGGGTTAATAAATGTAGGTAGGTATCGGCGACATTGGGGTGGCAGATTAGGGGTTAATAAATATAATGTAGGTGTCAGCGATGTTGGGGGCAGCAGATTAGGGGTTCACAAGTATAATGTAGGTGGTGGCAGTGTCCGGAGCGGCAGATTAGGGGTTAATAATTATAATGTAGGTGTTGGCAATATCGGGGGCGGCAGATTAGGGGTTAATAAGTGTAAGATTAGGGGTGTTCATATTCATGTTAGGGTGTTAGGTGTAGACATAAAATGTATTTCCCCATAGGAAACAATGGGGCTGCGTTAAGGAGTTTTACGTTGCTTTTTTGCAGGTGTTAGACTTTTTTTCAGCCGGCTCTCCCCGTTGATTCCTATGGGGAAATCGTGCACGAGCACGTTACACCAGCTCACCGCTAACATAAGCAGCGCTGGTATTGGAGTGCGATAATGAGCAAAATTTTCCTCAATGCTCACTTCTTGTCTGGTTTGTAAAAACACGTAATACCAGCGCTGTCTGTAAGTGAGCGGTGAGCATAAACTGCTCGTTAGCCCCGCACAGCCTCTAACGCAAAACTCGTAATCTATGTATTTTTTTAAAAATTATTACCTTTTTAATGTTTTCAGATATTCCGCCGTTTCTTCTGCCCTTAATGGATACTCTATTTCTTACTTCAATGACGATTCATGCTCTAGCCAATCGTATTGCACCCCCTTTGGCGTAAAAAACAGGAACATTGTTATTTACTTGCTGGACTCCAAAGGTGGTGCAATACGATCGGCTAGAGCATGAATTGTCACTAAAGTAAGAAATAGAGTATCCGTTAAGGGCGAAGGAATGGCGGAATATCTGAAAACATGAAAGAGTATTATTTTTTAAAAAGTGTTTAAGACAATATTGTACCTAAAACGATTACGTTTACCATCTCTTTAATATGACAGTATCAGTTCTGCACAACCACTTCTACTTTTAATTTAGATTAAGAGGGACATTAAACACTAAATACATCCCTCTAATTATAGGTGCTGCCATTTTGCAACCTAAGTTTTACTGCAGGTATCTGAAAGAGTTGTGCTGCACATGTGCAGACAGGTCAATCAAAACTAGTTACTTGCTAAAATGATTGATGAAAAGACTTGATAAGGCTGCATTAAAACCATTAAAAGCCAATATGAATGGATGATTAGATAAAAAAAACAGGAATGTTTATAATTTAAAGGGACACAAAACTACAAAAAAAGCTATTATGTGTTTATTGCATTTATATGCATTTTATTATTGTACTATTGCTGTTTGCATTTAAGTAGATGATTAGCATTCGCAAATGACATAGGGGCATATTTGTTTATCCACCAGTCACCAGCTCCCAGTAGTGAATTACTGCTCCTGAGAATACCTAGGTATTCTATTCATAAAGGATATCAAGCAAACAAAGTGAATTTAAAAAGATAGCTAACTGGAAAAAAACTCTTAAAATTGCATGCTATATCCAATCCATAAATGATTCATTTTGACTTTCATTAAAAACTTTAAGCTGACATAGATAATGAAGAATGTTGCAAAGTTAGTGATATAAAACAAAATGGCCTAGTACAGTTTGGTGAGGGGTATCAATGCAAAGCAAATGAGGTTACTCACAAGTTTAACAAGGTTAAGACAAGCTTCAACCTCTTAGTTGTCCAGCAAACTGGAAAGTCTGGCAAACAGGAAACTTCTGTTAATCTTGAGTGATGAGATAGTTAGGGATCTGGCTCTATGAGCTGGTAAAATCAATAACTACATATATCTTTCTACATATAATTAAACATTTAAGCTAGATTATTAACAGAGAGCAAAAATATGAGAACTATAGTGTTAACTCGCAATAAAGCTTGAGCAATCGTTTAGGGTGCGGTATATCTCTATGTCAAATAGCGTGATTACGCTAAATCCCTCACATAATAGACTACTTTGGGGACATGCAGTAATCGCAAGTTGATGGTACGCTAAGTTGAGAGTGAGCTAAGCTGGTAGTAGAGTTTGTCATGTAGTTGTGTGCTATACTTTTTATAAAAATGGTTTACTTTATGTCCTAAAAAGCACTACTTTTTACAGCATTATTTGGATTGCACAAGACTTAATTCATCATTTGAAATACAAGTGCAGTGAGCAGGCTAATAGCACTCCCTGCATTATCTATAAATAGTATAGGATGTGCTAAAATAAGTGTTGACCTTGTTAAGATACTTTGGTTAAAATATTTAACCATCCACTTGTAATAACAGGTTATGCATCATTCTTTGCTCAAGGTTGTGCAAAAGAGAATGCACCCTGCCCTATCGATTACACCCCAATTGTAATCTAGCCCTTTATGGAAGATTTAATTTGGAGTTCAATGTTCCTTTAAATAGGTCTCATTCATATTATTATTCTGATCTCAAATGACTTTAGAGCCATGTTACACACAGTTTGTAGAAAACGTGAGACCTTACTTGGCATCACGTAATTAAGCAAATATTTAAAATTTACAAAAACAATTCCTGTAATGAAAATGATATATATTGCATTTACATAATCAAGAATATGTCTTCATTTCATACCCAGTAAAATATGCCTTTAAAATTATTTAAAATCCAACGTTACTATTGGACGTTTTATCATATAAATAATAAGCATCAGTGGAGGGAGACTTCAGATTGATGTGTCAAATAAGCCTTGTCGGGGTATAGAGATGTAGCCTCAAGTATTAATGAAATTTGATTTTATGTTATTCCAAAAGCTGTTTGAAAATGAATTGTTGATAACATTCCTCTTCACTGCATTAAAAACAACCAAAGATCATTTCAAAAAATGTTTAAGTACGCATTTCACCACAGGAAAAAAATCACATTGTCTCATTTCTTCAAAAATATTTTATTTTTATGCCATTTCATTATCAGACAATTGCCATGATGCACTGTGCAAGCACTAAGTAAATGTATATCAATTCCTTCAAGGTTATAAATAATTATTAGTTAAGACCTCATCTATATGTAAATTATCAGCAAGACCATTGTTTATGTCATGAATTATGACTTTTTTTTTACCACAAAATTATATTTTGCCACAAAGGGAAGACCTCAAAATAAAAATATATAACCTCTCTATTAATAGTAAAATTCTATAACACAGTATCATGTTTACACTTTTCATTTCTAAGTATATTTTTATGTATTTTTTTGTATATTTATGGTAATTTTTATAATTATTTTATTTCAAAAAAATATTGATGACAAAGTCTGGATTTTGGAATTCCTGATTTAGGGATCTGTGCCTGTATTCTCATATATATAGGACTAGATTACAAGTGGAGCTAATTATAGTGTGGTACACAATAAGCAATATCTATTGTAAATCCCATTTACCAGAGATTGTTTAGAACAGCAGACATCACTCTAGTGCAACCTATACTTTCAATGGATATGAAATAGCATTATTAGGGATGGGCGAATGTGTAAATTTCCGAATTCGAATGTTAGAACGAATGTTATTACCGAAATTCGAATTATAAATCCGAATGTTGATAAGAGCGGATATTCTTAAAAATTGTATAATCGAATGCTATTCACAGTTTTCGAATGTCACTTTCGAATTCGAATGTTTATAATTATATCCACATTCAAAATTTTGAATTTAACATTCTATTTAACAAATACTATTCAGAAGTTCAATAGTTCATGTGGTAGGGAAAGAATCTAGTAAATTGATACATAATAGATACAAATATATAATTTTTAATGTTTCTATATAGAATATTGCATAATTTGAATATTACATTTAAAGAAAGCATTAGAAATACTATTACAAACATATAAATTCAAATTTTTTGAATTAGAATATTTCATAATTCGAATATTACATTTAAAGATAGCATTAGAAATACTATTACAAATATAAATTCGAATTTGTTGAAACAAATATTTTCGAATGTAATCATAAAATTCGAAACCGAACATTCAAAAATCGAATGTTAGAATGTTATGTAAACATTCGAAATTCGATTCGAACAATCGAATGTGTTAAAATTTGTTTCATTTTTCGAATGTTGCAAAACAGTCGCCCATCACTAATAGCATATTACAAGTTGAAAGTTATAGGTTGTGCTTGAGCAAAAGCCGACTTTACTCTAGAATATTTAGTGCTGAAGTGAAGTGTAACAAATTCATAAAACCCATACAAAATGTATTTAAAAAAATATTATATGTACACTTTTTAATTAAAAATTATAATTTTACTATTGTTAAAAAGGTTTTAAAATGGTTAAAAATGGATATGGCATTTGGCAAAGTGTATATATATATATATATATATATATATATATATATATATATATATATATATATATATAGAGAGAGAGAGAGAGAGAGATGTCTAAGTATGTGTATATACGGTATGTGTATACTAGGGATGGGCGAATGTTTCGCAACATTCGAAAAACGGCACGAATTTTAACACATTCGTTCGTTCTAATCGAATTTCGAATGTTTACATAACATTCTAACATTCGATTTTCGAATATTCGGTTTCGAATTTTACGATTACATTCGAAAATATTCGAATTCGAAAAATTTGAATTTAGATTGTAATAGTATTTCTAATGCTTTTTCTTTAAATGTAATATTTGAATTATGCAATATTCGAATTCGAAAAATTCGAATTTAGATTGTAATAGTATTTCTAATGCTTTTTCTTTAAATGTAATATTCGAATTATGCAATATTCGAATTCGAAAAATTCGAATTTAGATTGTAATAGTATTTCTAATGCTTTTTCTTTAAATGTAATATTCGAATTATGCAATACGTGTATTCGAATTCGAAAAATTCGAATTTAGATTGTAATAGTATTTCTAATGCTTTTTCTTTAAATGTAATATTCGAATTATGCAATATTCGAATTCGAAAAATTCGAATTTAGATTGTAATAGTATTTCTAATGCTTTTTCTTTAAATGTAATATTCGAATTATGCAATACGTGTATTCGAATTTGAAAAATTCGAATTTAGATTGTAATAGTATTTCTAATGCTTTTTCTTTAAATGTAATATTCGAATTATGCAATACGTGTATTCGAATTCGAAAAATTCGAATTTAGATTGTAATAGTATTTCAAAAGCTTTTAAATGTAATATTCGAATTATGCAATATTCGAATTTGAAAAATTCGAATTTATAATCGAATTCGAAAAATTCGAATTTATATTCGAATTCGAAAAATTCGAATTTCGAATGTAGACATTCGATATAATTATAAACATTCGAATTCGAAAGTGACATTCGAAAGCTGTAAATAACATTCGATTTTCGAATTTTTAAGAATATTCGTTCTTATCGACATTCGAATTTAGAATTCGAATTTCTGTAATAACATTCGTTCTACATTCGAAATTCGAAAATTTGCACATTCGCCCATCCCTAGTGTATACATGTGTAGTTATGTATTTAGATGTGTAATTATGTATGTGCACACACACATACATATATTCACATATAAACATATACATACACATAAATAAACAAATCTATCTATCTATCTACCTAACTATATAATACTTTTGAGCCATTCCCAGTCATTTTTTTTAAATTAATGTCAACATGGTTTAAAGTGTTTTGAATAGAAACACTTTAAATTCCTATATTCTTCACTTAGAAAAAAAATATTTTTTTATATATCTGCATTAAACTATATATATATATATATATATATATATATATATATATATATATGTGTGTGTGTGTAAGTATTCATATAGATAAATAGGTATAGATATATATTTTTAAAAAATAATTATATATTATTTGAGCTTAGTTAGCGCTTGAGTGGAAAAACAAAAATAGTGTGCCACTTGTAATCTGACCCACAGTTGAGTGAGGTGTCCAGTGCATGATATCTCACACATCAATTACAAATCTCTGGCTATACAGAAAAACAATAAGTTGCAAATGCAAATCTACGGAAACATACTTACAAATTGTAAGCATTTGTAATTATAAAATATTTGCATGTTTGTTTTGTTATGGTAAAGTAGTCTCGCTGGATAGAATGAAAAGGTGTCTTTCCCAGGGCATTCTAGAGATGTGATGGGGATTTCTTATCTACTTAGGCCCAGCATGTGAAATACATACAGTAAGTCTAGTGCCCTAGTGAAGTATCTCATCTTGCAGTTGTCTCACTATTTTTGTTTAATTTGCCTTTAACTGTTTTCAAGTTCACTTTTTTGCATTTTTTAAAGATGACTGTTTCATAGAAGACATTAAAAAATGTGATTGTTCTATAAAGTTTTGAAGTCTTTATTGTAATGCTGGTATCTATCTACCATGTAAATAATTATTAAGACAGTGACTTACAAATCATGGATGTGACACGGGGCAAGGGATTTTGAGTTGCGAAGTTGCAGTAAGTTTTTTTTTTTACCCATGAGATATTAGTTTAACAAACATGTTTTATTAAAGGGACAGTTTACCCACCCCCCCCCCCCAGAATTATCCCCTTTAATTTGTTCCCTATGATCCATTTTTTGTGCAGGAGTCTATTACATTGTTTACAAGTAGCTCCTTTACTCTAATTTCAGCATTTGAAATAGATGATTTTGACTGTGGTATCCCCATCTATACTTAAAGTTTCTGGACTTAAGCCTAGGCTATTGACAGGCTATTTAAGAGAAGAGATAACTAATAAAATTATTTATAATTCTCGGTTGTTCTCTTTGGTTTACAAACCAATATAAGATAAGGAAACAGGTGTGTGCTTACAAAGTGATAACATAATGAAATATCATTTTACCTGCAAGCGCAACCCATTTTCATAGGCTGTGGTTTCAAAGCATAAAAATATACAATTTTATTTACACTAATAAATCTGAAAATGCAATTTCTTATACATTCTATACTCCGCAGCTGGTATAACAAGTCATTGGAAGTACATTAAGGGAAAAACTATTTTATAGTATACTGTCCCTTTAAAGACAATGTGCTCTTCATTATATGATTCAAACTTTGAGTATTATGTAAAGGGATTTGTAATAATTTAATAACTGTTTATCACTGAATAAAGGTTAATCATACTAGAATGATTTATAATCTATTATATTACTGTGCAGATCTACTTGGGTTATATTTTAGTATGGTGTTGCATTTCATGACAAGAAGTTTCTCTGGTTTAGGAGAGGTTTAGACAACATGGGCAGTGTTTGCGCATTCTGGGACAATGTTTAAAATTGGATGGTCCCAGATTTCTTAAAAGGAAACCAGGACATAATAATGAGGACTTGTGCTCCCATTTCAGGACTTCCAACAAACTGTGGCATCATTGTGAGCACTGGATTTAGCTTTTCTAATTGTTATCACACCTTGATGACATATTTCTCAAATATTCACGTTTTTTTTTTCACTTACATTTTTATTTTCAACACAACTATCAAAGCTAATGTCAAAGCTTTATGTGTTAACATAATAAATAAACATTTTTAAATCTAAAAGTTAAATGGATATAACAATGTTAAAATAAAATGTTCTAATATGTTACTGCATGTCATATTGCACTGTTGCTTGTATATACCGGTAACTATGAATTTAATCCCTGCCAAGCTGATTTCCCCTTAGCAACAATGTACTGCTGGAACCTAGATGAACGCATCTGGTGAGGCAATGACAAGAGGAATATGTTTGTAGCCCCAATCACCAGCTAGTTTCCAGTAGTGCTTTCCTGCTATACTCCCTACACATATTGTATGTGCAATGCCTATTTTATATGTAACCTTAATTTTCCTCAGTAGAAGAGATTAGCCAAGGGAACATTTAAATATAGTGGCACACACTACTGTAAAGAAACTAAAGTAGGTTAAATAATTCAGAACTTTACACTTATTTCTTCAATATTTAAACAAATTATGTCATTTTAAAAACACATCTACTATTTGCAGGCTAATCTTTACTTTTAATACATATCTTTCATATACTATTTGTACGTATAATCTCCCAAAGAAATAAATAAATCCTTAAACCTTTCTTGTTTATCAGGGCCGGACTGGGAATAAAAAGCAGCCCTGGAAAATAGGAAGACCAGCCCTATTTTCCGTTGAGTCGGTAGAATTCACAGGCCCCATTTTTCTGGGATTACTGGGATACTCCTTCCCCAATATTTTTTTCAGAATTAAATTATATTAATTAGCATTAAATTAAAATGCCAAATTGTTGTTATATAAGCACCCTACAACCCAATTGTAGCCATTAATCTCCCCTTTAAATTGTAGCTTCCCAGCCCCAACTGCTGCAGCCCACCAGGAAATCTCCTGGTATCCTGGTAGGCCAATCCGGCCCTGTTGCTTATTGTCCTTAAAGGGACATTGTACACTAGATTTTTCTTTGCATAAATATTTTGTAGATGATCTATTTATAAAACCTATCTGGGAGTTTTTTTGTAACAATGTATAGTTTTGCTAATTTTTAAATAATGTTGTGCTGATTTTCAGACTCCCAACCATGCCCCGAAGTTTTAGATGTATACTGATGTCTACAGATTCAAGCTTGCTCCTACTTGTCTAATGGGTCTTTTCATATGCAGGGAAGGGGAGGGTCTGCTCATCCTTATTTCCCAGCCCCTTTCACTGGGTGTCACAGCCTAACCTCATCAACTGTGCTAAACTGGTAGCTTCTAAGGAAGTTTTAACAAGGTTTTATACTGGATAGTTATATCAGTATTTGTGCATATTCTTCTTTATAGTAGTGTCTATTACATGCAGCTATATGAAAATTGGTCCCTTTAAGAACTAAATTGTACCCCTCTGTCCTAGAATGGGCAAAGGAACTGAGCATGAATTAGAAGGATTAGCAAGATTATAATATATATATATTATCATTTTAGAATACTGAACAAATATACTGTAATTGCAAAGTGACTATTAAAATGATTATTTAAAAGGAGCAAAAAGAAGCTAAAGCAATTACCGATATGAACACTGATCGGTACATTACCCTCATTGTAAGCAAATGTAATTCTGTTTGTTCTTTCCTTTTTGATTTGTACGTATGCAGCAAACTTATAAGCACTGGGCAGAAGTTCTGTTAACAATAAGATTAATAGTCAAGGTCAAGCGCAAATGATGAAATTCTAGCAGAATTTAAAGCAGAGGAAATTATAGACACTGGGTTGCTGTCTGCACAAAGCAAAGAACAGTTTAAAGACAATGATGCAGTGATCCTACCTGAAATAAAGTTTTTTTCTCGTTAAGTCCTCTATTCAATTACAGTTTATCAGGGTAATTAAACACTGAGAAAGGATGCCAGGCTAATTGTTAGATTATGATAATTACAAGCCCTAGCTCTACTAAAGCTGATCAAAATAAGACGTGGTTGCATGCACTTAGTTAAAGCTTCTCTGTAATCTTCAGATGCAGCTATGAAAAGCCAGCACATTTATAACTAGTTCATTACAAATCAGGCAGAGACGCTTATTATTTGTAACCTTCCTTTTTTTACCCAGTCTAGTGGAACAAAACTCCAGAAAGGTTGTGCCCAAACTACTGCCTTGCTTTGGCCCTTTTCCATCATAATTACACAGCTGAATAAAATGAAGTTGGTACAAGGCAAAGAGATCAGACTTCAAATTACTTTCTAAGAAGAGTTCTAAGAAGAGTTGGACTAACTGTGTACAGAGAAGAATCTCAAAGAAGCTATTGACCCGAATGGCTGCAGTCATAATAGAGGTGAGATGTGTTTGCATTCTATGCACAGGGCAAGTTTAAAGGGACAGTGTACTGTAAAATTGGTTTCCTCTTAATGTGTTCCGAATGACTTGTTGTACCAGCTGCAGAGTATAACATCTATGAGAAATTGCTCCTATGTGTTTCTTTTAGTAAATTAAATAGCTGGTGTTGCTCTTTGAAACCACAACACATGAAAAAAGGCTAAGCTTGCATAGAGAGCAGACATCCTCATATTATCACTTGAATAGTTCCTTTTCTTATCTCTGTATGCAATAATTTGAAAGAACAATTGGAATGGACATTTTACAACTTTAGCTCTCCCACTCCAAACTGGGAGTGTAATTTCTTTTGCTGGCTCTGTTTACATAGCATAGAGTGCCAATAGCCTATACCAGTGTTTTTCAACCAGTGTGCCGTGGCACACTAGTGTGCCGTGAGAGATCCTCAGGTGTGCCGCGGCAAATTGACAACAGTGCAGGGATGTCCCTCTTTCAAATTTTGAAATATTGAGAGGTATGTGACAGGCTCATCAGCCATCATTTACAACAATGACATTGACATTTATTCACAGACAATGATTATTTGTGAATAAATGTCAATATGTCATGCATAGTTTGTAGGAGGCATGGCATGACAGCACAGTACAGTGTGTGTATATGTATATATATATATATATATATATATATATATATATATATATATATATATATATATATACTGTATTAGGCTACAATGTGTGATTTTGTAAAATTTTGGGATGGTGGTGTGCCATAGGATTTTTTAATGTAAAAAAGTGTGCCACGGCAAAAAAAAAGGTTGCAAATCACTGGCCTATACCATTGGTTTTCAAACCTGTCCTCAAGCCTCCCGAACAGGCCAGGTTTTCAGGATTACCTTGAATGAGAGCAGGTAAAATAACCAGGTTTACTAATCAGCTGATTGTTTCACCTGTGCTCCAGTTTAGATATCCTCAAAACGTGGCCTGTTAAAGGTACATGAAACCCAAAAAAATTATTTCATGATATAGACAGAGCATACAATTTTAAACAACTTTCCAATTTACTTCTTTTATTTAATTTGCTTCATTCTCTTGTTATCCTTTGCTGAAAGGTTTATCTAGGAAAGCTCAGGAGCAGCAAAGAACGTAGGTTCTAACTGCTGATTGATGGTTGAATATATATTCTGGTTGTCATTGGCTCACTCTTTTGTTCAGTTAGAAACCAGTAGTGCATTGCTGCTCCTTCAACAAATGATACCAAGAGAAAGAAGCATATTTGCAGACAGCATACGATGTCCGTATTCAGCATTGCACAAGCAGTTCTAGTGAACTGCTTGTGCAATACCACCCCCTGCAGATTCACAGCTAGCAGGGGGTGTCAATCAGCCCTATCATATAGGATTGGGCGGATTGCAGTACGCAGCCTCAGAGGTGGCATATGAGTTAAGGAGCAGCGGTATATAGACCGCTGCTTCTTAACTTCTGTTTCCGGCGAGCCTAAAGGCTCGCGGGGAAACAGGGTGAATTGGCCCAATTCAGCCAATAATAAATTGACCCCCTAGAAGTAGTTGCTAATACAGCCAATACCCTCTATATTAAAGAGATATAAAGCACTTTGACAATGCAATCTAAAATGTTTGATTACACCTAGATAAAATACTTTTAATTTTTACTTTGCTTACCTTTTCCTGAAAACTGTGTGTTTTCCAATTCACGCAAGAACTGAAAGTTCAAACTATAGATGTCAGAACCTTAACCCAGATAAATTCTACTCAGTGATTGCTTGATCCTTGCAGAAACTAATTTTTAACTGTTCCTAATTGATCTCAGCAGAGGAGATACTATACGAATCTTTTGAAAAAGAAAATGCAAAACAATGCAAATTCTGCTAACAAAATGACAGTACAAACCAGTCTACACCTAACAGGTGTAGACTGGTTTCTCTAAAGGTAAGGTAAGTGGTGGGGGTAATTTGACTATTAAAAAACAATTACAACAATAAACTGTTAATATATTTAGAAAGTATTTACACTCAGTTGGTAAGTTAACAAGACTATGCTAAAGTTATGTCATTACAAGATGTTGTATGTCCTTTTAAATCTATTATGATATTCTTATAAAACCCACTACATATTTGAACTAAATGCAGAATCCATGAGTCATTCAAGTCCCCCCCCCCACACACACACACACACACACACTTGTGCTGAGATGTTCTACAGTATTAAGCCCTACTGTAGGTTATTTTTCAGTAAGAAACCCACACATATTATATATCTTTTTTTTTCAGGAGACCTAAAAGATTCAAACAATACCATTATTTGAAGAAAAAATCATGACGTGTAAGAAAACTGCAGCAAAAGTGTGGGAAAAAATGCATTTTATTAATTACAATTTTAATAAACAAGTTTATAAACAATATTATGTTTTGTTTAATTTCCCTCTAAGCATTATTATAAATAAGGGGCTTTTGGTATAGGGGCTGAAATTGAGGGGTTTGAATACTAACCCTTCCATCCAGCTCCCTTAAGCCCTCCTCACCTTGCTGCCACTTCTGGATTTCTGGGGCTTGGTGACATACATGCATTATGTCACCAGAGCCACAGTGTGAGGGAGGGGGCGCAATGAGCTCTGAAAGTGCCCCCCCCCCGCGTTACAATACATCGTTATCATCATAAATACATTGTGCGGATGACGACCACGTGTCATTATAAGCACTTAAAGGCTGAATCTTACAATTTCTAAACAATATTTTCTGCCAGCCAGGGATCAAATTCACATACTAGTAGTACCAGTAAAAAGCATACACTGGACTGACTTGTTGGTAGTAATAATTATATATCTCAGGGTATGTCCATCTTCAAAAAACAATAGCTTACTGAAACCTCCAGTGCTGTTTTTTAAAACACTATTCACCATCTATGGGGAATTTTTTAAATTAGACATTTGATAAGATTTTCTAAATGATTGTGATTGACCCCTATAATTTTAATTACTTTTTACAAACGATAGAATATTATTTTATGTGTGACAGCAGAAACAGAGTGTCCTCTTGATTGTTGTGTTTTTCTTTACTAGTTGTGCCCTGTGTATACTTTTTTTTGTTATTATTGAACTACTAAGTCCATTTGTATTGGTCATAAAACACACTTTCTATCATACAAAAGAAAATGTTTCAATCATTATGAAAACTACTGATTCCATTATGCATATCTTTATGGCTTATTTTGCAGTATAGTAAATTCTCCACCACTCACAATGTCATAAAATGATTTTATTATGTCCAACCAATCATGAATCTGAACAACCTATACCCAGTGGTCACAGCCTACTGTGCAAGTTTGCATTGACTGTGAACTGATGTATTTAAAGATATTAAAATAGCTTCCTTGGGGAATAATGATATTACATTTAATAATACTAAATTATAAATTAAGTTACAGTAATTTCAAAATTAAATTAATTTTTAATATAGAATTATTTAATTAATTTAATATTACTCAATTTTAAATTCAATGTTATCATTGCAGTTTTATACACTATTATGTTATTTTAATTTAATATATGTACTTGGGTTTCAGCTAGGCATTGAATACCATGTTAGTTTATAAGCCAATTTGCCAAAATGTATTATTTTGAAGCTGAGCAAATTCTTTATAGCTAACTTTAGAAAGACAGACAAGAAGTTGGTTAAACTGAACTCCTTTTACAATCAACGTCATCCAACGTTTTCACAACTAGTCAATTGGCAGGACACAGATTTGCAGCTGGACCCTATAATTAATTGACTTTAGAAACAATTTATTGTGAGACTGAATAAGGGTGAATTAAGTTTGTTTTTTAGTGGGGGGGGTTAGAGCCATCATTTTCTCCGGAACAAAAGTTGCATTCTAAATCAATTTCTTTAAAAGGGACATGAAAATCAAAATAAAATATTCAGATAGAGCATCCTTTTTTTAGAGACAATTCAATTTACTGTTATTATCAATTTTACTTTGTTTTTTGGTATTTGCTGAAAAATATAGCTAGATCAAGAGCAGCAAGATACTATTCCCAGCTAACTAATGATTGGTAGCTTTGAACATCTGCCTCCTCATATGTCTTCAGCTAGGTCCCAGTTGTGCTTTGCTGCTCTGTAGATGATTTTAACTGTTCTTTTAACAATTTGCAGGGCTTAAACTCATAGTTATATGCAAGCAATAGTGCATTAATAAAATGTTATATAACACATCATAGCATTTTCTTTTTATACATTTTTGGCCCTTTAAATGATGCCAAAATCCTGTCCCTTTAAGACCGCAGTTCAAGTCACATAGCTTGTTGCCTGCTCTTATGACTTGCTTTATATTAGCACAACATGCCATACAGTTGCCTTGGATACTTTTGACCTTTTCTGTGCTGGATTGGTTTTCATTGTTTTGCTATAAAAAGAAAATGTCTTAATGCCTAGAAACATACCTAACAATGAAAGGAAATTATTTGCAGTTCAGTCTACAATGCTTTCCCTACAGATATTGCACGCTCACCAAAGTCATTATGCCTATGTTTATGCATACAGCTGGATGCTTAATCTTCTTTATAGCCAGTGCAGCAGAAAGATATATGTAATAATAATGCAATCATAAAAATATAGAAATTAATTGTTGTTTGCCCAAGCAACATAAAGGCCCACATGAGATACAATGAGCATAAAAATCAACACATTTTGTTGTTTTACAACACATTTAATATTGTGTGCTTAGGTTCTGCAGTCTTCATATCTGTTTTCTGATATTCTGACATCTTTTCTATATCTTGCACAGTCTACTTTGATACTTCTTGTAGAGAATTTGATTTCCTCTGAATTCTACATTTTTAAAAAAGAATGTTATTTCAAAGTAAACATGCATGACCCTTAGCTTGATCTTTAAGGATCTTTGTTCTATCTTTGTCTCTGAAGTGCAACACTTGTCTGGGCTGCAGAGCTTTTATGGGCATAGTTGTGCTAGACTTGTGGATAATAAAGTGAGACAGGGAACTAAGGGGCAAATTCATGCTGTGTGACATGTCAGCACATTGATCCTCGGGTGGTTACACTAGTGTTCATCTTCCACAGCTTCTATGACTTTAATCCTTGCAATTGCTGCCTCTACCTGTGTATTGATCGCCGACTGCAGTGGGAATTTAACTTGCTAGGTTGGAATAGATGGAGAAAATTCTGCCTGTCTGCAGCATAAAACAGACTCACAGATCAAAACTAGTTATTTGCTGACGGTGACTTAAAGACCTCTAAGATTCACATGATGTGTTAAACATACATCTTTTTCAGAAATCTATTTCTAGTCATGTTATGTCATTCTAAAGAGGTGATACAATTATCACCAGTAATACATGGTAATTGCATGCATCCACCTAGGGAATTATTATGAGAAATATTGCATTATTGTAGGATGCATATTTATTTATTATGGATGTCGTCTCAATGCTGTAATAAGGGCAACATAAAGGTTAGCACATATGCAATTCAACCTCCCAAAATTTCTGATGAAACTATTTCTATTAAAATTATGAGATTTTATGGGGGGTTTTTGTGATTTTTGTTTTTAACATAGATTACTAATTAAATATCACAGGCTTTTGCTCATGAAAATAAGTTATTGAGCACTGGGAGATCTTAACTCCCAGATGCCGTTAGGACATTGCATGACATCCTAAAAGCACTGGGCTTAAGCAACTTTAGGATGGCATGGAATGGACTAACTTTTGTGGTGTCCTGCTCCCTTCTGTGTGCAAACGCCGATTGATCCATCTGTGGGACATGCCTAGCAATACAGGCAGTCCCCCAGCAGCCAATCAGCACTGTTTTTGAAGCACATGACCGCAGTGATGAGCATGTGCTTACTTTTTTGTTTACTTTCAGAACTTGGATGGATGTGTCCGACCAGAAGGGGTTAATTGCATTATTTATAGAATATCATGTATATTTTAAATGTTTTGGAGCAGTGTCCTCCACTTCTTGTATTGTACTTTTGTTTTGTTTAGTTTGTTTTATGTTTCTATATTAAATTTACCATAAAACACAAGTCATTTACCCAGCACTACAGAATTTGGTGGCACTTTACAAGTAAATAGTAATATGTTTACTTGTATATATTTATTTATGTATTTATTTACTCATTTATTTATTTTTGGCAGATTGATTTATTGAATTTATAAAGGAATTATAAATGTCTGTTAATGAATGTTTAACAAGCTCATCGCTATTTGATTGCATATTAAAGTTGTTAGTCCTTAAGAAGAGTTAATAAACAATTGCCCATGTAAGGATGATATTAAACTTTAAAATATTTTATATAATAAACCCCATATTTTACAATTATTATTATTATTATCGGTTATTTGTAGAGCGCCAGCAGATTCCGCAGTGCTATAAACAAAGGGGGAGTACAACAAAACAATTACAGGGTAGAGGGCCCTGCCAAGAGTTGCACTGTTGTAGTCAGCTCTTAAGAAGGTGATCTGCAAACAGCTGGACTTTTAGGCTTACATGCTAAGAGGGTTCAGGGGATTGCAGTGGAGGAGAGGAACTGGTATTAGGAAAGGTTAGCGTAGGTTGTATGCGTCCCTGAACAGTAGAGTCTTTAGGGAGCACTTGAAGCTTTTAAAACTAGAAGAGAGTCTTGTGGAGCGAGGCAGAGAGTTCCACAAGATGGGAGCCAGTCTGGAGAAGTCCTGTAAATGGGAGTGTGATGAGGTGACAAGAGAGGTGGAGAGTAGGAGGTCATGAGTAGAGCGAAGGGGACGGGAGGGAGAGTATCTGGAGACAAGGTCTGAGATGTAGGGGGGAGCAGGCAGTTGAGGGCTTTGTATGTCAGAGTGAGAGTTTTGTGTTTGATCCTAGAGGCAAGAGGAAGCCAGTGAAGGGATTGGCAGAGAGGCACAGCAGATGAAGAGCGACGTGTAAGGAAGACGAGTCTGGCAGAGGCATTCATTATGGATTGTAAAGGAGCTAGGCGGCAGGTGGGGAGACCAGAGAGGACAGAGTTGCAGTAATCAAGACGGGAAAGAATGAGAGAGTGGATTAAAATCTTAGTTGTGTCTTGTGTAAGGAAGTGTCTAATTTTAGAGATGTTTTTAAGGTGGAAGCGGCAGGCTGTAGCCAAGGACTGAATGTGAGGAGTGAAGGAAAGATCTGAGTCAAATGTGACCCCGAGACATCGGGCATGCGGGGTAGGGGTAATGATGGAGTTGTCGACAGTTATAGAGATATTGGGGGTGGAGATTTTGGAAGAAGGGGGGAAAATGAGGAGCTCAGTTTTGGAGAGATTTAGCTTGAGGTAGTGAGAGGACATCCAGGAAGAGATGTGAGAAAGACAGTTAGTGACACGGGTTAGCAAGGATGGAGATAGTTCTGGTGCAGAGAAGTAGATTTGGGTGTCATCGGCATACAAATGATATTGGAAACCGTGGGACTTAATTAGGGAACCTAGTGATGACGTATAGATTGAGAAGAGAAGGGGACCGAGGACAGAGCCTTGCGGTACTCTGACAGAAAGTGGTGATGGGGCAATAAAATGCATAACTTCCGGGGGCGGAGCAAGCCGGGCATCTGAGCGGTCATACATTGAATGAGCTCTGCTCACAAGTTATCTCTATCTATTAGCCAGATCGCTCAGTTTTGCCCAAGAACCTGCAAAATTGATCCCCAATGACATGGAGACCAATTTTATATGATCTAAGGGAGATGAGAGGACCTAAAGCGCTCCCACAGAGCTTTCTCATATCATAAGCAATTCGCATGCTACCCTTCTGAGGAGAGGCCATTTTGCGGACCGCATGAAGCTTTGTTCTCTAAACAGACAGATCGATAAGACTACAGCAACTCTATTTCATTCTGTCAACACCCCTCCCCGGTTCCCAGACATACCGGGTGATTACAACAACTGGACATTTGAGTCTTACAACATCCTGCCGGCAACCGGCGCACACTTCCATCACACAAGATGGCGGTTTCCGTGGTGGCCGTGCTCCAACTATTGGCAAATAAGATGGAGAAACAGTTTGGGTCTCTTACACGCATCCTTCACGAGGAACGAGGTGACACATCGGCAGGAGACATGGAGTGTCTATCGGCGCAGACCTCCTTCAAACTAAAGGATGTGTGGATGAGAGACAAACTCCCGGCAAGAAACATGAGGGAACTCACTATCACAGACCGGCAGCGAACCAGCCCTATCGTGCAGAGCAAGGAGAGGATTTTACCAGAGCTCAAGCCTGAGTCCGGGGCTGAAGGGGACATTTCAACTGACATTATGCAACAATCATCTGGCCACCCGGCTGGGGGACACCAGATTCAGTTCAATAGTAAGCCGCATTCTACCGCTAACATACCCCCCGACACAGCCTCTGCGTTTTCTGGCCACTACTCGGATACCCGGGCAGACGGAGACAGTGTGTGGATTACAGACGCAGAACTAAGCCGAACTTACCACAGATCACTAGCCTTATTGCCTATTAACCTATCTTCGCTAGTCCTGTTGCCACGCAGGGACTGGTCACTGTCAGGGCAGTTGCGGTGTCTTCCAGGTCTCCGGACAGTCACACAGCTTATAGGATCGCTTATGGTCCCAAGATGTCAGGCGCATTTTCTTGCTCTGAAGATGAGAATATCCAGCACCATTCAGGCAAAGTGCCGCTGCAGATTGGGCATCGGGTAATTCCCCCAGTAATGCTCCATTGCTCAGGAGTGGACTTAAACCCCTGATAAAGACTGCACTCTCAGAGCTCTAACTACCATTCCTGAGCGATAAGGATATTCCTGACTGTTTTCCTTAAATCAGCACTGCATTATTGGTGAAGCATTTACTTGTTAATGGTGTTTTTGTTTTTTGTTTTTTATAGATGGCTCCGTATAAGTTGTTCCCTCTAATAATAATGGTAGTTATAGATTGCACGCAATATATAAGGTAGCTGAATATGTTTTGTTATGCTGTTATGACCTTTATTCAGTGGGGTACTTGCTCCAGCAGTCTGAACTATATTTTTGAAGTTACCTACCTAATGCAGAAACCAAGAGAGTGCTATTTCTTTGCGGGGTTAACCCACGTTAAGCTATAGTCTGTACGTTATACTATTCTCACCCTCTACACACCATCATTATTAAGACTCTAGTACTTAATAGGACGTTGACCCTTAGTTATTTATCGCTATTCTATCCAAAGGTTTCAGTATTGTACTGTTCATAGCATGCATACTCCTTTCACTTTTGTGACATTATGGTGATGAGGGATGGATGATGCATCAGCTGGTTATGTCGTGTTGCTTGAGCTCTAGCCGTGATAATTAGTGATTTTAAGAGGTTGACACGACACCACCTATATATTGTATATCTAACCTACATGTTTTATACTACCCATTATTGTACCATAACCCTGTGATGCCCCAAAAAAGTTTGGCCCCCGCTAGGAAAGCATTTTAGTACTACATGTTTCATAGCTTTTATTTTACTAGTTCACAGCTATACACTTTCTGAATGTGACCTAATCTCACTTGTATATTTTATATCGGTATTCCAAACGGAGACTGCCTGCTGTTTCTAGTCAACCACTATGAAGCTTCAAAAAGTGCTGCTAATCTGATGGCCATAGGTTCTTTTCCAGTGAGCTACATCTAACTTACCTTCCTCTGCTATCACCCCACACTAAGATAGACAAAGTGGCTTTCAAGTATGCTCTCTTCTGTAGCTCTTCAGATACCCAACAGACTTGCAATACCTAAGTTGTTTAATTAACTTTTTATAGAAATTATGCTTGAATCCTAGTTATGATTACTATGTCTATATCTAGCCAACCATTATCTCTGAGGTTTATTACTACCCGAACATGAGCTGATTATACCATTGTTTCAATAGTTACCCTCTCTGACAGCTTGCATGAACAAAACAATATAAAGAACTTCTCTTGGGCTATAGCGGCATATAATGAGTAAGCTTAGTTAACCATGCGATATGTGCTTATACATGCGCTTAGGTCTTAAAACTAATATATTTGTAACGGTGACGCGAAAGCTTCCCGATATATAAAAATCTCAATAAGTAGGGAGGCTATGTTACTCTACATTCTTAGCAGGTAAGCACAGGTTCTTAAGCAGAGACAATGACTATTACCTACCCTAGATGCATGCTTTTACTTTTTAGGTTTGTCATGCTGAGTTAGACAAGCCCAAGATATGAGGTAAAATAACACACCCAAAGGTCTCTCCCATATTGTAAATTTTGATCCCATAGCACGAGGTTGTTCCAATCCTAAACATGTGGTTTATCCCTCACATAGTTCCCTATTTTGGCATTCATAGTTCTATTAATAGGCCCATACTGCAGCCCTATCAAGGTCGGCTCCGCCCCCCCCTGCTTTTTCCTCCCCCTCCCCCCCACAATTTGAGTGGCTCTTGCCCACTGCAATCCCTCTTCTTTCCTGTTCTCTACGGCCTACCTGAGGTCATTCTAAATGCTGACTCCCCACATCACCGCAGAAACTCCCATTTTATTCATGTTAGTGGTGTGGAGACCAGACTCCAATTATTAAAATATAAAATGAAGTTTCATCCTAGTTCGCCCAAGATTATATCTGACACCTTCCTAGACACAACATAGTTAAGGCTGGCCTTTTCGTATTATTATTGCCATGATTATCTCTGTGAGCCCTAAAACGTGTGACTCAACTTGATACCTAGAACAGTTATTCCTCTAATAGCCACATGGATAATAAGCATGTCACAATATTATGTGTCATACTCTAATGTTAATCTTATGAAAGGGCAAATGTTGTATTCTGTATACTTATTGTTTTTTTGAAACTTCAATAAAAAATTAAAAAAAAAAATGCATAACTTCCAACATTGCCTGTAGGCTTTCCAGAGCAGAGAGGTGAGAGGGACATGTGAGCCAATGGTTTGTAGGCTGCATCATGAGTTTGCTTTGGTTGGTCTGTATCTGTTTTAGGTGAGGTTGTGCAGATGCAGAATAGGTAATGGAAAAAGCTGGGGAAGTCCTGGAAACCAAGACATCTGCCCTGACCAGCGGAACATGCAAGAGGAACATTTATGTTTTTGGAACAGGACTCGTATTTGGATGAATGGCCCTTTAAACACTAAATAAATACATTACATGCACCTCCCTCTAATTATGTGAGCTGCCATTTTGGAACCTAGCTTTTACTAAACGTATTTGAAGGATCGCTGCTAAAGACCTTTAATGGAATATAGTTGTTGTAAAAACAGACAGGAACAATTGTAAATGCAATATAACTGCATCTCTCATAAAGCACTGCTCAACTAAGTTAAACTCAAAACATAACAACAGCAAAAGATAGATTTCAACATGGTTGCACCCACTACTAGAAAGAAGAGGGGAATAACTTCAATACTATACTGTATTTAGGGCTAGATTACAAGTGGAGTGCAAAATGATCACACCAGCAAATGGGAAAATGGACAGCATCAGAACAAGGCTCACATTGGAGCCTATGGAAGCATCTAACTTCTAATACCAGTGCGCAGTAGCGTGCACTGGTATTACAAAATGGAGCGCAAATGTCGCTTCAGTGAAAGAGACATATTGCGCTCCACTTATAATCTGGCCCTTAGTGTTTAATTTTCCTTTAAGTAAGTCCCTAATTGTACAGAGAATTTCTTAGCTCCTTTACACCAGAGCATTCAGAGGTATTAGCACAGCCTTGGGCTCTAAGAAGAAGGGTCAAGATTAGCGAGGCTCTCCAGCATGCTAGAGGTAAGTATTTTATCCTCTACAGGTAGTTTAAAGTAAACAAATGAATACTGACAAATGTTGTCAGTAGTTAGTCATGTTCTTTAAATTTTGTGCATCCATTCAGATTTTCATTTTGTGAAAACAAAATGAAGAGCCATTTTTCGTCACAAATGCTCAAGTCTACTATCTAGGAACATTAAAGTTCAAACATACACTAAAGTGATAAATGTCATTTATGTACAATGTATATACTAAAGAAGCATTGGCATGTTATTAACAGTGATGCCTCTTTACCTTTTGATACATATGCACCACCAAGGATTGGGTTAAAGTGAGGTAAAAACCTCAGGGATCTATTGATGCATACTGACCACCAACATTGTTACAAAACAGAAACTTGGTTAAAACCAAAACAAACTTGGATCATTTTGGTGCCCTAGTTGCACGATATGTCATTCTATGATACAAGGGAGTGACTTTAGACACCCAAATACCAATCAGAGGTTTAGGATTAAACATTATTTGACCTGCACAAAGAAATGTGTAATATATAGGCTCAGCTGCATTTGTGGTCTGTTTTACATCGGGAAAACGACAGACAAAATAAAGAAACGTATGGCCAATCATAGGAGTGCCATTCGGGCTGCCATAGACAAGGGTAACAGCGATCAGCCTGTAGCCAGAGACTTTGCGGAGAAGGGCCACACTGTCAAGGACCTACGCTTCCAACTGATAGATGAAGAGGGGTGGGAATAGGGACCAGCGCCTTTTACAACTAGAAGCACGATGGATCTACAGGCTTGATACGGTACAACCCAGGGGCCTTAACACAAATGTGGACTGACACTGCTTCTTGTAGATAGACTTTGATTTATTGATCTTATTAATCTGATCCGTATATAATTGCTTCGTTTAATTTCCCCCATGCTATAACTGAAATGAGACATTTAAGATTTATATATATGGATGTACTATACACATGGTGTAAATTTACGTATGCTCCCTGATGCTAGCTTTATCTTTTTGTTAAATTTTATTTTGATAAGCTGATCCCTATATAATTGCTTAGTTTACTTTCCCCATAATGTAACTAAAATGAGACACTTTAGAGATGTATATGGATGCACCATACACATAGTGAAATTGTATGTATGCTCCCTGATGCTAGCTTTATCTATGTGTTTAATTTTATATGTTTACCTAGACTTTTGAATTGCATTTTTATGTTTTATTATTTTTTTGAATATACTTTGATCAGTTTGTGTGTACATGTAGGTAACTCTGAGGATACATTTAGAGCAATATCTTAGACAATAGCTGGTATATATACTTGTTATCTCCATTCCTAGGTCCAATATAGTACTATAGGTACACCTATAGGAGTTGGAAGTGATTACACTAGATTACACTAGACATTTGTATCTTTATACACATCTATACATTGATGTTGATACCGTTATATCAAATAGTTTTTGATACATTTAGGATACACATTGCTACATCCCCTTATTGTTGTTACACTTAGTTTGAGGACAGGGCTTAAGAAGCCATTTTCTCAGTGCAGGAATAACAACTGAGGTTTGTGATAATATTAAATAGAGAATTTGTTTTTACCACTAACAAGGATTGTCTATACTCAGTGATGTTCTGCAAATGGTCCAACTATTACTACACTATATGTTAATTATTGCACTGTATAATATTAACCCAGGATTAGTAACTATGAGCATTCACAATGTATTTGTTTTTTCTATGGTTGCTATGACAACAGGTGGGTGGTTTTTTGCACAAAGGGTGGGGTTTCAATGGATATAAAATGTTTGATTCACTCTGTACAATTGTTGGTCTGATGAAGGGGTGAACACTTGGAATAAAACACTTTTTATTTTACCTGTATCAAGTCCAGTGAGTGTGTGTGTTATAACTTGGATATTTGAACTTTCTATAGCACCCAGGCAGAATTGAAACTTACTGTTCGTGGGAGTGCACTTATTTCAGTGGATTATATATATATATATATATATATATATATATCAGCAGGACTGCAAAAGATCCTTATACAAATACATGAAGCATATAAAACTGTAATTTTGTTAGAAACCTACTAATTGTTTTGATCTTTGAGCAGTCTGTGGTCAGCCAGGGACAGATATAATGTGCTCTGTTACTGATCAAACAATCATTTGTTGCAGGGTCAGGGTTCTAAAGTATTTTAGCCTTTTTTATGGATATTGGGAAAGCAAATCATCTGGACAGATGCTCAAGTATACTAGTAATTTTAGCTATGGGGGTTATTTAAAGGGGTGTTTCCTATACTTAATATAAATTATTGCAATATATATTATTCATCTATTTAAATGGATTTTATATTTTATTTCTTTTTTACACTTCATTTGTTCAGTGCCCATTACTTCTTGACACAGCCCTACAAGAAGGAGGGAGCCTCTGCGGGAATCTTTATCTTAGCCTGATGTGATAAAACTTCTAGGCACGTTTACTATAAAGTGAATAGACTATATAACAGGGAGCCACATTTACTCATGCTCAGAACTGACAAAATAAAACGTAGGTTTTAAAATTTCTCAACTCGTATCACACTGGAGGCAAGGGCTACACAGAGATTTTCTAAATGACAATTTTGCAGAAAAACAAGTAAGTTGTTTATTTTTATTTACTTGATTTAGCATATTTGTTTTTACCAAAGAAGTACTGTTCAAAATCCCTTTAATGTCTCTGCTTTGTACAAGTTCTGGGAATAATTTAAATACCGTATATGACACATATTTTATACCATGTTTTGACCTCCATTATGATTTTTATAATGTTTCTACAAACATTTTATATTAAATTATACACCCACACATGCACACATACACACACATGCGCACACACACTATTTATTTATTTTAATAACTGTATAATATCTTTTAAGTTTTTCTGTTATATGTGATTCTGAGGAGAGACAGTCCACAGATAGAATTACATGTGAATAGTTCTATAAACAACATGTTTATATATATTTAACAAGAGTTTTATATTAATTATTTTGCTCATTGGGCTACCTTCCCTAGGAAACAATTAAAATTGTCTCCAATGAAAAAAAAAAAAAAAATATATATATATATATATATATATATATATATATATATATATATATATATATATCAAAATAACAAGAGTATTGCATTGAGCAATGATACTTTTTTTATTAGACTAATTATACATTTATAAGTAGACAAGCATTCGGAAGAGTTCCTTCCTTTCTCAAGTCTGAGAAAAGAAAGGAACTTTTCTGAAAGCTTGTCTTATAAATCTATAGTTAGTCCAATAAAAATATCATTGATCAATGCAATACTCTTTTTATTTTGATATCTAAATCTCTGGACTAACACAGCTACTCCAATCAACGTGTATATATATATATATATATATATATTTATATTTATACTGTATATATATATATATATATATATATATATATATATATATTCAATGACTTTATGTAAAATTTCCCTACACATGTAGCATCTACCTAAAATAGAAATCTCCATCTGGATCAGCAAAAATCCAGCACCAGAGGGACTGAAAACTTGCATCTTTGTGCAAATCAACCCCATGATACTTATGGTTGTGTCATTATACATCTACATCTGGAATTAATAAACATATTCTATTGTGTTTAAAACATTTCACATAGGTCCTTGCATAAATGCTCCCAATGTGATTAATTATACAAACTGTGTCACAGTGCATTGAAGTCCCCTGAATATAAATCTAGATGATTCCTTAGAAAAAATAATAAAACAAAATATAGTTGTCACATTAATAGCAAATGTGCATATGAAGCCATTTACTTCTAAAAATACACAAACACACATTTGCATATAATTTATATAGCATTGATTTTAGGAAGTGGGATTTTTGTTTGGTAAAAATGTGTGTGTTTGTGTGTATATATATATATATATATATATATATATACAGTATATATAGAATGATATAGATAGATGATAGATAGATATCCTATAGATAGATAGACATACAAACAACACATTGAAAGTCGGCACTTTTTTGCAAGAACACAGTAGGATTAAAAGCAAAATGGAAGAGTTAGCTACAGCCTTTGGCCAAATGGTGATAGGCCCAGGACCACGTTAAGGTCTCTTCCTCCCTGGGTCCTTAACCTATAGCCACACAATGCATGCCTTCAACCAAACACACAGTTTGAGAGTTCAGTCCATTACCATGTTTTGTGTATGTGTGTATATATATATATATATATACACATATTACAGAAAATATTACAAATCAAATGTGGGGATGAAATTATTAATACATTTTCTGTAGAACAATAGATTTTTAAATAATTATGATTCTATCCTTTACTTTTGGTAAGTATTTATCTTCCTTTTCTCACAGGGCACAAACTAGAAATTGTACTAATTATATTTTAAAATAAGTTAACAAAGCAGCTTTTCGTTTTCAGTCTCCAGATGTTTGGTACTGTTGATTTAGCTAAAGGGTATGTACCTTTATAATTAAAACTAAATTATTTGACAGCAGTAATTAGTGAGCTTTCTTTGGCAGTATATACATGAACCTTATAGTTACATGTGTTTACCATGTGTTTCCAAAGCAATAACCATGTAATGTGCCATTCTATATATAGATTGTCATTTATCTGTAAAATCAATACTATATCTATCAAGCATTTTTATTGGCAGAACATAGTTTATATAGATTTTATCAAATGTATTTTATAAACAGAAAATTAAAACATTAATATTTGTACATGAAAATGGCAGGAAACTTTCTTTCCCACAGAGCTACTCAATACAAAGTACATCCCTACCAGATAGGAATTCTGGCTAAGGGTAAAGAATTGTAGTTCATCTCCATAATTTGCTTTTGTTAAGACCAAGTGGAGTTTATCTGCATGTCCTCACCCAGAATCCGTAGCAAAAACAGAAGCCTGCATGGAACCTGCTGGTAAACAAGACTCCTGCTTTATATTTTTCTCTTTTAAAACTTTTTTTTAAATATAATATATATTTGTATTAATCTTTTTTCCCCAAAATGTTCTGTAATTTCTATTTTAAAATGTAGTAATCCAAAAACCCACATTTTCCTCATTATGCCGGTCCTGTAATGATGTTCTTCCTAGGTATAATTATCATGGTGGCCCGCATGTGCATCATCCTCTTTTTTCCCTCAACGCATGTGCATAATTGATCCCCTCTATCTGCTCTAATGAGGCGTATCACTATCCAAGTGCCAGAGCTCCTATAGTAAGAGGACAGCTCAGATGCAGGAATATCTGCGCATGCGAGCGTCATTAACAAATATGTTGGCTCAGCGTGTTATGTACTTGCACGCATGCAATGCCCTAATGCATGCAATATTGCCCTAAAGAAAGACCTATGGATGATAAAATAAAATGGGCATGTAAAGTAATTTCACATATACACTCCTTCTTTACTGGGTGGTCGTTACTGCTTATTTATGAGAATAACAAATTAAAGGGCCATAATACCCAAATGTTTAAACACTTGAAAGTGATGCAGCATAGCTGTAAAAAGCTGATTAGAAAATATAGAAAAATATATTTTACCTCAAAAGTTCCTCAGTAGCCACCTCCCATTGTAAAGGATTTCTAAGCAGCATATTAGTATGTCTGTCCCGGGACAACTGAAAGGATGAGCTTCGTGCACTCTCATATTATTTCACCAATCAGGTAAAGGAAGCTTACTATGAAATCTCATGAGAGTTAAGTCAAATCTCATGAGATCACAGTAAGAGTTCATGACCTCAGCACTGCTGATGCTGATTGGCTGCTGTTCATTTCTACATTTCTTTATTTTTTTTACCTGCAGCTGGGAGCAGCTGAGTATAACTTTTTACACAGAACTTACTCTGGTGAGCTGAGGAAATTGTGAGGTAAAATATCTTCCTTTTTTACATAGAGATGCTCAGGTGATATTTTCCTGTCAGCTTTTTACTGTTATACTGCATCAGTTTAAGTGATTTAGCATATGAGTATTATGTCCCTTTAAGATTAATATGATTTTGAGGCTTCACTTCTAGACAAAAGTAAGGTTATATTATGGCCTATGTTTATAATATTAATAATGTGTTTAATTTGTGTGTTATTTTACTAAGATTTCTAACATTTCATCTTACCATAACTTACTTTGTGGTTGGTCCATGCATAGTAAATACAAAATATTTTGGTATTGAAGTAGTGTTGCTACATTTACAGAAAACGTGCTATAAATTTTATCTGGCATATACAACAATAACAGTCACATTTGACAATATATTTAGGCTTATGGCAATACAATGAATTTAGTCTTTTTTGTGTACTGTTGACCTTCAGCTATGAATAAAGTTGCTGAAATAAAATGTATAAAAGAATCTTCTACAATATAAATGTGTCAGTATAAGAAATGTGCACAGTTATTAGATGTACCTCAAATAATCTCTACAGGGTACTCAACACTTTTTATTTAGGGTTTTCTTGCGTAGATCTGAAAATCTTTCAAGTCACAGTTATAACACTGAAACAATTTTCAGCCCATCTGTATGAAAGCAGCAGGTTTATGTTACGCTCACCTCTAAGTGAGTGTACTGCTGCAAGGATTCCCCTGGGAGAAAATGTCTTCAGTTTTTCTTTTGCTCAAATCTTTTGTTTTATTTTTCATTGGAATCCAAATAAAATAAATAAATACATTAATAAATAAATAAATGAAATGTGTTTATGATTCTTCCGTTAGTTTTGTCTCTTTGCAGTGAAGATCAAGAAGAGATCTGAGTGGTATATTGACTTGACTTCTATTGTGCTTAAATGAATGATAAAAAAAAACTATTTTATTGCTTAAATGCCAAACAATTTGATGTAAACTAAGACTTCAAATGAAATCAGAATTAAATAGAGCCTCCTAGCAACAGGGTCTGCACTATGAATTTAGACTTCATTTAGAGGTAAGTGAAAAATTATGCAGAACATAGACATCTACTTAATTTCCATTTAAATTACCTGATGTAGCAAAATGACTTATTTGCAAACAAAACAGTTGGATGTTTTGTATGTCATAGCTGAAATATAATCATGGTGTTTTCCTATGAAACTAAGGATCATAAAATAATTTAAGATGCATGAACTGTAGGTAGGATAACATATGTGACAGATAGAAGAATTTTGCAGCACAAATTTTCAATAAAATGACATTTAAAATGTATAATTTATTAAAATATATAAAAATTATGAACCTCCTGCGTATGTTCATTGGCTGATACAACATTAGAAGGAAGCAGATGACTTACTTATGTCAGTTATCCAAGGTGGATCAATTGAGAGTTGTTGCACCCCAGACTGATCTATCCTGGATATCTGACATAATCTGCCCTTGTGCAATTGATTGGGCTAGAGCATGGGGCAGGATTACACAAGCCATTGCCTGTGTAATCTTAAAGGACAACTTAATACAGCAGAATTGAATAACTGACACATACAAAATAAAAAGACAATGCAATAGCAAATATCAAACAATCCAATTTTCTATACCAATGTATCATGCTACATCCATCAGCCAATCACAAAATACACAAAAAATGTGCACGTTTTGATAATGGAAGTGTATTGGAAAGTTGTTGTTTTTTTAATTGCATTCATGAAACTTTAATTTTGACTCTAGTAGCTCTTTAAATTCAAGCAGTATATGCTTCATCACTGCCTGTGAACACAGACAAACAGGTTTCATGACTGGGATCCTTATTTGACTGCAAGTTCATAAATGTAGGCCATAGGCTCATTTACTGAAGTGATTAAATGACCACCAATAAACCACACATTTTGGAACTACATAATGCATTCAAAAGAAACTTGAATTGTTGTTTGTTTTTTCCAATAAAATGTATTCCTTACTAGATTGAATATAACTAACTATAAATAAGCATCAAATGTGATTTAATAATTGATCTTTTATTATATTTCTCAATTACATCATTGTAAGTATTGTGTTTTCTTGGTAAATGCTATTTTTTTTAACTTAAATACAATTAAGTTAAATACAATTTTGAAATTCTAAATGTAAAAAAAAGAAAACTTTTACTGCACATGATAATGAAATATACTTTTCCAGTAAAGTTAGCAAAAGTGCAAACCTCTAAGGACATAGTTACACTTTTCAAAGAAATCATTTTATACCCCATTTCCTGCTTTTGCTGTGGCTTCATAAGAAGTCCACGCCATATTCCGAAATAGTCTTTTTGACGTTATCTATGAACTTCCCACACCTGTTGAAGGAAGTTTATATTGAGGCAGATATAATCAAATTGGTTTTACACCTGCTCCCAACAAGAAAAAAATCCACAAGAAACATCTGTAGGTTACTTCCTCAAATGATAAATCTTCTTGTATGGTGAAGACTTTTTTTAAGATAATTATCCTTCTCAAACTCCCAGGAGCAAATGTAATTTAAGGCTTTGGCCTTCATCACAATTGTAGACAATATGTTGAGCAGATGGAGGTCATTTTCTTTAGTTCCTTTTTTTTTCTGTAGAGTATGGGAAGAGATAAGAAACACCTTGTTGTTATGCACAGTGCATATTCTCCAAGTCCTGGAGCTGAAGGTAAATGCTACAGTTCTAAATGATTCATTGTTTTGACTATAAACATAGCACAGAACAATGCAAAAATTACAACTATTCTTAAACTAGGCTGGTCACAAATTTTATAGAGAGTAACCTGAAAGAAGGATGCTGTCTAGCTATAAAGTAATGAAAATAAATGCTTAAAGGGAGATTACAGTCTTTTTTTAATATATGCTTAGTATGTGTTAGCAATTAATCACTGCATTGCAAAAGATCTGCATACATAGTATATGTTTAAAAAGCATTTAAATCTGTCCCTATACCCTTTAAAAAGCTTCTCAGGTATGTAATGTATTATCTCATTTGCTTGTCCAGTTAAAGATAGATATAAATGATGACTGTGTAATTTTTTTGCAGGACCTACTCTGGCTTCTATTGGGGCAGTGGGAAAAAATTAAAAAGCAAGGCAATATAAAAAATGTTGACATTTTTTAATTTGCTATTAATTATTAAAATTTTAGAGGGAATTAAATATTCAGCTTAATGTCCCTATAACCACTTTAATGTGCATGATGAGGCATCCATGTCATGCACATTGCAGCCTGGGTATTCATAATGAGGCATTCTTGTCATGCAAGGGGGATCTTCGATTAGAAGCTGTTTACAGCGATTCCCCCCACTGTAGCTGGGGATCGTTGGTGTCCTAGCTACTTCCAAGCTATGAAATGGAGTGCTGGTGATGGTGATGTTGCCACAAGCATGATGATATCACCAAGTGGTAGAGTTGCTGTAGCTGGTAAGGGACCCGGATAGGGTGGTGATTCAAACCACTCAATCCCAGCTTCCTTACAAGCTACAAATGATCAAGACTTGTAAAGAATTGTTAAGAAAATAGCCTGTTCTTTTAACTGACAGGTATTGAAAGGGAGGAATACCGCTATCAATGAAAAAAAAAGTTTAAATGTAGCAACATAAGGTTTTACAGTTAACTGTAGATTTATGGACATATAATAAAACATCAAAAATATTTTTCAATGTTATTTACTAAAATTATAAGAAAAATTAAGGGCCAGATTACAAGTGGAGCACTAAATATCGCTTTTGTAAAAGTGATATTTGCACTCTACTGAGTAATACCGGCGCACGCTAATGTGCACTGCTATTACAAGTTATTATTATTATTATTATTGGTTATTTGTAGAGCGCCAACAGATTCTGCAGTGCTAAGTTGACAGCAACTAGGAAGCATTGCGCTCATGAGAGCACACTTCCATAGGCTCTAATGGGTGCCTTGTTCTGATACTGTTAGAGACAGCACAGAAGCTTAGCACAGCAAAGGGCGCAAGGCACGCAGTAACGGGCAGCAAATATAAATTTATATGTACAGTATAGATTATATAAATATATTTGTATGTGTTTGTATGTGTATATACACGTATTAACACATATATATATATATATATATATATATATATATATACAGGGAGTGCAGAATTATTAGGCAAGTTGTATTTTTGAGGATTAATTTTATTATTGAACAACAACCATGTTCTCAATGAACCCAAAAAACTCATTAATATCAAAGCTGAATAGTTTTGGAAGTAGTTTTTAGTTTGTTTTTAGTTTTAGCTATTTTAGGGGGATATCTGTGTGTGCAGGTGACTATTACTGTGCATAATTATTAGGCAACTTAACAAAAAACAAATATATACCCATTTCAATTATTTATTTTTACCAGTGAAACCAATATAACATCTCAACATTCACAAATATACATTTCTGACATTCAAAAACAAAACAAAAACAAATCAGTGACCAATATAGCCACCTTTCTTTGCAAGGACACTAAAAAGCCTGCCATCCATGGATTCTGTCAGTGTTTTGATCTGTTCACCATCAACATTGCGTGCAGCAGCAACCACAGCTTCCCAGACACTGTTCAGAGAGGTGTACTGTTTTCCCTCCTTGTAAATCTCACATTTGATGATGGACCACAGGTTCTCAATGGGGTTCAGATCAGGTGAACAAGGAGGCCATGTCATAAGATTTTCTTCATTTATATCCTTTCTTGCCAGCCACGCTGTGGAGTACTTGGACGCGTGTGATGGAGCATTGTCCTGCATGAAAATCATGTTTTTCTTGAAGGATGCAGACTTCTTCCTGTACCACTGCTTGAAGAAGGTGTCTTCCAGAAACTGGCAGTAGGACTGGGAGTTGAGCTTGACTCCATCCTCAACCCGAAAAGGCCCCACAAGCTCACCTTTGATGATACCAGCCCAAACCAGTACTCCACCTCCACCTTGCTGGCGTCTGAGTCAGACTGGAGCTCTCTGCCCTTTACCAATCCAGCCATGGGCCCATCCATCTGGCCCATCAAGACTCACTCTCATTTCATCAGTCCATAAAACCTTAGAAAAATCAGTCTTGAGATATTTCTTGGCCCAGTCTTGACGTTTCAGCTTGTGTGTCTTGTTCAGTGGTGGTCGTCTTTCAGCCTTTCTTACCTTGGCCATGTCTCTGAGTATTGCACACCTTGTGCTTTTGGGTACTCCAGTGATGTTGCAGCTCTGAAATATGGCCAAACTGGTGGCAAGTGGCATCTTGGCAGCTGCACGCTTGACTTTTCTCAGTTCATGGGCAGTTATTTTGCGCCTTGGTTTTTCCACACGCTTCTTGCGACCCTGTTGACTATTTTGAATGAAACGCTTGATTGTTCGATGATCACGCTTCAGAAGCTTTGCAATTTTAAGAGTGCTGCATCCCTCTGCAAGATATCTCACTATTTTTTACTTTTCTGAGCCTGTCAAGTCCTTCTTTTGACCCATTTTTCCAAAGGAAAGGAAGTTGCCTAATAATTATGCACACCTGATATAGGGTGTTGATGTCATTAGACCACACCCCTTCTCATTACAGAGATGCACATCACCTAATATGCTTAATTGGTAGTAGGCTTTCGAGCCTATACAGCTTGGAGTAAGACAACATGCATAAAGAGGATGATGTGGTCAAAATACTCATTTGCCTAATAATTCTGCACTCCCTGTATATATATATCGTTATAAATAAATAGAACAGAATTTTGTTATGTGAACAACAGTGGAATGTAAAATATTAATGTTTCATGTCGGGTTAGTGCAATTGGTTAAACGGATTGGGTTTGCCCAACTTGTTGGGTGTTAGTTTTTTTCCCATATCCTCTTGCTCCATTGAAGTCTGTGGAGAAAAACATTAACGCGGTCACAATATTCTATCTTCGGCTTTTTGCGTGTGACGTGTAAGCATGCACGTGAAAACATTTTGCTTTCAACTGGTAATAAATACATGTGCTACCAGACAAGAGCAATAAAACGTCGCAGGAGTGATAAAAAAAAAAAATGTTCCTCGCATAATCTCGCCTTTAATGTTGTATATAATAATATAAAGTACACTTTATTTGACAATATTTAATATACTACTATTTTTGTATTGCTTTTCTTTCAATTTATATATTTTGGATAATTTAGTGCGTTTGTAGTTTAAAGATTTTTTTTCTAAGAACAAATTAATATATCGTGAAATTACTTTAAAATAGTTTTTGCAGTAGCTCTTTGACTTGACAATCACCTATTTCTTTTTAACTCTACTGTCTTTTTTATATATTTTTAAAATGTAAATACCCTATATAATAAATTTATAGAGATTTAACTAGATATTTTTCACTCACCAAGGTCACGCAGGGGGCTTGCAAGTGTGAGCAAATGTCCCTTAAATTAATATTATTATTTCTTTTTAATGTAACAAGAAATTCTATAGCACTAATTGTAAATTATTCTAATTTTTTTGTTCTCCTCCCTAAAAAGTATACAGAAGTCAGGTTGCCAGTTAATAATTGCCTCTTAAAGGGTACAATATTATTACAATGTTCTAAAATCCCATCTACCTTTGCTATTTAATTTTAAGAATAGTTAAAAGGAGAATGCAAGATTATGAAAGTAAAACTCAAGCATACAGGTAATGCATTTTCGTAATGTGATATGTACAATTCCTAGGAAAGTGGCAAAGTAAAGATCTTTCTTTCTCAGGCATAATCGCTTAAGTAGTAAAAGTAATTAGGAGGCTGAAGGCAAATTTGAGAGTGCTTGTTGGTGTACACTACACCATCATTAACTATATGCGAAAGAGTCTTAAAGAATATTCATTATTCTCTTAGAAATGAAGCTCTATTATTAACATTTACAGTAGTTATGAATAAGAACCACGCAGCTCAGTTCCACCAAATGTATTCAGCCCAATAAGCATGAATTACCTGTGTGAAATATATATAGGGCTTTTATGGAAAGAGTGCTTTATATATGGTATTGGCATCTAATGGAAGAAGTGGCAACAAATATAGTAAGAGAAGTGAAGAATATCAGGTATATGGAGATGATTCCATAAAATATTTCATTATGCATTATAAACAATTGTAGTGTGATTTTGCCCACATTTTCTGTCCTTTTCATATGAAAACGGATGTTTTTCTATTGTTCTAGAGAATCCTCAGTGAACGTTCTACTGTTTTGTTTGCATATAACTGTGTTTTTAACCTCTACAAAGATATAATTGACTCATTAGGTTCCTTTTTTGGAAAGAACTTAAATGTATTGATTACAAGCTCATTATTTGTCTCCTGTTTGATGGCCAAGCTGTTTAGCCTCTGGACTATTAGCTACTATAAAGAGATTGCCACCTAGACAGACCACTGTCATTCAACCCTACACATATCTTCTATTTTACACAACAGATAACTTGTACTCTCTTTCAATATACATTTTCTTCCCTTGATCAGCTATCTACCACAGATACAGTGAGCCTAAGGACTCCATGTTTAATAACGTGAAATTATTCTTTGGAGTTGTTGTGAGACAGCTTACTGCATATTAAGAAGCTGCTAGCTATATGACTGCTGCTTCTTAACCTCTCCATCAACTCAGAGTTGGTAGAGATAAATCACTTGCAGTAAAATGAGGGACAGGTTGCCTAGCTGGGAATCTTTTTCATAACTGGAACTCTAAAATCATACATGACAGTCTCAAAGAATTGTGACACTGTGTTGAGGGAGTCACATATTTTCACATCTATCTATCTATCTATCTATTTTTATTATTAGTATTATTATTATTATTAATAATAATAATAATAATAATAATAATATTTTAAAACATCTTATCACAAACAAGGTTATCAGTATAAAGAAATAATGATTTATTTTTGTTATAATTGTTTAAATAAATCATGTTTAATAGATTCACAGATAATAATTAATTAATTTGGCCTAACATTGCCTGGTTTCTTCTTTGTTCTTATTCATTGTCTTGTTCTCTTTTCAGACCTTTATTTGAAGAGATAAGAAATCCACATCACCTTTCCTAGTGAAATTAAATTTCAGTTTCAATATTGGTATGTATGCTTTAGTTTTAAAATAAAATCACTTAATTATATTACCCTTTGTTACATATTAAAGGAATTATAGCTCTCAGTGCAACTAATATTTATTTCATTAAAGCTATTAAGTTGATTATAACTGTTATATAAGATAATATTATGTGCAAATTCTAGTTTAGGTAATTAAAATGATGCAATACATGACATGTTTTATCATAAAAAACTGACAGAAAAATAAAATAAATATTTTGTTAATATTTTTTATAGTTTGCATGGTTAAATGTAGTTCTAGAGTTCTAAAGAGACAAAATTAAATTGTTGCAAATTACAAACTGATTTGTGAAAGAGTAATTTAGACAGTGGAGCCAATTTAACAAGGGCCGAATATCCCCTGATCCCCCTGTTTCCGTGTGAACCTTTAGGCTTGCTGGAAACAGCAGTTAAGAAGCAGCGTTCTTAAGACCGCTACTCCTTAATTAGTCCGCCGCCTCTGAGGTGGCGGACAGCAATCAACTCTATTGAATACGATCGGGTTGATTGACACTCCCTGCTAGTAGCCAATTGCTGTGAATCTGCAGGGGGAGGCATTGCACAAGAAGTTCACCAGAACTGCTTGTGCAATGTTAAATGCCGACAGCGTATGCTGTCGGCATTCAGCGATGTCGGACGGACATGAACTGCTACAGTGGTTCATGTCAGTCCGACTGTTGATAAATCGACCACAGTGTCTTTTGCAAAACTGATTTATATTAATGTATCCTCTACAGGGATGGCTCAAAACACTGTGCTGCCTGGTCCCAGAATGAAATGACACAGCCAACTCTCAGTTTATTGGCTTCTAAAAATAAACTTAGACAGAGTGAAATGTAAAAAGAAAGCATACTGATACCCAAATAACGAACCATAATTAGAGTAATAAAAAAAACTGTGCCAGCTTTCTCTCTGCCCCATCACTGTCAAATTCAGCCTAAGTCCTATTGTCCCACATGGTCCAAATTCAATATTTTTATATTTTAATTAAAACATGTATATGGATTTCAACTTTGTGTTGGCTACAAAGTCAGTTTACAAGATGGTATAAATAACTTTTCAAAAGTCCTTTTAAAACCGAGCAAATGCTTTACAGCCAAACAGAAAAGAGTTTTAACAAATAATTTAAGACATTGGTTGAATATATGGACCTTTGGCCAAAGTCAGCATAATTTTTTAAAAATTTACAAGGATACTTGGACTTTTGACCAATTTGAAATAGCAGCGTTTAAACTGGGTGGTGGATTGCAGCTTTGTGGAAAGGCCTCTTAGGTCTTTTATCATTGGGTGGGTGGACAATGTTTCCAACTAAGGAACTTGTGTGCCCATGATGTCTGCTTGTGCAGTGCTGCTCCCTGCTCTTGATCAATCAAATGTGTGAGAGCAGTGGCTCTTAAAGATCATTAAATTAAAAAATGCATAATTAACATGTGCATAATAAAAAGACAATGCAGTATAACTTACTATAAAATTTCAAATAAGGAGTAGCTTTATTTCTGACAATTTTATTTTTTCACCATTTGCTGGCTCCCTGTATCATGTGACATCCATCAGCCAATCACATACTAGTATACGTATATACTGTGAACTTGTGCACATGCTCAGTAGGAGCTGGTGCCTCAGAAAGTCTGCATATAAAAAGAATGTGCAAAATTTGATAATGAAAGTAAATTAGAAAGTGTCCTAAAACTTCATACTTAATCTGGATCATGAAAGTTTCATTTTGATTTTAGTGTCAATTTAATTACTCCAGTAGCAAGTGACAATGATTGTTAAAGGGACAGTCAACACCAGAATTTTTGTTGTTTAAAAAGATAGATAATCCCTTTATTACCCATTCCCCAGTTTTGCATAACCAACACAGTTATAATAATACACATTTTACCTCTGTAATTATCTTGTATGTAAGCTTCTGCTGACTGCCCCCTTATTTCAGTTCTTTTGACAGACATGCAGTTTAGCCAATCAGTGTTCAGTCCTAGGTCACTTTACGTGCATGAGCTCAATGTTATCTATATGAAACATGTGAACTAATGCCCTCTAGTGGTCAAAATGTATTCAGATTAGAGGCAGTCTTCAAGGTCTAAGAAATTAGCATATGAACCTCCTAGTTTTAGCTTTCAACTAAGAAAACCAAGAGAACAAAGCAAAATTGGTGATAAATGTAAATTGGGAAGTTTTTTAAAATTGCATGCCCTATTTAAAACATGAAAGTTTTTTTGGACTTGACTGTCCCTTTAATCCATTACTATTTAGAAATAATGTTCTAAAAGTCTATTTAGTAACTTGTTACCTAGTAAGTCACTAAACAACCCCCCTACTTAATCAATAAGTATATAAACATTGTACAGACAAGAAAATCTAAATGATAATGAAACAAAATGGATAATATGATGAAATATACTTTAAAAAGCTAAAAGTAATAAAGCAAAAACCTTCAGGAAATGAATGCTACATACAGAAGTATGTAAATTATTGGCCTAGATTTACTAATATCTGGAAAATATGAACTGCAACATTGCTATTAGAAAATGGCAAAATTCATAAAAATTTGTATCCACCCCTCATAAGAGTCAAAAGTTGCAAGTCACTCTCCTCTATAATCAATGGGACCACATCTATCTCATAACTGTTTCCCTCTCAGAGCATACCAGCTCCACTCTCATTATCCAATCTCATTGCTCTCATTACACTCTGATATGCACAAAAGAAAACCTGAAAACAGTTAATGGGACATTTTACTGTATTTGTTTCTGTTCATCAATGTGTTCCCAATAAACTGTTTTACCTGCTTGAGTGTATTAAATGAATTACAAAATTTAGCTTTATTTTGTCATTTGAAATGCCTGTTTTTGCCTGTTGTATCCCCCACCTATGCTGATCATTTCAATACTTAAGAATTCACTATGGAAAAACTGTGTAAATATAATCAGGAGAATAAATTGCATTCCCAGTGTGTGTGTGTGGGGGGGGGTCATAGAGATTATTCATCAAATGTTCATTTTCAAGTATACAGAGATATTATAAGGAAGTTTTGTGTGTGTGTGTGTGTGTGTGTGTGTGTGTATGTGTGTGTGTATAAAGAGTGATAATGTAATGAGAATTGATATTATTATTATTATTAGCATTTATTTGTATAGCGCCGCCAAATTCCGTGCAAGCTCAACCCATTTTAATGAGTTGTGGTTTCAAAGAGTCAAATGTAAAAATAAATGTAAATTAACTATTTTCCATTCATTTTATACTATTTGGTTGAGTTAACAAATCAATGGAAACACATTAAGGGGAATCAAGTTTTGCAATACACTCTCCCTCGATTGAGACGTAAAAATAAAATTAAACTGAAACAAACATGTCAGCTTTAAAATAGTAAGGCATGACCTCAAGATATTTTACAGTAGTCTTAAGATTTTTTCATGCTAGGCTAAACTGTAAGCTCAATGAATTTTAAACATGATCTCCCCTTTATAACAAGCCCCTTTGGCAAACTCACAAGCAGGGAAAATGCCAACTTGGGTAAAGGGTAAAGTAAAATTATGATCTAAAAATGTTGCCTGTTATAGAGAAGGAAGGCAGGAAAGAATGAAAGAAGGAAGTGTAGGATGGAAGGAAAGAAGGTTGGAAGGAAGGAATAATGGAAGGAAGGGAGTGAGGGAGGAAGGAAGGAGGGGAGGAAGGAAGGAGGGAAGGAAGGAAGGGCAGGAGGGAGAAAGGGAGGGAGGAAAAGAAGGAAGAAGGGAAGGAAAGAAGGTTGGAAGGAAGGACGAGAAGGAAGGGAGGGAGGGAGGGAAGGAGGAAAGAAAGAAAGAATGAATGAAGGAAGAAAGGGAGGGAGGGAGGGAGGGAGGGAGGGAGGGGGAAGTGTAACAAAAAATTATGAATGACAAATGTGTCTTCCAAACCATGTTTCTTTTCTAGATAATATACTACAGACATGAAGCCTCTTACATTGGCCCTAAAAATGTTGCCTGTTGTTCCAAACCATGTTACTTTTCTAGATATTATACTGAAGGCCTCAAGACACTCACTTTGGATCTAAAAATGTTGCCTGTTATAGAGATGGAAGAGATTTACACAGTAAAAATGATGAATTACTGGAGAACATAAATTGTGAACAGATGGTTTATTAATATCTTGAGAATTTAAGGTTCAAAGCTAGAAATGTTTACACAATAAGGAGAAGTGAACTCAGTTGTAGAACTAATTTTATCTAATTTTGCAAACAAGCACAATGCTTAAACTACAAATTAACTAGTTTATGTTGCAGAAGGAAATCTAAGAAATGCAACAACTTACAATTTAGTTTTTAGTATTTCTTACAAATAAATTTTAAGGATTTCACGAAGACTTTTTACAAAACGAAATAATTAGAAATAAAAATAGATATAGTTTATCTTTTCCAATATTTAAATTCCATAAAAGGTCATAGACTAATTGCATCAGACAGAGTGTCTGCATAAAAATGAGCACTCAATCAGTTGCAACATAGTTTTCCTTTACTTTCTCTACTGAACTTGCCGAACATAATGACTTCAACTTACTGTCAGCTATTTTGCCAGCAGCAAATGATTAGTGTAATTTTGAATGAGCAGTAATGTGCAAAAGCAATTATGTTTTTAGGCTGGTTATTTAGAAAAATGGACATTTTTTTCTTCATTTTGCAAAAGAAGATTAGTTCCTATAGTACCTTCAAGATAAAATAAAACATAAAGCTATATATATCCAGACATTTTTTTGGGAAAAAATAAGGAATTCAGACATAATATATTCTTCCCAGCACGTATAAATTCTTCCAAGATTCACTTAAAGTTGATATTACTATGGAAAAAAAAAGAGTATATTTTAATACTGATTTTCATGTAAAGATATAATTTTATCATTAAAGGGACATGATACCCAAATGTTTAAGCAATAGAAAGTGATGCAGCATAGCTGTAAAATGCTGACTAGAAAATATCACCTGAACAGCTCTATGTAGAAAAGAAAATATTTTACCTCATTGTACAGCGACTTTAAGCAGCCAATCAGGATGCTAGTCCCAGGACTTGCAATTAAGTGTGCATCTGCCATGTGCAGACGCAATCATGTTATTTCTCTATTCAGTTTAAGTAAGTTTACTATGAAATTTCACAAGATTTCAGTGAAATCTCATAGCATGACCTCAGCACTGCTGATGTTGATTGTCAGTTTTCTTTTTCAACTTGCAACTGAACAGCAACTAAAGTATATGTTCACATAGCACTTTCTCTGGTGAGCTTAAGAAATGGTGAGGTAAAATATCTTCCATTTGTACATAGGTTAACATGATATTTTCTTGTCAGTTTTTTACTGTTATGCTGCATCACTTTCAAGTGCTTTAGAATATAAGTATTATATTGTGACGAAATATACATCTATATATACTGTTTATACATACAGGTACATGTATGCAACTATGCATACAAACAAAACAACTGAATATAGTGGTCTCATGCAAATGCTTCTTTTCCCAAAAAGGAAAGATGTTAGGGGCTTCGACTGGAGAAGTGGATATGAGTTGGACATAAATTGTATTTAAAAATGTTGAAGCATTGAAGGAAACTGCTTTTTTATTATGTCACATTGTAACATACACTTAACATATTTTTGATGCCAATAGCAACCAAATTGGATTGGGTAAAATACCAGCATCATTATAAATGATTGCGACCTAGTGCATCTTAGCCCTTGCACATCCTGAAACTGTGGGTCTTAAAGGAACAGTCTAGTAAAAATAAAACTTTCATGATAACAATAGGGCATGCAATTTACTTTTATCATCAACTTTTCTTTGTTCTCTTGGTATTCTTTGTTGAAAGCTAAACATAGTTACGTTCATATGCTAATTTCTAAGCCCATGAAGGCTGCCTCTTATCTCAGTGCATTTTGACAGTTTTTCCACAGCTAGACAGTGCTAGTTTATATGTGCCATATAGACAACATTGTACTCACTCCCATGGAGTTATTTATAAGTCAGCACTGATTACAAGACTGTCAAAAGAACTGAAATAAAGAGGCAGTCTACAGAGGCTTAGATAAAAGGTAATTAGAGAGGTAAAAAGTGTATTAATATAACAGTGTTGGTTATGCAAAGCTGGGATATGAGTAATAAAAGATTATATATCTTTTTAAGCAATAAAAATCTGGAGTGGACTGTCCCTTTAATACCACTACAGGGCAGTACCTAGTTATAGGATGCTTGGAAGTAATTATGAATTATGCTATTTACAGTCATCATTAAAGGGACAGTCTAGTCCAAAACAAACTTTTATTGATAACAATAGAGCATGTAATTTTAAACAATTTATCAATTTACTTCTATCACCAATTTTGCTTTGTTCTCTTGGTGGTATTCTTAGTTGAAAGCTAAACCTAGGAGGTTCATATGCTAATTTCTAAGCCCTTGAAGGCCGCCTCTTAGATCAGGGCATTTTGACAGTTTTTCAACACTAGAGGATGTTAGTTCATGTGTTTCATATAGATAACACTGTGTTCACACATGTGGAGTTCCTAGGAGCCAGCACTGATTGGCTAAAATGCAAGTCTGTCAAAAGAACTGAAATAAGGGGCAGTTTGCAGAAGCTTAGATACAGGATAATCATAGAGGTAAAAAGTGTATTAATATAATTGTGTTGGTTATGTAAAACTAGGGAATGAGTAATAAAGGGATTATCTATCTTTTAAAACAATAAATAGTCTGGTGTAGACTGTCCCTTTTACTCAGTTAATTAGCCTTTCTAGTTCACTGTTCCTGATATGTGAAATTGACATAAAACTATATGAGTAACGTTTATAAACAAAACATATGCACTATGTATTTTTATAATTGTTTTCAATGAAATCTGCATAATTTAAAATACTGTACACATCAACGGTCTAAGATATTCTGTAAGCAACACTATGATTGAATAAATGACACTTCAAATAATAGAAAATGTAAAAAGAGGTAATGCTTTATACTAGATAGTGTGAATTAGACAACTAGCAAATCTTGGATGACTCCTGCTATAGACCCCACACTGTCATCCTATTACTGTCTGCAAAGGGTTACAGTGCATTAGGCCACCTTCTAGTGAAAGAAGAATAGTCACTTGCCTAGTTAGTCACTTGCCTAGTTAGCAGAAAGAACTCAGAATTGAGCTTACCATAAACAAAGCATCTGAATAGTTATATGTCCTTTTTATGTGTGAAGAATAAAACAGAACATATGCAATAGATCTGGAGTGCATATGTCATTCTACAGTGGTCAGTGAGATAAGGGATACAATAACTCTGTATTATTTAAATACAAGAATATGATAAGTGAATTAACCCTTCATAACAGTGAAACAATTCAAAAAGTTGCATAAGACAATAACGATTAAGAGATCAGGCTCTGGTACATTGAGAGATATTGGAAGGTCATCTTGAGGCAACTGGAACTATAAAAATCTAAGCCCCCCCCCCCCCCCACCAAAAAAAAGCTAAAAGGTAGATAAAGCAGACTTAATCAGATCCTGCATAGAAATGAATACTTGCTATATGTAAGTGACTGACCATTTGCACTTATAAGCACTATACTTGATTAAAATAGAAGAAAAAAAACTGCTACAAAAGGAAAGGCGCTAATTTTCTAACCTAGCTAGATTTTATGATTATGCACTGTTCTACACAGCTGAGGGAGTGTAACTAAAATGAATATGTCAACCTATTAGTTAGACAGAGGAAATATCCATTAAACGCATCTATATTTTAACCTTTTGAACCAATCTGTGCTGGAAATTTTTATATTCTTGTTGCTAGAATAAATGGAAGCCAAATATATCTTTGCCCAGATTTTTTTCCTGTTACTAATGGATTTAATGTAACGCCAGATTAAACTGTCTTTACATTAATTCGTCTCTATGAAATAAATTAAATAAAATGTGTGTGTACAATGTCTGACACAAAGAAAGCATTGTTGTTATTTTTTGCCTTAATTTATATATAAATTAGGTAGCATTTTTTTTCTGACTCATTCTGCTGCCTTGTTCTATAAATGTACTGTATGTGAAGTAATAAAAGAAAAGCCCACTATGTCCTTAGGGGTGAGTGTATGAAAAGATGCAATGTACATCCTGTATATAATTTATGAAGAAGTGTTTATGGTATCATTAGGTGTAATATATAGTGTTATTCCTTACATAGGACACACTGAATGCTGGGACAGGAGTAGGTCAGCCAGGGGGCATAGGTAAATAGAAAATCCATGTTTTAGAAAAAAATACACCAGTATGACGCTCTAGTAGCAAGATGCAAGTCTTGTATATGCCATTCAAATCTAAATATCTAGGCAGGGGCAGCAGGCGCAGTGGCAGAGGATCCAATTACTGGGGGACCCATAGCAGCCAGTCTGTACACATGCGTGTGCAAAATGTGTACAATCCTAATGCAGGGTAACCTTTTATTAGTGCAGGTTACAGTTCCATCTATCTATCTATCTATCTATCTATCATCTATCTATCATCTATCATCTATCTATCATCTATCTATCTATCATCTATCTATCTATCATCTATCTATCTATCTATCTATCTATCTATCTATCTATCATCTATCTATCATCTATCATCTATCTATCATCTATCTATCTATCATCTATCTATCTATCATCTATCTATCTATCTATCTATCATCTATCTATCATCTATCTATCTGTCTATCTATCATCTATATATCTATTTATCTGTCTGTCTGTCTATCTATCTATCTATCTATCTATCTATCTATCCATCTATCTATCATCTATCTACCATCTATCTATCTATCATCTATCTATCTATCTATCTGTCTATCATCTATCTATCTATCTATCTATCATCTATCTACCATCTAACTATCTATCTATCTATCTATTGATCAATCTATATGTATATACTTAAAGGGACACTGTACCCAAATTTTTTCTTTCGTGATTCAGATAGAGCATGACATTTTAAGCAACTTTCTAATTTACTCCTATTATCAAATTTTATTCATTCTCTTGGTATCTTTATTTGAAATGCAAGAAAGTAAGTTTAGATGCCGGCCCATTTTTGGTGATCAACCTGGGTTGTTCTTATTGATTGGTGGATAAACTCATCCACCAATAAAAAAGTGCTGTCCATAGTTCTGAATTAAAAAAAAGCTTAGATGTCTTCTTTTTAAAATAAAGATAGCAAGAGAACGAAGAAAAATTGATAATAGGAATAAATTAGAAAGTGGCTTAAAATTGCATGCTCTATCTGAATCATGAAAGAAAAAATTTGGGTTCAGTGTCCCTTTAATATAATTATACAGAGCAGCATGTATATTATTACTATTGTTTACTACTAAGTTATCATTGGGGGCCCAAACATTTTTTGCACTAAGGCCCTGTGTTGAGTAGATCTGCTACTGTCTCTAGGTAATGAGGGTTTGTTTAATGTGGTCATTATAGGACAGTAGTTGGTGACTTAAGAGTTTGTTGTAGTTCAGGTACATCACAATTAGAGTTTTTTGGAGTGAGGAGATGTTTTATTGTGTCCCGGGCTGGTGGTCGAGAAAGTTATTGGTTAATTTTCTTACTAGGAGAGATCATGGGATTAAAGCATATATATCATATACAAATATATATCATAAAAGATATATCATAAAAGATAACAATTTTAACTACAACAGATTGAATTGTAATTTTCTTTGCTGCTGTTGTAAACACTTTGGCCCCTATTTATCAAGAGCTGGTGGATCTGATCCGACACTGCGGATCAGGTCCGCCAGACCTCGCTGAATACGGCGAGCAATACGCTCGCCGTATTCAGCATTGCACCAGCAGCTCACAAGAGCTGCTGGTGCAAGGCCGCCCCCTCGATCGGGTTGATTTCCGGCGATGTCTGTCCGCCTGCTCTGAGCAGGTGGACAGGTTATGGAGCAGCGGTCTTTGTGACCGCTACTTCATAACTGGTGTTTCTGGCGAGCCCGCAGGCTCGCCAGAAACACGGGGCATCAAGCTCCATATGGAGCTTGATACATATGCCAATTTATATCCAGTCAATGGAAATATAATAAACAAGAGAGCAGAGAGGCAGTTCATTATAAATTGCTACCACATAGTGATGCAACCACAAAATACTTTCTGTGTTTCCAATTGAAAGTAACCAGTGCACATACCATCTATTTGTAACATGGCTGCTTATATGTGCTCATACCACTAACGTGCAAGAATTGAAACTTTATCAATAGGGCCTATTGTGCACAAGAAGAAATAGTGTCCTTAATCCACTAAACTTCATGATTTAAATGGACATAAATAAAATTTTAAAAAAATTCAAATAGAATGCAAAATAAAAAAAACATTCAAATGTATTTTTACTATCAAATTTACTTAATTCTCATGTTATCTTTTGCTAAAAATCAGTAAGGAAGATGTAGGAGCATGCACGTGCCTGGAGCTATATATGGCAGCAATTTTATAAGTATGTTTATTTGCAAGAACAGTAGGTGCCAGCAGTGTTCCCTGCATGCAGTGTTCCAGAAATGTGCATACTACCTATATAGATATCTCAACAAAGAATACCATGAGAATGAAGAAAAATTGATAACAGAAGTAAATTTAAAACTTTTTTTAAAATGTTATTCTCTGTCTGGATCACAAAAGAAACATTTTGGGTTTCATGTCCCTTAAAGGGGCAGTAAACCTACAAAACCGAATGAGAGCAAGCTACATTGAGTGTAATGGCACGATCGGGCTGGGCTGTGACTAGACAGCTGCCCAGATGCGCTTAGACAAAAAAGACCCGCTCAGTAGAGTACTGAGCGGAGGTCTGAAAAAATTTTTTTTTAAATAAAATATGCCTGCAATACTTTAAAGTATAAAGTTAGCGCTAAAATAATGCAATATAATTCTGCACTATGTGCAGAATTATATTACATTATTTTTTTAGGTTTACTGCCCCTTTAAAGAATTCTCAGCATTTAAGAATACTTAGAGAGAACAATGGAAAATTCATTACCTTTCTCTCATAGCCTTTCACTGAGAGTGTTATTTTATCGAATCCTTTTTGTTTATATGTTTTTTGTTGTTTGTTTGTTTTTAAACAGAACTTCAGAAGTTCAGAAATATTCAGTATTGGTGGGGATTAAAATAGACAAAATCAGGGGGGAAGCCTATAGCTGTTGAGGCAGGACGTGTGTTTGAGGAGCTCCTGGACTTAATTTGCCTTTTAAGAGTTATTTTCTAACTTTTACCTTTTTTTTTTCTTAATAAACTCAAGCTAAACTTCATTGTGTCACTTAAGAGGAGTCTGGGAGTATCTTCCATAATACAGACCTATCTATGTTCCTCAGCTGACTTCACTGCGACTAGCCACGAGGTTGAGAGATCTTTATCGATTGATTATCAGTGTTGTTAAAGCTACCATGTACATACCCCCCAAAACCCTGGGTTACCAAACCAGTTCAGCTATAACTGGACAGTACTTGTGCCAAACCACAGCAAAGTGTCTCCACAACGATCTGCCTAGAACCTACACCCCGAAAATGGAGGGCCTGAATAGATGGGAATTGACCCATCTCATAGACGGTTACTTCTGGAATTTGGAGAGGGAACTATGTGGCCTACTTATAACCACTCTGAACACTGAGGGAACGAAATTGGAACCCAAAGATCAGCTTAACAGGGAACTGGTTAAAGATCCTACACCTAATATGGCTAGAAATAATGATAAAGGGGCCCCCAACACCTAAACTCATAAAGAACATGAAACTACAGCTCCCAAAAAACTCTGCTTGCCTTGGAACCCCTGACAGAGGGACCAGTAACATTGGGAGCAAAGTCCGGCACTGCAGACCCAGGCGCCATGTGTGAACGAAACGCACTCAAAACTAAGTCCAGAGCGGATACCCTGTCTGGCGCAGTGAAAGAGAAAGTTCTCAATTATGAGCCCAGCAACAAAGCTATAACCGCTAAGAGACAGTGGAGCAGTGCTAGATCCACAAGGCTGGTGATGCCACACCTAAAGAGAGGGACAACTGAAGCTTATTTGTTCCTGACATTGACAGCACATAGGAGCATGAGACAGCGAAGCAGTGCTGGATCCACAAGGCTGGGAATGTCGCACCTAAAGAGAGGAACCACTCAAGCTTATCCGTTCCTGACATTGACAGCACATAGGAACATGGTGAGAGAGGAACTTTACTCCGATCCTAACAACTGGAGGCATATGAAAACGGGAGTCTGGAAGAGACTTAAATGTTTAAAGGAACACTCTCCTATCCCACCTTCCAGTAGGCCTAATCATTCGAAGCAGGTGATATGGAGAGCAGGTGTGGGGTAAGACGGTTACTCTGTAAGGTTGGAGTAGGCTAGCCCATATGTAACCCCTTGCAAGTTACAGGTTTAATACCCTAGGTACTGTTATAGTACATCGAGAAGATTCCCTGCTCTTCAGATTTCAGCTCCTATATATAATGGTCAAATGACCAGATGTACAAGGACTGAATAAATATTTGCATACCTGTATCTATGAAACGGCACGCTTACTAACTTAGATATGTAACATACATCTACTCAGTTAATATGATCTTTTCGTATATGCTTGGTAATCAACATGTAATTCCCTTACAATTGTATATACTAGAGGGGCCATTTACTTATAGGTATTTTGTATTGTCTACCCTTCACACTCATTTGGCAATACAAACATAGGGGCCTATTTATTAATGTGCGAGCGGGCATGATCCGATATTGCGGATCATGTGCGCTGCACATTGATAAATGCAGACAGCATATGCTCTTGGCATATATCATTGCACCAGCAGTTCTGGTGAACTAAATGCTCGCCAGAAACACAGGGCATCAAGCTCCGAATCTCCTCTTTCATGGGTATACATATGTTTATTTAATGTGGTCCAAGAGTGGCCATTTTATCTTAATTTGGGGAAATCCTTTTACCTATGTGTATTCTTCTCTAGGGGCTTATAGTATAATCATTATATAGAAAAAATAGGTATCTTGGTAACATCAACTGTTTATCTCTTGTGAAAACTCAATGTGATGTACTTATCCTGTTTAACATGTGTTTACCTCAATAAAAAATAAAAAAATAGGCAAAATCAGCTATTTCAAATAAAAGTGAAAGAGCTATTTTGTAAACAAGTTAATACACTCCAGTAGGTAAAATGGATACTTGGAAACACATTAAACAGGAGTAAATATTAGAATACACTGTCCCTTTAAAGCAAACTATTCTATAATTGTCAATAAGCTGATTTTATTTATCTAGTATGTATGAATTTTTTTTTAAGAATCACTGTGATTTCGGCTAGGATCATATGCCCCAGAGTGAGTTTATTTTGGTTATTCTAGGTATCATGATAAACCTTCTTCAGTGTATAGAACTAGCAGTGTGTTAAGTCTTGAAATCAGACAGCTGCTTTATCCAGATGGCCTCACTCACATACATACTAGCACTAAAGAGAATGGGCTGAAGAGTACTTAGCAAGTAATGAGACTTACTGGATAAGGACATTCATATTGAATCAGTTGGCAACCATAGCACTGTTTACTTTTACTTAAAGGGGCATTAAAATCATTGCTGCAAGTAAAAGAAATAATTGATTTTTTTTTATTTATTTTTTTAATGAATGTTCTTTCTATGACATTTTTTTCTCTACATGGTGGGGGAGGTGTGTCCATGTCTGCCAGTAAAGTTGTGGGAGGTATCTTTACCAGAGAACAGGTTGTCCCTAGGTATATGTTGTGCACAAACATGTAACCTGTTAGATTCACTAGCAACTTTAACAACTTTGAATAACATACACCGAGATTACGAGTTTTGCGGTAACAGGGGTTCGTTGCTAACGAGCATTTTTTTCTCAGAGCTTACTTAAGACAATGCTGGTATTACAGGTTTTTTTAAACCCGGCGTTATCCGCAAAAAAGTGAGCGTAGACCAAAATATAGCTCCACATCTCACCTCAATACCAGCGTTGCTTACGGTAGCGGTGAGCTGTCAAAACATGCTCGTGCACGATTTCCCCATAGGAATCAATGGGGTAGAATCGGCTGAAAAAAAAAAAAAACCTGCAAAAAAGCAGCGTTCAGCTTCTAACGCAGCCTCATTGATTCCTATGGGAAAACAAAATTTATGTCTACACCTAACACCCTAACATGAACCCCGAGTCTAAACACCCCTAATCTTCTATCTATCTATCTATTGGGTACTTATAGAGTGTGAACTAATCACCCGTGAGGGTAATCTTACACTTATTAACCCCTAATCTGACGCCCCCGACATCTCAGACACCTACATTATATTATTAACCCCTAATCTGCCGCTCCGGACACCGCCATCACCTACATTATCCCTATGAACCCCTAATCTGCTGCCCCCAACATCGCCGACACCTACTTTTTATTTATTAACCCCCTACTCTGCTGCCTCCAATGTCGCTGCCATTAAGTTATTAACCCCTAAACCTAAGTCTAACCCTAACTCCCCCTAACTTAAATATAATTTAAATAAATATAAATAAAATTACTACAATTAACTAAATAATTCATAATTAAAACTAAATACTTACCTATAAAATAAAGCCTAAGATAGCTACAATATAACTAATAGTTACATTGTAGCTATCTCAGGGTTTATTTTTCTTTTGCATGCAAGTTTGTATTTATTTTAACTAGGTACAATAGTTATTAAATAGTTATTAACTATTTAATAGCTACCTAGATAAAATAAATACAAATTTACCTGTAAAATAAATCCTAACCTAAATTACAATTACACCTAACACTACACTATCATTAAATTAATTTACTAAATTTCCTACAATTAAATAAAATAAAATAAAGTACGGAAAAAAACACTAAATTACAGAAAACAATAAAATAACTACAAGAATTTTAAACTAATTCCACCTTCTCTAATCCCCCTAATAAAATAAAAAAGCCCCCCAAAATAATAAAAATCCTTACCCTATACTAAATTATAAATACCCCTTAAAAGGGCTTTTGTGGGGCATTGCCTCAAAGTAATCAGCTCTTTTACCTGTAAAAAAAAGACAATACCCCCCAACATTAAAACCCACCACCCACACACCCAACCCTACTCTAAAACCCACCAAATCCCCCCTTAATAAAACCTAACACTAACCCCTTGAAGATCACCCTACCGTGAGACGTCTTCACCCAGCCGGGCACAAGTGGTCCTCCAGAGGGGCAGAAGTCTTCATCCGATCCGGGCAGAAGAGGACCTCCAGATGGGCAGAAGTCTTCATCCAGGCGGCATCTTCTATCTTCATCCATCTGGAGCGGAGCGGGTCCATCTTGAAGCCAGCCGACGCGGAGCATCCATCCAGACCGACGACTACACGACAAATGACGGTTCCTTTAAATGACGTCATTCAAGATGGCGTCCCTTGAATTCCGATTGGCTGATAGGATTCTATCAGCCAATCGGAATTAAGGTAGGAAAAATCCTATTGGCTGATGCAATCAGTCAATAGGATTGAAGTTCAATCCTATTGGCTGATCCAATCAGCCAATAGGATTGAGCTCGCATTCTATTGGCTGTTCCAATCAGCCAATAGAATGCAAGTTCAATCCTATTGGCTGATTGCATCAGCCAATAGGATTTTTCCTACCTTAATTTCCGATTGGCTGATAGAATCCTATCAGCCAATCGGAATTCAACGGACGCCATCTTGGATGACGTCATTTAAAGGAACCATCATTCGTCGTGTAGTCGTCGGTCTGGATGGATGCTCCGCATCGGCTGGCTTCAAGATGGACCCGCTCCGGATGGATGAAGATAGAAGATGCCGCATGGATGAAGACTTCTGGCCGTCTGGAAGTCCTCTTTGGCCCGGATCGGATGAAGACTTCTGCCCCTCTGGAGGACCACTTGTGCCCGGCTGGGTGAAGACGTCTCACGGTAGGGTGATCTTCAAGGGGTTAATGTTAGGTTTTATTAAGGGTGGGTTTTACAGTAGGGTTGGGTGTGTGGTTGGTGGGTTTTAATGTTGGGGGGGTATTTGTAATTTAGTATAGGGTAGGGATTTTTATTATTTTGGGGGGCTTTTTTATTTTATTAGGGGGATTAGAGTAGGTGTAATAAGTTTAAAATTCTTGTAATTATTTTATTGTTTTCTGTAATTGAGTGTTTCGTACTTTAGTTTTTTTTATTTAATTGTAGTTAATTGTAGGTAATTTAGTAAATTCATTTAATGATAGTGTAATTGTAATTTAGGTTAGGTTTATTTTACAGGTAAATTTGTATTTATTTTAACTAGGTAGCTATTAAATAGTTAATAACTATTTAATAAATATTGTACCTAGTTAAAATAAATACAAAGTTGCCTGTAAAATAAAAAATAAACCCTAAGATAGATACAATGTAACTATTAGTTATATTGTAGTTATCTTAGGGTTTATTTTATAGGTAAGTATTTAGTTTTAAATAGGAATCATTTATTTAATTGTAGTAATTTTATTTTGTTTTATTTAAATTATATTTAAGTTAAGAGGGGTTAGACTGAGGGTTAGACTTAGGTTTAGGGGTTAATAAATTTAATATAGTAGAGGCGACATTGGGGGTGGCAGATTAGGGGTTAATAAATGTAGGTAGGTGTCGGCAATGTCCAGTCGGCAGATTAGGGGTTAAAACATTTATTTAAGTGTTTGCAATGTGGGGGGGGGGCTCGGCTTAGGGGTTAATAGGTAGTATATGGGTGTTAGTGTACTTTTTAGCACTTTAGTTATGAGTTTTATGTTACGGCGTTAGCCCATAAAACTCTTAACTACTGACTTTTAAATGCGGTAGGAGTCTTGACAGGAGAGGCTGTACCACTCACTTTCTCCAAGACTCGTAATACCGGGATTATGCAAGTCCCATTAAAAAGACAGGATACGCAATTGATGTAAGGGGATTTGCGGTATGCTCGAGTCGCGGAATAAAAGTGAGCGGTACACCTGTACCTGCCAGACTCGTAATACCAGCGGGCGTTAAAAAGCAGCGTTGGGACGCAAGACTCGTAATCTATCTGAAGGTCTTTTAATGCACATATTTTTAAATGGTTAATAACTGCTCTTTCTTTTGCATGTTCAGATATATTATTTATTGTGTCCTTAATGAAATAATTAATTTAAAGGGATATGAAACTCATTTTCTTTTGTGATTTAGACAGATCATACCATTTAAAAATAAGTTTCCAGTTGAAAATTTGCTTCGTTCCCATGATATTCTGTGTTGAAGAGATACCTAGGTAGGCATCTGGAGCACTACATGATAGGACATTGTGCTGCTATCTAGGGCTCTTGCAAATGCATAACATTCTTGCAAAACCGCTGCCATATAGAGCTCCAGAAATGGCCCGTCTCCATAGTATACATCCCTACTTATTTAACAAAAGACACCATGAGAATGAAGAAAAATTAATAAATTCAGAAAATAAGAAAGTTGTTTAACATTGCATGCTCTATCTGAATCATGAAAGAAACATTTTGGGTTTCATATTCCTTTAAGCAGCTATGTGTTGGGAAAAAAAAGATTTCTGTAGTGCATAGTGATTTTTTTTTATTACATTCAAATATTAAAATACAAAAAAGGCAAGTACTGATTTGTGCCCTGTAATAATGCTGGCCTACATAATAACCCTTATATTATCAACCATGGTTTGTTATTTAAAGGGACATAAAAGTGCAAGCAGAAAACGCATTATGTAATTAGAGTTTTTTATTATTGCATTGCTGCTTTCATATTAGTATTGCTTAACTCAAGTAAATGGGTTAAACACATAGGCAAAATCAGACCCAGAGTAGAAATTGCTTCCGTGTATGAGCACTGATGTATTGCTGCTTCATTTAAATTTACATAAACAGCAACAATCCTGCAAAATGGAGGAAGGTTGGTAGCTCTGTACATGCTTAAATTAAACAGCGTTCCTATCAGTTTGTACTGGAATATGAATATTAGTTATGTGCATTCTGAGATTTCAGATACCTCTGAATGCGGAAGAAGCCAGCGGCTCCTGTTGTACGGTTATTTTCAGAGCCAAAGTTATTTTTGTAAAACTGCAACACACTAGGATCTGGATTTGCACAGATAATAGTGTGTTGCAGTTTCACAATAAATTTGGCTCTGAACGGTTTGAGCGGCCACATTCTGACGTATTCAGAGGTATCCAAAAACCTCTGAATGCACGTACTTCTATTGAATATTATGTTTATAAGTGTCAAGTACAATGCAAATATAAAGTATGTTGCTATGTTATATTGCTATTCTTTTACTAGATTTTTACACATTTTTGCCCGTTCTAGAATAGCCACTGGTTATTAAATCAATATCTACAAGGATGAGGATACTGCTAAGAGATATAAATCAAATAAATGTAATTATTTACTTAATGTGTCAGAAAAGTGATTCTATAAACTCTAGTAGGAGATCTATGGAGAATGCAACGCACTGTGAGAATACTGGCCTTTGGTTCATTCTAGCTAGGGGGCAAGCAAAAATTAGCCTTGTGTGTCAACGTATGTCTAAAAAAGAATTACCTACACTGAGCAATTACATTCAGCCAGGTTTCTTCTCTTCCAATCAGACAATATGGAGACCTTAATGCCCCTTAATTTAACTCTCTGCCTGTTGCAATGTAAGAGGATTGATGTGCAAAGACTGAGAGTGTATCAGCTTTTTGGCTTTGCTGCAGCTCTGTACATATTGATAAGGAAAAATACAACAAAAATGTATGAGAAAATAATTATTTTGCCACTCAACAAAGGAATCTCTGCTGCAACCATTTCTGTTCAATGTTTTCCATTATTGCCTGCTGACTATTTCTGCTCATGAGGGAGCATGAACTATCCATGAGTGTAAAATGGATACAGCACAAATTGATTCAGTAACATCACACAGATATGTATGAATAATGAGGCTCCATAGAAGCTTCTCACACATCAAGTGTATCAGTATATCTGATTTATTGACATTTTGACTGTAAAATCAAATCTGTAACAGTAAAAAGTAAAAGATAATATAGCATACACTTACTTGATATATGAATAAGGCATGTTTTTTGCCCACATTATTCCCAGAAAACTCCCAAAGTGTCTGGCAGTACAAAGACTATGATTCCCTAAACATTTGACTAATGCACCCAAATCTATTGAATTCAGAAAATCCATATCTGCTTCTGTACACCTATGTCTAAATACTTTATAGCAAAGTGAGGAGATGTAGTCCTCAAATGCTGAAAAACTACCCCAAGCAGAGCTCTCAAATGTCCTGCAATTTGTCAGACTGTCAGGTTGGCAGCTATGTCATGCTGTCCCTCCCATCACTTCCCATACCATATTTTTGTCACAGTTTGACAATCTAGAACTGTCCATGTAGGCCAAGGTGTTTCTAGGAACCATATATGTAATTTTAGGGACACACTTTATCTGTGTATATGAATTAAAACATATATAGGGCTCCATGTACTAAGCCGTCAATTCATCCGTCATTGTAGACGCGGATAAACTCGCCGTTACTCGCCGCGGGCGAAATGGTGTCCGCTGTCGCTATGTACTAATATTCCCCCAATAAATAGACAAGTCTAGCCCGCCGCGAGCAGTTGCGGATTGTTGATAAATTTGACGCCTCGCTCGCCGCGACTAAGCTGATGGTACTTAACTTTCAGTTGAATTGTCTGGCCAATTATTAACACGTGACATGCAAGGTGTCACGAACATCATAGTAGTCGCGGGATATTTTGCTCCTATAAAAGTTCAACTTATCTAAACAACTTTATTATTGTTCAAAATTTTTTGAAGAGTGATAACAGAGCGTTATTTTTGTAATATTTATTTACAATTTGGATATGGCTTCATCTGGATCTGATAATATATAAATATTAATATAAAAATAATTATAAAGATTGACAACTAACAATACAAATTTAAATAGATTACTCTTTAATTACAGTCGACAAATTGGGCGCAATTTATGTACATGGAAATGAGAGACAAATTAGACGCCAGTTATGCTGTAAGTACAATGCTGATATTACTGCCTTTTATATATGTCTAGACTGGCGTCTAGATTGACTTTCCTATTGTTTTGTACCTTGCCCGCCACCTAAAAGGTGGCGAGGCAAAAATAGCGAGGTGGGAGCGGAAATTGTAGCGAGCGGACAAATAGATTTTTTAGTACATTCGTTTTTTGGCGAGTTGGTGGTCAAATGTGTCTAATTACAGTGAAAAATGGAGCGGTAGCGAGGTTTGGCGGATAAGTACGCTCGCAATTTTAAAGATGCGAGTTTTAACATAATTGACGGCTTTGTACATATCAGTTTGCGAGTTTTGACGCGAGATTTGTTGCGGGTAGCTCGCTGACTGCTTAGTACATGGAGCCCATAGTGGTGGAAAAGCATCACTATACTGAAAAAGGGTTATAAAATAGGAAGGGCACAGAGAGAAGCCTTCCATTATGAAGGGGGACAGTACATAGAAGCACATGCATGCAGCACCCACCCCAAGTCTTGAATCCATGCCATATATCACCGTAACCCACCCTAGAACTACACCCAAGTGCTCGCTAATCATGCTTTAAAAAACTCAACTTCCCACTTGCTCACCTTGACTCTCGGCTATAGTTATTACTTTCTGAATTCTTTGAAAACATCAATGTGTCTAGCATGTTTGTGTTTAATGTCCCTTTAAATTGTATTTATTTAAACTCATATTAAAGGGACATTGTACACTATGATCCATTTATTTAGCCCATCTGGGTGTGTTTTTGTAAAAATGTATAGTTTTGCTTATTTTTAAATAACATTGTGCTGATTTTCAGACTCCTAACCAAGCCCCAAAGTTTTAGATGTGATGTTTACTGATGTATACAGACTTCAGGCTGCTTCTGTTTGTATACTGGATATTTTAATATGCAGGGGAGGGGGCAGGTTCTGCTCCCCTTTCAGTATGTGTCCCAGGCTTATCTCATTAACAGTGTTAAATTGGGAGCCTCTAAGTAAGTTTTTAAAAGGTTTTACACTGGATTTTATAGCAGTATCTGTGCATATTATTCTTTACAGTAGTGTCTGTTACATGCAGTTAAAATTGGTGTATACTGCCCCTTTAATGCATACACTGCTGAAAAAATATCAAGTAACTGCAAGTAAGTAATTAAGACACTCATCCATCTCTCTCCTTCTCCTCCTTTGAAATCCACTGTATCCACCTTTTCTTCCCCATCTCCCTCAAAGTGGCAGCTATCTATCACCCCCCTGGACCAACCTCCCAATTCCTCGACAACTTTGCTGCCTGGCTTTCTCACTTTCTCTCTACAAATACACCTGCTCTAATACTAGGGTACTTAAGCATCCCCATTGATAACCCATCTGCCCCTGCTGCCTCTAAACTTCTCTCACTCACAAACTCCTTTAGTCTCTCAAAATCCATCCTATTCCCTACTCACCGCGATGGACATTCTCTTGATCTGGTATTCTTCTACCTCTGCTCCCCTTCTGATGTCACCTGTCCCCCATGTCCCATCTCAGACCACCATCTGCTCACCTATAATCTCAATGTACATGCTAAACCTATTTCTCCCCCCGCCTCCGCACCTGTAGAAATCTGCACACTGTGGATCCTCTCCAACTTTCTAACCTTATTCAAAAACATCTTCCCCACACTTCCACGGTATCCTGCCCTGACCTTGCTGCAAACCACTATAACAATACTCTATCCTCTGCACTCGACACCCTTGCTCCTCCACAAATATGTAAAACCCACTATCTACAAAAATGCTCCCGTGCTGCTAAACGTGCCTGGAGGAAATCCCGCTCTGAACCCGATTTCCTACACTATAAGTTCATTCTTTATTCTTACTCCTCTGCCCTTTACTTAGCAAAGCAAAACGACTTCTCTTCTCTCATATCTTCTCACTCCTCAAACCCTAAATGTCTCTTCTCCCTTTTCCCCATCCTCAAAAAACACTCCCTGGACCCCAATTCTCCTGCAAACTACCGCCCCATATCACTGCTTCCGTTAGCTTCAAAAGCCTAACCCACTTCCTATCCTCCAACTCATTGCTTGACCCCCTGCAATCTGGCTTCCATCCCCAACACTCAACTGAGACTGCCCTCATCAAGGTTACTAACAATCTTCTTTCTGCTACAAACAATGGCCACTATTCTATACTTATCTTACTTAACCTGTCTGCTGCCTTTGACACTGTTGACCATCCCCTCCTCCTATGGACTCTCAGCTCCCTTGGCCTCCGTGACATTGCCTTCTCCTGGATCCACTCTTATCTCTCTAATAGGCCCTTTTCTGTCTCATTTTCTGGTGACTCCTCCTCTCCATTGCCTCTGTCTGTTGGAGTACCTCAAGGCTCTGTTCTAGGCCCTCTACTCTTCTCTATTTATACTTCCTCACTGGGTAAACTTATCGGTACCTATGGCTTCAACTATCACCTCTATGCTGATTATACTCAGATCTACCTATCTACCCCTGCACTCTCTCCTTCTGTCCTTTCCCACATCAGTGACTGCTTATCTGGCATTTCTTCCTGGATGGCCTCTCACTGCCTAAAAATCAACATGTCCTAGACTGAGCTTCTTCTAATCCTCCCATCTAATTCTACTCCAGTTTCTAACTTTACTATCACTGTTGGTGAAACCACTATCTCCCCATCACCCCAAGTCCTCTGCCTAGGAGTTACACTTGACTCCAATCTGTCCTTCATACTCCACATCCTATCGCTCTCTTCATCCTGTCGCAACCACCTACGAAATATCTCCAAAATTTGTCCTTTTATGAGTGCTGAAACTAGTAAACAGCTAATCCATTCCCTAGTAATTTCCCAGCTTGACTACTGTAACAAGCTACTAACTGGCCTTCCTCTCTCCCGCCTCTCCCCTCTTCAATCCATCCTAAATGCCTCTGCTAGACTAATTCACCTCCCCCAATGCTCTGTATCCGCTGCACCCTTCTGTGAGTACCTTCACTGGCTCCGCATTCACAGCACAATTAAATTCAAAATTCTCACTCTGACCTCCAAAGCCCTTACCAATGTAGCCCCCCCTACCTGTCTTCACTCATCAACAAATATACTCCAGCCTGTCCCCTAAGATCGAACAACGATCTACTCCTTGCCTCTTCTACCATCACCTCCTCTCATGCTAGACTACAGGACTTCTCTCGTGTGGCACCAACCCTCTGGAATGCACTTCCTTGAGCTGTCAGACTTTCCCCCAACCTCTCCTTCTTTAAGCGCTTACTAAAAACCTTCTTGTTCAGGGAAGCCTATCACCAAATCAGTAACTAATGAATTCGACTTGCCTAATAGTTTCCCTCATTTAACTCCACACTAACATCATTCCCACCTTTGCAGTTCCCACCTCCTGTTTCTCACCCTCCTACCCATTTAGATTGTAAGTTCCCACAGGAACAGGGCTCTCAATTCCCCCTATATTTGTTTATTAGATTTTGTCTGGTGTCTCATATTGAACTGTCATTTTATCTTTGTTACCCATGAACAGTGTTGCAGAATAAAGAATAATAATAATAATAATAATAATAATAATAATAATAATAATAATAATTTAATTGAGTATAATGTAGTACTCAATAAAATGGCAATTGTATTTACTCAGCATTTCATATTTTATATTTTTTTGCACAGTGGTGTATGAAGGAATTAGACAGGTGCATTATTTCGTATTTCATTATTCGTTATTTAAAAGGTGTAACAAAATTAGATGTTTCAATACCAGATATAATAAAACAAAAGTGCAACTCCAAATATGTGAAAATACATTGTCAGAACTATCCAAATGCTTAAAACCATTGCTAACTTCATTAGTCGTTTGTACAACTAATAAAGTAATCTGTAATACTGCACCTATCTAGTAGAAATATGAATTTAAATAGTTTCAAAATAAATATTTTTTGCTATGTAAAATATATAAGTAGCAAATAAATAATATTGAGTAACATATTGCACTGCATTTATCTTGCCTTGTCATTTAGAAATATAATAAACATCCCATAATGATTTTTAAAACGTGGAAGCGAACAAATATTATTTGCTTTATGATCCTGTAGTAAATCACATATTGTTGTGAAATTCAGTAAGCAGAAACGTGATTTTATAAACTGGGACTTAAAATGTCACTATTGTTTTACCAGTAAGGGAAAATTATTAGTCCACTCATGTTAATACATATATATATATATATATATATATATATATATATATATATATATATATATATATATATATACACAAACACACAGTATTAGCATGGTATTTAAACGTACAGTCTAGAAAAAAATAATCTTTCATGATTCAGATAGGGCATTTAATTTTAAACAATTTTCCAGTTTACTTTTATCATCAATTTTGCTTTGCACTCTTGGTATTCTTAGTTGAAAGCTAAACCTAGGTAGGATCATATGCAAATGTCTCAGCCCTTAAAAACCACCTCCTATCTGAATGCCTTTTGATTTTTTTCACAACTAGAGCGCGTTAGATAACATTGTGATCACGTCCGTGGAGTTACCTAGGAGTCAGCACCGATTGTCTACAATGCAAGTCTGTCTAAGTAACTGAAATAAAGGACAGTCTGCAGAGGCTTAGATACAAGGTAATCACAGAGGTAAAAAGTGTATTAATATAACTGTGTTGCTTATGCAAAACTGGGGAATGGGTAATAAAGGGATTATCTATCTTTATAAACAATAAAAATTTGGGTGTAGACTGTCCTTTTAATATTATATTCTTATAGTGTTTTTATAAACTAAAAGAAAGTTTTAAAAATTAGGCTTTAAGATTTTGAAACTAATGATTTTAAAACAAGATGATATTTTTCTATTTAATAAATATGTATGTTAAATGTTTGTCTGAAAAGATTTATGCAATACACAGTTTTTTTCATGACATGTATGCAGATATACTGATTAGGTAAATGAAAACACTTGTGGACAATTGAATAACCAATCAGAAGTGGATTCTGTGTTTTAAAAGGCACTGAAGGACAGCATATGTTACCCATGAAAAAGTCAAGTGCTGTTTGACGAAGCGATCGTCGGAGCGAAGTTGACGTCACACCGAGGGTGGGGACTTGTAAAAACGGAGCCAGTAAACTACTGAAGTAATAGACATGGATGGTTTTCAAGTTTTTAACAATACCCTATGTAATAAACCCCAGTGGCTGTTAAAACACCTTTGAATAAAAGTTGTCTTTTGTGAAAAATCAAAGCATATCCACTTCTTTATCTCAAAGGAGGGAGATTCATTTGAATTGTTATACTCTGAGCTTGGTCAAACACGCAGAAATATGTGAGTATGTTCCCAGTGTTGCAGTAATATTAAATTGTACTAACAGAAGTTCACTATAAATTTCATCTAAGCTGGGAATTTTGATACATTTTTGGGACTTTTAACACAGAATATATATCCTTTGATAGTGCACATTTTTTGTTCACTTATATTGTTTATTGTGATTTACAAATTATCTATTGTTTGTTTATTTTATATATATATATATATATATATATATATATATATATATATATATATATATATATAAAATATATATAAAAGCCTAATTTCTTCTTCATACAGTTAATATTCCTTCTAGTCCAAGAGTAAAGGTCAAGTTTAGATTTGCAGGTTTGGTCATAAGATTAATGTGTGGAATACACTAATTTAAGAGCTTTTCAAATGCTTATTTTTAACAAAAATATTTTGATTTTCTTTGCTTTTGCGATACACATCAAATTATTGTATATTTACAAAGCATATTTTAAAAATATATTAAAATATATAGGGGATCTTTTTTTTAATTTAAATTTTAGCTTTTAATGTAACCTTCGGTGCATTCCAATTTTGCACTCATTTTATTCTATACATGCTTGGTGTTGGAATCAGACAGTGTGCTAATAGCAATTCCCATGCGTAAATACTTGTTAATAAAACAAACCACTCTAAATTAAAACTGAAATTAGGGTAATTAATCATGAAATTATTTGCTAGGGGGCATTTGCATAATTGAACTTTAATAGTATACTCATATTTTAACATGTGGATTAGCTAAATTACACAAGATAAATGTAATATTTTAGTTAATAACCAGACTGCATTACAGGTCAACAGAGGGAAAAGGACTTCCATGTTAGGCATTAAGTATATAAACTTGTATATATTGTTGCATTGTTTAAAGAGGTTCAATATCAAGCTTCGATTAATAAAGAGATTAACTACAGCTCCACACTGGTTATAAATGTTGTACTAGAACAGTGTAGCAGATATGTTAGCAGTCCTATGAGTCCATATCAAAGGCTCCTTGGGGAATAGGTTATCACAATGCACAGAAATAGAACTCATATCTTTTTCTATTGCCAAAATTAGCAGTGTAAACTATTAGAATGGTTTATTTGTTAATACTGTTATTCCTTGCCCATACAAGGAAAGGCAAAAGGAAAATAAAAGTAGGAGAAATATATATATATATATATATATATATATATATATATATATATATATATATACACAGTATATACATATATATATATATATATATATATATATATATATATATATATATATAAAATATGTAAAATGTATTTAATAATATTTAAATATATGTACTAAAACAAACCTTTCCATGATTTATTTTACCCCTCTCAGTCTGTGCCATTGTTTGGTCAGTCTAGCCTGTCTCTAATTTGCCCCAGCTGGAATGATAAGCATTTTTTTTAAATAAAACTTAGCTTACAATATGGTTTCAACCATTACTTTATGGAAATTAAAACTCTGCATGTATTTCTTCAATATGAATGTATTATTATTCATTGAAATTAAAATGTTATTCACTTTGGATTATGTTTTATATTTTGGATAGCAATGTAAGTAAGTATAGAAATATAAACACCTTTAATAATAGGTATTCATAAGGCATTAATGCATATTCTTTTTTATATAGGGTCAGATTACGAGTGGAGTGCAAATGTTTGCACACAAGCGATATCGGGTTTTCAGGAGCATTTGCACAAGGTTAAATTGTGATCACTTGAGTGCAATTCAAGTTATTATCGATGGGTTAGCGCATCCTCAGAGCTTTGGTTAACTGTTTTGCAAAACGAAAAAGTGTCATAAACCTGCAGAATGTTGCAGTAACAGCAAGCTTTATTTAATCCTGTCCAAAATATATGTATTATCAACATATTACAAAAGCATACCTCCCAACATTTGTGACTTTGTATTAGGGACTTGAAAGGTTGAGAAGAGCGTCGCAATTGTATAGGGTGCGGGGGGGGATTACAGGTGGATAGTGAGTCGGATTAGGTGCATGCCTGGGTGGTTTGTGGTGAGTCCAAGGGAAATTCTGCAAATAGGAATAGAGCTCAGAATTAGGGCCAGTTGGGAGGTCTGTCATAGTAGTTATTACTGTCAGTGTATATTGTAAATGTCTATTGTTTTTCTTTTCTGCAGAAGGTAGTTTAAAGGTTAGATTTAGAGTATATTGTTGTTATTATTATTACTAATAATATTATATTTATGTATTTATTTGTAATGGGCCTATAGATTTTGTACTAGCTGGTAACAAAAATATGACAATATAAAACATAAAAAGAACCTGAAGCAACTGTCAATAAAATATTTCTTCCATACCCTTTCTATTTAAATGGATAAAATAATAAAAAACTAATCAGATTTATTAATAATAATAATAATAATAATATGGTTGCCATTAATCCTCTTTCATGCTTATATAGTCAATGTTAAATGAATGAAATTAAATTCATCATTGAGAAAAAAAAATTCATCTTATTAGTCACTGAAGTTGCTTGTTTAATATTATGGGTAAGAAAGTTTTATTTATGCATCTCAGAGGTTTAAACTTTCTTCTAATGCATAATTTCTGCAGGTAAATCTTTAAGACATTCTAATTTACCACTCAACATACTGTACATTTTATATAATTGTTATATGCTAAATTCAAATCAAATTTTGAGACTGTGTTCATTAATCAATGTTGTCGTGTTAGCTTGAGAAGAGATAATTATTTAATACATGAATTTCCTAAAAATAAATGAGTCATTCATTCATTGGCCCTTGGGATAATGTTAAAATCAAAGGGGACCTGAGCCTCTTAGAAAACACATGTACATGTCCTTGATAAAAATTGAAAGTGGTATCTTCCTTTTATGCTCCAGGCTGTAAACTAGCTAAATTCCAGCTTGCCTTGAGTGACATAACCTCTTTATTGATTGCTACCTGATGATCTTCAAACTGCATTTTTAAGGAGTTTGTTTTAGAGTGTGTATATCTTATAAGAAATGCATGAGTTGAAAAAGAAACCTTTATTCCATAACAATCTCAAGCTAGACAGTCTTTAATATAGATGTGTGTGTTTGAACTTAAAACTATGGCAGCACCAGAAGATTTCTGTAAAATAATATCTTACTGGAAAGTGAAATAATTTATTTGGGTACTCAGTTCTAATAATTCTGTCCAATTAACTTATCAGGACTTTTTAAATTAAAGGGACATTAAACATTACAAGGGAGCAAAATAATACTTTAGTTCTCTAGTAAATTCCCTGAAGAGACAAGACCTGTGAGGTCTTGAAAGCTTATGGAATACAAAACCTTGATTATGTTGGTCCATCAAAATGTATCACAATCTACTAAAATGAACATTGTCTGCGGAACCAAGATGGTATTAAACCCTTTTTCTGTTCAAACATTTTAGAAAGGCAAATTTTAGCTTGAGAGCTGTTTGTATATCTATGCATGGTTCTGGGTGTGAAAGAGATACATATACATTGCAGTATAATGCTTAAAAAAGCCCCCAAAGATTTTGCATGATTTTTTTTTATGCCGGCGAGTACCACATATAGAGACGTTTACACAGCTGACTACTAGGACGTTTACACAGCTGATTACTAGGAGAGAGCATTAAAGGGCCATGATACCCACATTTTTTCTTTCATGATTTAGAAAGAGAATGCATTTTTAAACCTCTTTCTAATTTGCTTCTATTATATAATTTGTTTTATTCTCTTGATATTCATTGCTGAAAAGCATATCTAGATATGCTCAGTAGCTGCTGATTGGTTGCTGCACATAGAAGCCTCATGTGATTGGCTCACCCATGTGCATTGCTTTTTCTTCAAATAAGGATATCTAAAAAATGAAGCAAAATAAATAATAGAAGTAAATTGTAATGTTGTTTAAATTTGTATGTTCTATCTGAATCATGAAAGAAAGATTTTGGGTTTAGTGGCCCTTTAAGGATTGGAGACTGTTATGTTGCTCCCTGTAGAATCTTGAAAAAACAAGTACAGGAGAGGAGAACGTTCGCAAACGGCCGTTTGTTCATTCAACCATACCTGCAACACGCTGGAGCGTACAACACAATAGCGAAACCAAAACAATCACTCAGTGTGAGAAAGTGACATCACTGGAGCAACGTATGCAAAAAGAGGAAGGCTGAAAGAGAAATACACGACCGGTAAGGTACACAGGAACCCTGCGCTTGACACCAAGCGTGTCCGAAGACCCGGTAAGCCTAATATAACAAAACAAAAAAAACCTTTACGGCAATGCATATGATTCATTGATAGATTCTCCAACTAATACAAAGAAGTTAAGGTGTACAAACTGTGAAATCCTCATCTATCGTGTTTGTTATCATCTCAGCAGGATAAGACTACACTACTGTTTTGATACATATCCTGAAATTATAAGGAGGATATCTGGACATATCCTGGTTGTTCAATTTTAAAGGTGGAAATTGTATTGTTTTTTATGATACCAAGTTTTATATAGGCACAATATTTGTTTTAATTTCTTTTTTCATCGCTGTTTTTATATATTTTAAGTCCTACCAGACACTGTCTAAGGGAGACGTCCCTATTGAATCTGTTAATAGTGTTTACTATTTGAAAACATAATAAATTCTTATTTGTTATACTAGAGGTCTAGATAAGTGTATTGATCTCCAGGACTCCTTAGCTTTTGTTAGCGCTCCTGCACTTTTATCTGTATTTTTGCTTTAACCATTTGGAGTTCTTGGGGAAGAAATAGCATGTAAGGGAGCTTAGGAGTCAATTATTGGCGCCATACATAGCACATTTGAACTTATCATAATTTCTTACCCATGCTCATTAGCTAATATGTTCTTCTTGGACATTTGTATTGGCTAATAGGTATTTCTTATTAATATTAATCATAAAGGGTAGAAGGGATATTTTGTTGAGTACATTTTTTTTGTACCATAGGCTTTTAACCCTCAAATGAACTATTAAGATTTTGTTTTTCCTAATTGGAGAAAATGGTATGATTTTTGGGCAACCCCTTTCTGGGTTCATGTTTGAGAGAGACACCATAATTTAACTGAAACATGGATATAAGCAGAAAAAAAGGTGGATATCAGGAATGAGTTATAAATTCAGGACTATCCCATCAAATGCAGGAAAATTCTGAGCTAACCTATTTTAATGCAGTTGCAAAGTAATGTACATCAAAAAAAAATGCAAAGCATTACAATCCAGTCCATATCTGATGAAGTGCATGTGTGTATGCGCAAAACACGTAAGATCTGTTGTTGAACTGATGTACTGTTTATTTTTAATTAAATGAACAGTTGGTTTACATTCAGTTGGAGGCTTTGCTTTTTCTTCTATTTTCTACAAATCCTGTTTAGGCTAAGTAGGAATCTTAGCAAGAGGCTTTCACTACTGTTCTGTTTATTGGACGAGTCACAGTCACATGGCTGTGACGTCTCCCACATACCTTGGGGTTAGGTTACAGATTTCTGACTGAAGACACCAACAAGCAGAAGCATGGGGCTATAGAGGATAAGACCAGGTAGGACCATCAGAGGCCTTGTAGGGGATCCTACCTCCAACTTCGGGTTGCACTTCCTACTAAGGATACTGGAACAGGAGCAGACATCGGGTTGATTCCTGGACCGCACCGCACTGTCATCCACTTCTTCCTCTGTTCCCCAAATACTGGAGACTTTACAGGAAAAGGTCATATTATTCCGTGTGTGACTATTATACTATACATCTTAACACACTTGCTATAAGTTAACCCGCATTATCCCTAAAGGGACATTATATATGAACTACTTTTTAGTAGTTTTTTTAGACGCAACTTTTCCTGCCTGGAATCTGACAGCTGTCAGACAGAAAAGGTGTACTAAAAACATTAATCAAGGTGGACATTGAACTGTGATTCTATAGGTCAGAAAAAATGTTTTTCTATGTTTCAGTTGCTCTTTCTCTTATTATTGTGAAGCGTATCATTGTTGTTATTTCCTATTTGTCTTGGAATGTATATTCAATTTGATTTTTTTTACTGCAAAATAAATGCAAATATGTCTGTTTTTTGTTCTTCATTGCTTTTATTGCCACTTTATTATAACAATGAAAGATAATACTCAAAATACACACAGTTTAGAATAATGTTTATGTTGGTGTTTCATACCCATTAAGTCAAGACCCAAAACAGAGTCATGAAACTATTCTAAATGTACAGAACAAGCCCAGAATAAACATGTACTAGTGGAAGCATTTATTCATATTATCTTATATGCTATTGTGTGAAGATGAACTAGTGAATGATATCGAGAACTTTGTGCCACTGAAAAGAGACTAATGATATTGTTTAGCTGAATTTAGTATATACGAAAATTGAAGAATGAGTCACCAAGCTATTATTTCAGTTGATAAATGGGTCACTGAGCTAATGCTATGTACAATTTAGTTCCATCAAAAAGGTTAAGAACCGTTGTCTTACATTATTGTGACCCTCTAGCAGCTCAGGATATATGTGGTGTTTCCAAGAGCTCCATAAATTTTGTAATTCTGTTGAACTCACAAATGCTTGCACCATTTTGTAGTGATGCCTAGATGAGACAAATGAATTGATGTGAATCGTCAGCACCAGGTATCTTTACTGTCAGCACCAGGTATCTTTACTAGTAGAGAGTTTTGACACATTTTTCAAAATGTAGAAGTTAGTAAAATTCAAAAGGCAAAGGCAAAATGAATTTTCTTGATCTGTGGGCATATGTGTATATGATTTAACAGCTTAATTATCAGAAACACACATGGGAGAGTGATTTAAACTTTTTATGGCTGCCAGGTCATTAAGGTCAAATGTTGGACTAGTGACATTGATTTTTAGAACTCTTTACTAGTATAACTAGTATATCAACATACTATTAAAGGGACAGTAAACTCCAAAAATGTTGTTGTTTAAAGAGATAGATAATTCCTTTATTTTCCATTCCCCAGTTTGCATAACCAACATTTATATATGAATATGCTTTGTTCCTCTGTGATTATCTTGTATCTAAGCCTTTGCAGACTGCCCCCTTATTTCAGATCTTTTGACAGACATGCATTTCAGGCAATTAGTAAATCTAAAATAACTTCATGGGCGTGAGCACAATGTTATCTATATGGCACATATGAACGAATGCCCTCTAGCTTTGAAAAACTGTCAAATGCATTCAGAGCACGCTCGCTTGGGGCATTAGACACCCCTTATGTCCACTGCCCATTCACTACGAAGCTGTGCTTTCAGGTACTCAAGTTGGGAAACACGGCCATAAGTACATGGGGCCTTATTTTTATTTAACCCTTTTATGGGTGTTAAATAAGTACTTAGAGGCACACAATGCAATAATAAAAATATTGCATCAATTTAATAAAATATTAAAGATCCACATATGTATTAAAAATTATTACCCAGTAATGATAATGCATGTCAGCTTTACTTCCAAACACTAGATCATATTTTTACATACAGTATATTTATCATTTAAATATTATCTGCTATTGCACATTTACAGTACTTTGTTCTTACGTTTTCAATTATATAAAATAACAGATTAGAATAATGTTCTCAACAATAGAAGGATTTGGTGTTTTTTGAAGCAATTTATAAAGTTGCTTATCTTTATTCACAGATTTTAAGGTAAATGGAGCATGATTTTCTTTCCTTTTGTGAAGTAAATGGTAAATGCTAAACACATACCTTTTGCAAATAATAATGTTAACATTCTGCCAGTTAGTTGAAGTAATTTCCTTTTTCATATTTATTTATATATTTACATATTTATTTATTATTCGTTGCTCCATAAAAAGAGAAATCCTTTGAATCAAGTGAATTAAAATTTACATTCTCTCATTAAAGGGATACTCAAGTAAAAATTAAAGGTTCATGATTCAGATAGAGCATGCAATTTTAATCAACTTTCCAAATTAATTCCATTAACATAATGTGCACAGTCTTTTATAGTTTCAATTTTGGAGTCACCAGCTCCTACTGAGCATGTGCAAGAATTCCCAGAAAATATGTATATTCATTTGTGATTGGCTGATGGCTGTCACATGATACAGGAGGAGTTGAAAAGGACTTAAAGGGACATGAAACCCACATTTTTTGTTTTATGATTTAGAAAGAGCATGTCATTTTAAACAATTTTCTAATTTACTTCTATTATCTAATTTGCTTCATTCTCTTGATATCACTTGCTGAAAAGCATATCTAGATATGCTCAGTAGCTGCTTATTGGCTGCTGCACATAGAGGCCTCGTGTGATTGGCTCACACAAATGCATTGCTATTTCTTCAACAAAGGATATCTAAAGAATTGAGCAAATTAGATAATAGAAGTAAATTGGAAAGTTGTTTAAAATTACATGCCCTATCTGAATCACGAAAGTTTAATTTTGACTAGACTGTCCCTTTAACTTTAATTTTTGCCAGAAAAAAATCTACTAAAGTAGATCCACTTTAAGTTCAGACCTAGGGGTCAATTTTCCCAAATGCCTGGGTGGACATGATTCGCTATAGCGAACCATGTCTGCCCGACATCGCTAAATGATTGTATCTGATCGGGATGATTGCAGTCCACCACCTTAAAGGTGGCAGACAAGTTAAGGAGCACGACTGCTGCTTTTTAACGACCGCTGCTTCTTAATCGCCATTTCCAGTGATCCAGAAACTACGGGTGGATAAAGCTGCATCCACTGCTTATTAAATCCGCCCCTAGTGCTATTACATTGTCTTTTTATCATGCATTTGTTTATTATGCAAACTACAGTATTAACTGGTCCATTAATTAAAAGGACATGATACTTAACATTTTTCTTTCATGATTAAGATAGAGGGGCCCATTTATCATGGGCTCCAGCTACGCCCTAGCATATGTGGTCAGCATTTATCATTGCAAAAGCATTTTGTGTGAAATGCTTGTGCAATACTGCCCCCTGCACATTCGCGGCCAATTGGCCACTAGCAGGGGGTGTCAATGATCCCGATCGTATCAGATCGGGATGATTGCTGTCCGCCATCTCAGAAGTGGCGGTTGAGTTACGGAGCAGTGGTCTTATGACCGCTGCTTCTTAACTTATGTTTCAGGGGAACCTGAAAATACAGGGGGTAGATTGCAGCATCCACTGCTTGATTAAATCTACCCCAGAGAGTACAATTTTAAACAACTTTCCAATTTACATCTATTATGTTTTTGCTTCATTCTCTTGGTATCCTTTGTTGAAGAATCAGCAATGCACTACTGGGAGCTAGCTGAAAGCACTGGCTGAACCAGTAAAATGAGGTGTATAGGTGCAGTCACCAATCAATAGCTTCTAAGTCTACCTAAGTATCTTTTTCAACAAAGAAAACCAAGAAAACAAACAAATTAGATAGAAGTAAATTGGAAAGTTTTTTAAATTGCATGTTCTATCTGACACATGAAAGAAACAAATTGGGTTTTATGTCCATTTAACATTCATATTTACATTTCTAACGTTAAAATAATAGCAAACAATTGTCCAGTTTTAGTCCAATGGGCAATATTATTTTAATTTGTTTCAGCTACTTAAGGAAATCTGATCTACAGATTCATGTTTAAATATTCTGCTGTACGATCTTGTGTATTGTTAACATCAGACAGCTGCTTTTGTCTAACAGGTTACCAAAGAGCCATTTCATGCAATGAAACATCAGATGATTTGGGTAAAATGTCCAAAAATTTAAATCAAACCTTTTTTTTGTAGGTTAAAAAATGTACCCAGTCACTTGTAACTTATTTAAATGCCATAGCTGTTCCTAACGATGCTTTTAAAGAATTGAAATCTTGTAGTCTGATAACATTCATAGAGAACTACTTAGCAACACATCTAAGTGGTTAGCTGAGCCAAAGCTTGTGTTTCAAATAACTTCAATGCAATGGAAAATACAAAGTAAGTCAGTGAACCCCTGTGTAATGCTGCAGATAGCCTGACCTTGCTTGAGTGACATCTTTCTGTTCCTGTTAATGTACGTATCATCACTCAGGACTGTATTATTCCCGTGTTTGAATAATTTTCTAACAATGGAGTAATACAGTAATGTCTGTATCACAGAAGTATCTCAGGTTGCTGAGAATGAATGGATGTTCTCTGTACCTACAAAAAGACAAACAATTATGAAATATCTGTAATAAGCAAAAAAGAATACAACACATCTTATCAGTAGACTGCTTATTTAGAATCTGCTCTGATGCGTGAAGTTACAGTTTACTTCCATATTCTTATGAGCTAAAAGGTATACTGCCTTATACAGCAGTCACTTCATGCGGAACATTTTATAAAGTCTATAAAGTAGAATTTTTCATTTAAAGGGACTGTTTACACCAGATATGTTATTGTTTAAAAAGATAGATAATCCCTTTATTACCCATTCCCCAGTTTTGCATAACCGACACTGTTATAAATAATCTACTTTTACCACTGTGATTACCTTATTCTAAGCTTCTGCAGACTGCCCCCTTATTTTACTTCTTTTGTCAGACATGCATTTTAGCCAATCAGTGCTGGCTCCTAGGTAACTTCACGTGTTTGAGCACAATGTTATCTATATGGCACGCATGAACTAACACCCTCTAGCTGTGAAAAACTTTCAAAATGCCCTGAGATAAGAGGCGGCCTTCAAGGGCTTAAAAATTAGCATATGAGCCTAACTAGTTTTAGTTTTCAACTAAGAATGCTGAGAGAACAAATCAAATTTGACGATAAAAGTAAACTTTAAAGTTGTTTAAAATGACATGCCCTATCTGAATCATGAAAGTTTAATTTTGACTAGACTGTCCCTTTAAAGGGACATTAAACAGTAAATAAACGCTAGATAAAATAATGTATTTAAAGCAAACATTAGAGTGGGAGTAAAATGCAGATGGATTTTTTTTTGTTTAATTAGTTTTTTAAAAATTGAAGAAATAATTGAAGAAATAAAGTTTTAGTGTATGTTTTATTGTAAGTATAAAGTTTTTGTTTCTATAAAGTAATGAGCACTACCATGTTAAAACCTAGGTTTCGCTTATCTAATCTATTCTCTTGTGGACAATTATGGACAGATGAAGTAGACAAACAATGGCTATGTACATTGTCAAAGTATTTAACATGCTATATTCTACACGGCCATCATTTGCATACTTTTTTACACCCCTAATTGTCCTGAGCAGAAGGGAAACCTAAATTTAAACATGACCCATTATTTTATAGGGACTTGTGGAAAGCCAAATCACTGAACAAAAATAAATAACGAAAGTATATTGCAGAGTTTGATTAAACATAATTAAAAATGTTATATCACAATCTCAATGTGGTTAATGTTTCTTTAAAGGGACACTCAAGTCAAAATTAAACTTTCATGATTCAGAAAGAGATGGTGGTAAATTTAGTTTTTGTGCTGCCCTAGGCACTGGGAAATCTACATGCTCTAAACCCCTACCCCAGCAATTGTAGTTTATGCAAGCCTCATATTTCTCACATTCCAGAGTTGCATTGGAAGGATCATACCTACTAGACAACTAGGAATTAATTATTTGCAATTTGGAGTGCATAAGAGTGAAAAGGCAACATCTCATTAAATTATCTAAGCACAGGTCTAGTCGAGCTAGACCAAAAATAAACTCCTGGTTAAACACATAGTTAAATTCTCATACAGGAACAGGTCCAGTAGCAGGAACAATCTTTGTTTAGGAACATCTTGGAGTGCATTCTATGGGACTGATTTATGAAGCAGTCAAGCTGCTTATTTCGCGCAAGCCTTCGAGGCAGCGGACAGCAATCATCCCGATCGGATACGACCCCCTGCTAACGGCTGATTGGCAGTGAATGTGCAGGGGGCAGTATTGCACAAGCATTTCACTAGAAATGCTTGTGCAATGATAAATGCCGACGGCAAATGCTGTCGGCATTTATCGATGTCAGACGGACATGATCCTCGACAGCGGACCATGTCCGCCCGACAGTTGATAAATCGACCCCTATACATGAAATGATATGTGTTTAAACCCTTTGTAGAAGTTGAGCACAATTACCAGCATAATACAAATACAAAAGCATTTAATTATTGCTTTAGAATATCCCTTTAAATGTATTATTTGTCAATTGTAGATATATTTATTTGAGAACAAAACTACCAGAATGAAGTAAAAACAAAAAAAAAAAAACAAAAAAAAAACAAGAAAACTTAGTTAAAAAAATGTCAGACCTGATTGAACAGGAAGTAGCTAGAGATATTAACATACCTACAATAACAAAAGGCAATTAGTGTCATCTGGTACACTGATTTATCAGAGCCATATTCAGCTCCTCTCTGGTCTTCTCCCCTCTCAAAGAATTATTGTCAACAGAGTCTTGATTTTAATTATTACTTGTATGATAAAGCATCTATAAATGCTTAGAAGTACATATAATCTTGACTTTTCATTTTTACAATTCAATCTCAAAATTAACCTGTTAGATCTCCATGTGTGGATTTTCAAACCGTTTTTTTCCATAGCTTACATTATTTATATTAAATGCATAAACATTCCTAATATTAATAGTCTCATCTGTACCTCCAATCAACTTCATAGGACATAAGCCTAGATTCTCAACCTGTGGTACATGAACCCAAGTTTATCAGTGACTAATAAAAGCATGTCAAGTAGAGTGTGCCATTATTAAATTAAAAAGATAAACTGTGCATGGTATGATAGATACAGAGAGGTGGTATTGTGAATAATATTTTACTTGCAATATGCTGAAGTGTATTCATTTTTTTCAAACAGGCAGAAGAATAATGGTCTGTATATGTGTGTGTCATAACATTTATAAAGTGCTGTTGTGTCTGATACTCATGGGAAATGTGCCAAGATCTAAGATGTACAGAAGTATCTAATTTAGAAAAATCTATTTCTTTTTTTGTTTGTTTTTTTGTTTTGTTTTTCTTCCCAAATAATATTTACAAGCCCTGGTAGGAGTATAACTCATATGGAACTGAATAGGCTCAGGACAACACTTACACCATTAGCACTGCTGCCCCCCAGTGGAATAAACATATATATTTTTTTTTAATTTTGATTGTTTTCCTTTTTTTGATGGAGCAAAGCAATATGTATTGAATGCATGCCAAAAGGACAGTCTGTGTGCGTGTTGCAAATGACAGAGGATAGGAATGACTAAGTTGTGGAGAAAAGACTGTGTGCAAGTTGCAAATGATAAAGGTTAAGGAGCTGTGTGGATGCAGAAATAGGGGGCTCATAAAAAGGAATGGAGTGTATTTGTGTTTTGATGCCTTTAGCCTGTAACCAACATAAAGCCAGGTAATTCCCTTTATCCTGATGTTTTCACAATCTATTATAATATAGATTATATTTACCTAAATGCACATAATATACATTGTTTAATATTAGTATAATAAGTAGTAACAGCAGTATTATTAACAGTAGTATTATACTGTAAAATAGATACTAAAAAGGTGCTTTATTTTCCTGCTTTTGGAGTTTCTAGTATGTTAATGCAATAAGCATTTCTTGCAGTATTTAATTCTTACTTGCTCATTTTCCTTTTGTGTCAGTCAGCTTTGCTGATTCCAGACACTCACTGACCGTACGCCGACCTACAGCTCAATTGTGTCACTGCCAAAATTGTATTCTATGAAGGGCTGCAATTGCTTTCCTATTCAGTTGTCTCAAGTTCTCCTTTCATACAAAAAAGGACAAGTTTATAGTTATAGCATATCTAAATATAGAGGGAAGAAAGTAAGGTGTGTCTCAAACTAAATAAGTAAAGCTACCTAGAAGCCATATTTTTTTAAGATTATGAGATGTCACTATTGTTCCTACATCAGTTAATCAGAAATTACAGGTGATTTAAGTGACATAAATGTACTTACCCTGCTCATATTGTCTCCTTTTCTTTGTATATGTCCATTTCAAACACATAAAGCAATTGCTTTGTATTATATATTATTTAAAAGTATGCTTTATTTACTTACCTATTTAAAGGGCCACTGTAAGTAAATATTTTCTATGCCTGTTACTAACTAACTACCCCAAATACGCTTTTTATCAATAGCATTTCATTAACATATCTCTACCGTATATCAGAAATCTTGTCTGCAAATTTAATTGTTTTCCACACCCACTCTGTGGGTATCCTTTGCTCTGTACCAATCCGTTTACAATACCTAGGTTTCAAAATGGCGCTTTAAACACAAAGTTATTGGTTTAAGTATTTTGAACACTCAGTGCTGAAAATAGTGAGCAGGATAATGTGACATCATCGGCGAATAAAAGATATAACTTTTAGAACGTTATGAAACTTCGTTTTGGAGAAAATATAGGTCAGTAGGTTTTAATTAATGTTTATTAACTTTAATATGTTAGTTGTTTAGCTTAAAAATTATAACAGAAAGTAATCCTTTAATGTTTACTATAATGGTCAATTCTTAAGGTGAATATGACCATAAACATTCATAAATGCAGCCAAATTTAAAACATACCTCAAACAATCTGCACATATGTTAAGGTTTTCAGTGGTACAATATTCATAACACACTTTTCTATTGGTCAGTTAGTTGTTATTCAGTAGTGTACAAAATGGAAACTGGTGCACACACATTTTCTTTCAGGTTTGATGAGGCACACATAGAACCACTTATTTTACTTCAGTTCAGTACAACTTTTTTAAATCCTGCATACATTCCACAAGATTCAGATTTCATTCATATGCATGTCCAGTATTTTATAACAATTTTAGATGAAAGTTGAAAGCTGTATCACTTGCTGCTGCAATATCCCGAAAACAGCTCTCTGGAGGTGCCCATAAGCTGTATGTTCTAAGAAGAGAGCCTTTATACATTATATGAAACAATGTACCATTTTTTTACAGGAAAATAAATATTTGTTCCTTATAAAAGGGCATCAAATATCAAGAGAATCTGAGTTATTTCTATTGTTTAAGAGACTGCTGTAAGACATGCACATACTATAGCATTGACTAATCAGTCATTCTAAGATTTTTCCCAATAAAGCTATCTACAATCTCAAATTCCTATCTTATACTGTACTTGGAAGCTACTTCACTAAGATGTGGAGATCTCAAGGAAATTGGAAACATGCTTTAAAATAAGTGGATAATATATTAATTAATATTCATTATATTACAATTTTAGAATATAAATAAATATATCCAATGTTTTTGTTTAGCCACAGTAAATTATTTGTGTCTTTAATAAATTGCCTCTAAATTTTCTATAAATTAAGTGAAATTCTATTTTATTTGTGTTATCACGTGGGTTCTGAGGATAGAACTACAAAAACAAAATAATGTATTGAAGTGCAGCAGACCTAACAAATGGGTTAAATTAAATTAGTTATTGTCATGGCAATGGGAAAGGGTAATGCATGTACTAATGTCTCTGCTTTTTAAATATATAGCATGTTGCTTTAAGTACCCAATATTACTTAAGCTGTTCAATTAGTATTTCCTTGCTATAACAAAGGAAGAAGTTAAGAACATTTGTTTCACTACTCTGATTTATGATGGCAATTAGCTTTACATAATGTTTCAGTTATGCATTTAAATGGGGGTAGTGTAATGAATGGTAAGAACACAGTATACCACTTGGGGGCAGAAGTTTCCCTTTATGAACCTAATCCTTTAGTTCCTGCTATATTTTCATTCAGGCATTAAGATAAAAGAATATCTAGCATGTACATTAGTTTATTATTTGAAAGGTACATTTTTTTAACATGAAACGGGGTAAATTAAAGCTATTTAAATTGATTTTGAAATGTACAGGAAATACCTATTTAAGCATAGCTCACAACTAGGGACAAATAGGTTGCCCACTAACTAATAAGGGGACTTCCCATGTTTTTATTGGTGCATATATACATGCTCCACTAGCATACAAATCAATGTTTTCTTGATTACAGTAATATTTATTTATAGTCATTTATTAAGATTTATATTTAATGATAAAATTCAACACCTGCAATCACCTTCAGGAAACTAAACACACAAAATGGTATAACACTTTTTAAATGTGGATTTCAAGAATTATTTCCATTGTATAATGCTTTACAAAACAAACTCACACTTCTAAGCATGGCAGTTCCACTTCAACCGATTTCACCTTTGTTAATGAATGCTACATGCATGTTATGTGCTATATATAGGTACAGGTAAGTGGAACAGTTTATTGTTTACGTACAAAGACCACTTAAATGGAAATGCCTAAATCAAATAAAAAACCTTGTGTTTGAAGTCATAATATCTACTTCAAATGCTACCAATTAAGAGAATTGTTTTAGTTTGGAAACATATTTTTCCAGTTAATATGAAAGGCAAATTTGCTTGCAATGTAATATACTTTGAAATGCATTCCTCAGCTGGAAGATTAACCGGAATTTTGTAGTGGGAGAGCAGTCAATGGACCATAATAATACCATGCTTTGAAATGGCTTCAGATGACTGTGAACATGTCAGTTCAGTGCTTATTATGTTCATAAAGAAGTTGTTTAAGGTCTATTGGAGAAATGCATGACATGTTGAAATGTTAAAAAAAGACATTTTGAAAAGGTACACAGTACAAGCTAGAACAAATAAAAAGTAAATGCCATCTAAGATGAGAAACACAGTTTTGATGATAAACATAATCTGAAAATATGATGCTTTACTCCCAAGCCATAACTCGTAAATACTTGTCAGAATACACTGAAGCAAACACAACCATCTGCACCTTCTGTCTAACACCGGGAATGATAACATTCTGGATTCACTTGGAGTATAATCAATTGAGTCCTACAAGAAGCAGCTTGTTACTAAACACTGCAATACTTTGATTTCCCATTAATAGCATGCAAACACAGGTAGAGGTAATTGCAGAATTAAAGTTGAGAGAAGCCAATGATCATTTTCTAGTTGTAATTGCAGATAATCATATTTGATGCTAAATTGTTTGAATGTTTTTAATAATTTTGTGCTAAGAAGTTAAATTATTTATATTTATATCAGTGAGCGTCAGCATATTTTTTCACCTCTGATCCAGCAAATATTAGATCATTGGGCATTTGTCTGTAAGCTGTAGCGTTAGTAACAAAATGTTTAAAGGGACAGTGTACACTAAATTATTGTTATTGTTTAAAAAGAAAGATAATGACTTTACTACCCATTCTCCAGCTTTGCACAACCAACATTGTTATATTAATATACTTTATAACATTTAAACCTCTAAATGTCTGCCTGTTTCTAAGCCACTACAGACAGCCTCTTTTCACATGCTTTGTTATTTGCTTTTCACAACATTGTGTTCATACCTGAGGAGTTATTTAAGAGTTAACACAACACAGTACTAAATGCAACTCAATAGATTTTAAATAGTCACAGTCATGTGATCAGGGGGCTGTCAGAAGATGCTTAGATACAAGGTAATCACAGAGGTAAAGTAAATTAATAACTGTGTTGGTTATGCAAAACTGGGGAATGGGTAATAAAGGGATTATCTAACTTTTAAAACAATAATAATTGTAGACTGTCCCTTTAATTAATATTGATTCCTATTGATAATTTTCAAAGTTACCAGATGTTTTTAATGACCAGTTTATATTTTTATTTTATTGAATTTGTGATGTTGCTAATTATGCAATAATGTCAGATGATCATTGAGGTCATTATATTTTCCACACAAAAGCAAAAAATGCAGTTCAGAATGTAACTTTAGTCAAATCTAAGAATATTGGAGGAATTTTGCTAAAGTAATTTGACACTTGTACACAATTATTAAAATCTTTCTGAAGTTTTTCTTTTTTTGGACAAAAATATTAAATTTTAACAAATACCTAACAAAAAAATATACAATGAAAGATATAATGTAATGCAAATTGTGTAAGTTTTCTATATGAAAAGATTTATGTAAGTTAGAGCGTACATCTGAGAGATAGATCTATGGTTGAAACAAACTTATGAGTAAAAGGTTTGCTTTCAAACTGAATACATACACAGAAATTGTACAGCTCTTTCAAATAATGCTAAGATCTTCATAATTGTTTGCCAGTGCTAATTAACCCCTCCCCTACTGGAAAAGCCTGTTCCCATTGATCCGCCTAGGCTAATGCTGCTTAATGAGAAGCAGCAAGGTCTAATAAGGATTTCATTCCAGGGGTCAGTCGCTGGGATTAGTCATAAAAGGTTTTGTAAATTTCAGAAGATATCTTTACACAGATGTCTAGGGGAAAAAAAAGAACAACATAATAATATGTGCAGTCAGAACTTCTAAGCAGCTTGAAATTTCTGAGACTCAAATACATTTTGTGGCAAAAATAATAATGTATGTGAATGCAGAATGTGCTTAAAAGTGACTCCTGTTGTATAATGGGTCTTTTCATATGCAGGGGGAGGGGAGAGTGTCTGCTGTCTTGCTTTCTAAGCACATTTCAGTGGGTGTCCCAGCCTAATCTTATTAACAGTGCTAAACTGGGAGCTTCTAAGTAAGTTTTTAGAATTTTTTATACTGGATTTTTATATCATTATCTGTGCATATTCTTCTTCATAGTATTGTCAATTGCATGCAGCTATATGAAAATCTTTCATCTTTAAAATGGATTAAACTTAAAATAATTTGATATTAAAGGTATATGAAAGCCAAAATTAATCTTTCATGGTTCATATAGAAAAAACAATCTTAAAAGACTTCTGTTCAAATTGTCTTTGTTTTCTTGGTATATTTTCAATGCGGAAAAACAGTTATATGAAAATAATAGTGCAATAACAAATTGCTCGGATACATAGGAACATTTTCTTTTTGCACCTTGATGTCCCCTTTAAATAAAACACCCTGATAAATTATAATATTTTATTTTTTTCACTAGAACATCCCTTTAAAGCTTGAGGCATAATAGTGAGAATCAATGTATAGGAATGTTCATTTGGAGCAACATGTCATTATTTTTTTATTACATTCCCTGCAGCACTTTGACACACAAACATAAAACTTACAGTAGTTTGGCTCTAAATCACTAGTAAAAAAAATAATAATAATGCAATTGAGTTGCAATAAATCCCAAACCAATCTAATGAAAAGAAGGAACAACTGCAAATATTTCACAATGTTGCTTCTATAAAATAGAGAGGAAGGATGAGAATCAATGACAAAATGAAGAAATGCACAGATGTAAGAGAAAATGCTTGTTACAAATACATATCTTAAACATAACTGTATGCATAATATGAGTATAAATCAGCTCATTTTCATGATGAATGTTGAAAAATGGAAACTAGTTATTGATTTGTTTTATAGAATGTCAATAGACTGAATGAACCATTTTATTGTTTACATATTCATGCAGAGTGTACCAAAATAGACTCAGTAACAAAACTTGTTACAATACAATAACACATTGCATGGATACACTTTCATGCTGGGTTTATTAAATAAATATACAGTGTAATTTGAAAGTGAAATGCATAACTCCCAAATGTACTGTAAACCCCAAGACTCTCCAAATTTGAAATTAAATTTGATGGTCCTGGGAAAAAAAAATCTGACGTCTGCCTACTTAAAAACATAGTTGTGATTTTCCTGTGTACTGCAGAAAACTCCTGCTGATGCAAGGCTTTTACTTTTCTAATATGACCCCTCCCCCCCCACACACACACAAACATGCATGGATATATACATGCACACACAAACAAACATGCATGGATATACACATGCACACACAAACAAACATGCATGGATATACACATGCACACACAAACAAACATGCATGGATAAACAAACACACAAACAAACATGCATGGATATACACATGCACACACAAACAAACATGCATGGATAAACAAACACACAAACAAACATGCATGGATATACACATGCACACACAAACAAACATGCATGGATATACACATGCACACACAAACAAACATGCATGGATAAACAAACACACACACAAACATGCATGGATATACACATGCACACACAAACAAACATGCATGGATATACACATGAACACACAAACAAACATGCATGGATATACACATGCACACACAAACAAACATGCATGGATATACACATGCACACACAAACAAACATGCATGGATATACACATGCACACACAAACAAACATGCATGGATAAACAAACATGCATGGATATACACATGCACACACAAACAAACATGCATGGATATACACATGCACACACAAACAAACATGCATGGATAAACAAACACACACACACACAAACATGCATGGATATACACATGCACACACAAACAAACATGCATGGATAAACAAACACACACACATACAAACAAAATGAGACAATACTTGCACATTATATTTCCCTGCTTATGTGACGTTATCAACTTTACTCTTGGAGGTCATACTGAATAAGGAAAAACATTTTCCTTTTCTAATATGACCTATTCAAATCTGTTTGTGATTCCCAAAAAAGAGGGAACTTTTCGTCCTATTCTAGCCCTAAAGTGTTTCAAGTTTCAACAAGTTTTTCAGGGTACCATCCTTAAAAAGGAGACCATTCACCCCTCCATAAACATGCATGCTTACACACACACAAAATAAGAGAATGCATCTAATATATATATATTAATTTATCTTTTGCTAATTTTAAAAATAATGGTGTTAAAAATATGGTAATGAGGAACATTGCCCCATTTATGGTTATAGCTATACTAGGTTCCAAGTGTGTGTGTGGTTTTTTGTTTGTTTGTTTTTTAAATATGTTTATTTCAATATTACAGTGAATTAACAAAGCTTTATTGGTGAGCTAACTTGTATTTTTCTTAATAAATAAATACATAAAATAATATAGTTACATATGGCAAGGGAAGCAACTGAGCCACCTGGTAGGGAGTAGGTCCCATGGGCCAATGGAAACCAGTAGCAATTTTTCTTTTAAACAGCCTGCTAAAATATTTTTAATGATGTTATAATTTCCAGAACCAGTATATTCATGTTTATAAATTATATATCTATAGTAAGGTGATTTAATTATTTGAAATAATATTTCCTTAATGGATAAAAATACAATTTTACTTTTCTGTGCTCCATATAGGCCAGTAAATTTAAAACTGTAAATCCTTTATTTGTATTGCAACTGGATACATTTTATCCCTGTATATGTTTTATCATAAATAGGTGTGATTTTTATCTAAATTATTCATCTTGGAGTAGTATATCAAATTAAGTAAAATTTCCTAGTCCCCAATGGATTATTTTATTTGGTGTGAAGTGTCTGGATCCGATTAAACCAATGGAATGGGACACCGTGGTTCCGTAGCCTTGAGTGTCAGCATATAAAATGGCATAATAGGTCCCCTATGTGTCTTATGTAGACAGACACATGTCATGAAACCTAATATTTAACTCTCGTGTGTGCTATTTTCCTGAAGTATTACAGCATTTCTTGTACAGCATCATTTTGAAGACTGCTATGTTGAATCTGTTTAATGTTATAGTTTTAAAATCTTTAATTTGTTAGGAAATGATTTTATGCTCATACCTACATAAACAACCTGTTTACTGAATCTGACATTTTCTTTCATTCTAATGTATTTTTTTAGATTATTATTGTTAGCATTTTTTTCCTATTCAGAATATTTAGTATTTCCTTTTAAACATTGTGGTCTGTTATTAAACATCTGAATGTCCAACCAACTTTAAATAAAACAAGTTTAAAACTTCAGATTCAAATCCATAAAGTCTCAGAAAGTCAACTTACATAAAATTGCAAGTGACATTGGCTGACTTTAAAAATAGCCAAATTGGCTTCACAAAAAATGCAATTTAACTTGCTGGGTTTTTTTCCGTTTTTTTTTTAATGGACATTAAACATTGCTTAGTTATTTACTATGAATTCAAGCGGCACAAAGTTTGTTAAAATGATTTTAGTGAATCAAGAAGAAAAGGAGAACAGCACACCTGTTTGTGGGGCATGGAGTAAGATTTGCCAAATCTTGTCAATCCAAATAGTCATACATCCAAAGCACTCCAGCCACCATCAACATTATTTGTTTCAAAGACCTTTATTTTTATTAGTTGGGTCCAAAAATTACAGGAACAACGTTTCGAACCTACAATAGGTTTGAAACGTTGTTCCTGTAATTTTTGGACCCAACTAATGAAAATAAAGTTCTTTTAAACAAATAATTTTGATGGTGGCTGGAGTGCTTTGGATGTATGAGTATAACTTTACACATTAGTTAAAAAAAATTAAATAAAATCTAAATTTAAACTAAATTACTTTTTAAAGTTGTCTGTAAAGTATTTTTAGATGTATCACAGCCATATCTCAAACCTCCCACCAATTCAGTGTGTTTTCAACCAATGTTATTGACACTTTCTGTGTCCAATCCCAACACGGCTATGACCATATGTAAAACAAGCAAGCACGTACACTCACAGATTTCTATTTATAAGGGAGTATGACAGCCATTCAGTAAAAAATCACATTGGTGCTCAAAGCTGTCAGATGCTCCCATACAAACAAGTGTCTTGCTCTTTTGAGCACAGAGTTAGAAATGTCATCCCTGCCTGTAAAAAAAATTAAAACAGAGGCTATTATAAAATAATAATGTTACATATATATCTCACCATCCACATATAACTGCAGTTATCCTTGTTCTCTTCTCTAGACAGGCCGCATTCATGCTGTGCACATTCGATCACAACTTGTATACATAGACAAGCTTGTAATTGGGCAATGCACATCACATGATCCAGGAGACAGGGAAAAAAATTAAACTGGCATAGCAAATACATGTTACATACTTACATACAAGAACTAATGAGTTTTCATATTGTTTCCTACATGTTATACTTCCCCACTGTGCTTGTTATACAATTTACAACTAAGACTTGATTTAATTAAGTTCCAAAGTTTATAACTATAGAAAGTCAGCAGGAGAAGCATATTTTACCTGACTTTAGTGGAATGGACAAATTGACTTGAAATCAGTTATTTGTGCATATACAACTTTCTATATGCCTTAAAGGGACACTGAACCCAAATTTTATCTTTTAGGATTCAGATAGAGCATGCAATTTTAAGCAACTTTCTAATTTACTCCTATTATCAATTTTTCTTCATCCTCTTGCTATCTTTATTTGAAAAGCAAGAATGTAAGTTTAGAAGCCGGACCATTTTTTATTCACAACCTGGGTTGTGCTTTGCTGATTGGTAGTTAAATGCTGTCCAGGGTACTGAACCAAAAATTGGCTGGCTCCTTAGCTTAGACACCTTCTTTTTCAAATAAAGATAGCAAGAGAACAAAGAAAATTTGATAATAGGAGTAAATTAGAAAGTTGCTTAAAACTGCATGCTCTATCTGAATCATGAAAGAAAAAAAATGGGTTTAGAATCCCTTTAAAGTAACTCTTTTTTTTCCATGATGGCTATTTTACAGCTAGTTTAGCTAGTTTGCTAGTTTGTTTATAGAACTCAAAAACTCTTTTAAGAGTCTTGAAGCTAAAAAGTTTACTTTCAGCTGTAGAATAATGGTGGCAGCTGGCATACCAGCAGGTACATACAGCTCTTAAAGGCTTCCCTTATGGGCTTCCTCTATATTCTTTCAAAGAGCAGTTAGAAAAGTTCCATGTTGCCATCAGAAAACAAATATCCTTTTAAAATTCACACTAAGGGTTTTAATACTCTTGCTGTGGGTCCAATAGAGGAGTTAAAATGTTTAGAATGTTTTTGAAGTCTTAGGATGAGGAGCACATATTGGTTTCACATCACTCTTCTGAAGAATACTGAATTCCCTTCTGGTGTGCTTTATTACATTATAGAAGTCACATTGCCTTATTATTAGTATATTCTTGTATATGCTTTGTACATATTTAGTATATATTAATATATATATATATATATATATGTGTGTGTGTGTGTGTGTGTCTTTAGACCACATTAAACATTCACCAAAAATTACAAAGGAAATGATTAATCAATCAATTAATTAATTGTTTAATAAATAAACTAATTAATGAATTCATCAACTGCATAAACTACTCAAATTAATGAAATTTGGTACTCAAATGGAAAAGAATTACCCATATAAGGAGAAGGTCATCAGATACATTTGGCATGTTAATGACCTAATGTATGTGTTTAGAATATGTAGCTGGCACTCCAAAAATGGAGCAGGAAAGAATATGGGGATGAACTAAATGTATATTGAATATTAAATATGCACACAGCTGTTTAAGATATGTATATAATCCAAGAATATATATTGTGCTAATACATTGTGCCAATACAAATATAAAATTACAATGATGGTATAATAAACATAATATTTTTATTTAAAAATATGTAAAAGCCAAAATACGTTGGTGTCTGTTACCTATTTAAAAAAAAATAAAACAATATTAACCCATACAAAATGGTAAAATAAGAAGCGCTTCAAATATATTTATATAAGGGACGCCTCCCTATGTGAACACCTCAAAGCCATGCTGACAGTTTAAAAAAAACACCTTGTAGCGGGAGGCATGCTAATGACCTAACTAATGTCTCCAATACAGAGTTAAAATAATCTGAAACATTTGAGAACTGAAAGAACAAAATTCATAACTGATACTTCTAGCAGTATTTATCAATGCATTATTATATATGCCCACTATATATATATATATATATATATATATATATATATATATATATATATATATATATATATGCCCACTATAAGTAATTCATTGGAAAGCTGTAACTAAATAAATTCTGTAGTCAGCCACAATGTTGCAACAAACATTGCAAGAAACCCTAATGATAGGCCAAAGGACACAATATATTGATTTTACTCAAGCTAATATTAAAGGGACATTTTACACTAGATTTTTTTTTTTTGTATAAATATTTTGTAGATGATCCATTTAAGTAGCCCTTTCGCAAAAATGTATACGGTAGTTTTGCTTATTTTTAAATAACATTGTGCTGATTTTCATCTGCAGACTCCTGCTTTCTCCTGTTTGTTTAATGGGTCTTTTCATATGCAGGAGAGGTTGGGACGTGTTTGCCCTTCCTGCTTTCTCAGTCCCATTCAATGAGTGTCCCAGCCCAACCTAATCAACAGTGAAAAATTGGGAGCTTCTAAGTATGTTTTTAAAAAGCTTTATACTGGATTTTTACATCATTCTTCTTTATAGTAGTGTCTATTACACAGAGTTATATAAAAATTAGTGTATACTGCCCCTTTAAGTTCTAAGTGTACAGGGAGTGCAGAATTATTAGGCAAGTTGTATTTTTGAGGATTAATTTTATTATTGAACAACAACCATGTTCTCAATGAACCCAAAAAACTCATTAATATCAAAGCTGAATAGTTTTGGAAGTAGTTTTTAGTTTGTTTTTAGTTATAGCTATTTTAGGGGGATATCTGTGTACAGGTGACTATTACTGTGCATAATTATTAGGCAACTTAACAAAAAACAAATATATACCCATTTCAATTATTTATTTTTACCAGTGAAACCAATATAACATCTCAACATTCACAAATATACATTTCTGACATTCAAAAACAAAACAAAAACAAATCAGTGACCAATATAGCCACCTTTCTTTGCAAGGACACTCAAAAGCCTGCCATCCATGGATTCTGTCAGTGTTTTGATCTGTTCACCATCAACATTGCGTGCAGCAGCAACCACAGCCCCCCAGACACTGTTCAGAGAGGTGTACTGTTTTCCCTCCTTGTAAATCTCACATTTGATGATGGACCACAGGTTCTCAATGGGGTTCAGATCAGGTGAACAAGGAGGCCATGTCATTAGATTTTCTTCTTTTATACCCTTTCTTGCCAGCCACGCTGTGGAGCATTGTCCTGCATGAAAATCATGTTTTTCTTGAAGGATGCAGACTTCTTCCTGTACCACTGCTTGAAGAAGGTGTCTTCCAGAAACTGGCAGTAGGACTGGGAGTTGAGCTTGACTCCATCCTCAACCCGAAAAGGCCCCACAAGCTCATCTTTGATGATACCAGCCCAAACCAGTACTCCACCTCCACCTTGCTGGCATCTGAGTCGGACTGGAGCTCTCTGCCCTTTACCAATCCAGCCACGGGCCCATCCATCTGGCCCATCAAGACTCACTCTCATTTCATCAGTCCATAAAACCTTAGAAAAATCAGTCTTGAGATATTTCTTGGCCCAGTCTTGACGTTTCAGCTTGTGTGTCTTGTTCAGTGGTGGTCGTCTTTCAGCCTTTCTTACCTTGGCCATGTCTCTGAGTATTGCACACCTTGTGCTTTTGGGCACTCCAGTGATGTTGCAGCTCTGAAATATGGCCAAACTGGTGGCAAGTGGCATCTTGGCAGCTGCACGCTTGACTTTTCTCAGTTCATGGGCAGTTATTTTGCGCCTTGGTTTTTCCACACGCTTCTTGCGACCCTGTTGACTATTTTGAATGAAACGCTTGATTGTTCGATGATCACGCTTCAGAAGCTTTGCAATTTTAAGAGTGCTGCATCCCTCTGCAAGATATCTCACTATTTTTGACTTTTCTGAGCCTGTCAAGTCCTTCTTTTGACCCATTTTGCAAAAGGAAAGGAAGTTGCCTAATAATTATGCACACCTGATATAGGGTGTTGATGTCATTAGACCACACCCCTTCTCATTACAGAGATGCACATCACCTAATATGCTTAATTGGTAGTAGGCTTTCGAGCCTATACAGCTTGGAGTAAGACAACATGCATAAAGAGGATGATGTGGTCAAAATACTCATTTGCCTAATAATTCTGCACTCCCTGTAAATTGTAACATATCTGGAAATGTAGATAAGCACTATTTTTTACAAAAAAAATTATGAGTTTGTTACCTAAGGCAACCATGACTTTAAAAACTATATCTAGCTAGTATTAATTTGTCAGAAAAAATAATAGTTTGGATTGTATTGGGGAGCACATCCAAACTGTTTTTATAAAATCAGACCACATCACTACATCAACTTAATGCGCATAACAGTATTGCCCTAAGACAATCCATATATTATTTTAAAACACTACTGATGTAGAATTTGTTGGGAGGATGGCTTTATGCAATTTTAATCCCATTCTGGCATTCCTCATGTATGCAGAACATTTTTTTTTATAAAGGTACAGACATTTGTAATCCTGGAATGAACAACTGCATAAAAGTTGTGCAAAAATTGCTTAGCTAAAACAGAATAAGACTTAAACAAAGGATTAAATATACTGCCCTCTTGAGACAGACCTATTAAAATCATCTGACAACATAAATTGATCTATGCATATGGTTAGATATTATAGACCTGGGGTATATGTTGTTATTAGACCTCTGGTGTTTTGTAGGAGCTTTTGGTAATAAAGAGAAAAAAAATGCATTCTTGAAGCTAGGCAGACTAATTAGCAGTATGTCTGAATACTTGTGGCTTCCCCTGATTCCAGCTGCCATTATTATAGATTTAAGCATCAACAGAATTCTCTTTGAGCTTGTCATGACATCATTTATGCAATGTGTAATGGAGTAATATGATGCTACTTGTATGCAAGGTATAGGAAGGCCCTCCTACGTTTGACTTGAGATACCAAAATGTCACATTCAGTCAGTAGACATATTTTGGTCTCCTCTAACCTTTTTTTTTTTTGTCCCCTTCATTTTGACTGCTTTCTTTTATGTGCACATATGACAGTAACAGAAAAATAAATTGAAAAGAGCATTGAGGCAGAGTGTATTTCACGCACTGGTGCCAATGTTTCATATCTCATGAACCTCGGGAAAACAATTCGTTGGACTAATTAGTTTACAGTGTTTAAGCAGCTTGTTTTCCATCCTTAATCTCCTTTATGTAATACTGTGAACAAAGCCATATTATCTTCTGACTTTTTTTAAACAGTTTAACAAATATAATCTTTTCTTTTCTTGTGGAGATTACTTCATTTAGACATCAAACTTGGTTAGTATTTTCTTTTTTTGCAATACTGTTTTAGTGTGTGTGTGTGTGGGGGGGGGGATATAAACAGCTTAACATCTATTCACTTTTCATTCTATAGCCACAAATATTAAATCATAATCCATAATCTCTTTTGACTGTCAAATAGTCCACCTGCTGCAATTATTTAAAAAAAAATATGGATATTGTGTATTTCTAATGCAAATTATCTTGAAAATATATTATATTTTTAAATTTCCATTCATTTATTTAAGATAGATTAATTGTAATTAATATACCTTTTTATTTGCTGTAAAAAAAACTTATCTCGTTTCTACTTTAATATCCGCACGCAACCAAGAAATTATTTCACAATCATTTATAGCTAAAATGTAGACTTAGATTGTCCAAAAGACATTCTTACAAAATATATCCTTTAGTTTTTTATCGGGATTATGGGATATCAACATATAACTGACAAGGGATGATAGTACAATATACCTTTACAATTAATTGATAAAGGATATGAATCAATTAGTGTGAGCAGTCATAGACCATACTTTCTTATTGATATACTGACTAACATTAGATCAGTTTAAGAAGAATATCTATACTTTGAATTATATTGTTCTACTGTTTTCATGATCTGCTATAACAATGTTTATAAAGTTGACTTTCAAAAACAAAATGTCACCTAACAGGTATAAGGTCATAGGAGGAATCACATTATTTTCATCTACAATTCCAAAGCAAATTCCACTAATAAGTGATGAATATTTATATTTTTAGACAATAAATAAGGTAAATTCAATGTTTGAAAATTTAACAAATCCATGTTAATCTATAATATAACATGCAAATGTTCTTCTTTTAAATAATTGCCAAACAAATCACATACTGATGAGATATTATTATTAATTATGGCTTTAATATGTAATATTCTTTCTTCCTGTTCATTTAAGATCCCTTTCAAAGTAATAGAAAAACTTGGCACAGTATGAGGTGGTTTTTTTTGGTTGTTGTTTTTTTAAGTCAAAGTATTACATTTTGCTGTATTATTTCTTAATGTTAATTTTACATTTCAGAACTTACAAATCCCAAATTACTCATGAAGTGGCAATGGAAAAGTGTTCTATTACTTTATATATAGCAACAGTAATCCTGTTATTTAATCATTTTGAGTAGAAATAACTCATTGTATGGTTCACAAAAAGGCTATAGGTAATAATACTTTGTATGAGCAATCACAAGCTGATTTCCTCTAGCATGCATGAGAGTGTCTTAGACAATGTTATTTGTCACCCAAGTAAGTTATTAATTCTCTTTACGACACATATAAAAGATGGGGGAAAAATATATTCTCTGCAGTATTTCCTTTGCTGACTCTTCTATTGTTTTGGATCTACATATTTTCCCATGGTGTCAATCTGCATTTAAAGTTCATTCCTTTTAGATTGTCAGATAGATTTATCATAAACTTAATTACTATCAAGACAGTATAACAGCTGTAGATTTCTGGTCTCCTAAACACCTTTAGGATTTCAAGCCAGCTATGTTTTTCAACACCGTCCTAATTAATTTCAAATTATGCATATCAAACCATCCCACTTGAAAAGATGCATATTAGAAAAGGTGACTGTTTTATAAGAATTCTAAAAATGTCATAAACAAAACTTCATCTAATACGATATCATATACATTTTGTCAGATTATTAAAATGTAATGCTTCTTTTTTTTAATCTATTTCTTTATAAGCAACTTTTTGTTTTCTAAATTTGAGGAGAACTGAATTTACAGTGCATGAAAAAGTGCTACATTTTAATGTAACTATTAGACAATCACATACTTCTCAAAATTGAATGCCTAAAATGTTGGACCCAGGCATAAATTTTAGATAGTTTGGGAATCCGGGACATAACTATAGGGGTCTCAGAAGTTTCAGTTAGGCCCTGTCTTGTACTTCTAGGGGCCTCATTTGACTCTGCAGTCATTAGGGATGTTGCTACATGGAACATGGTGCGGTCTTGACTCCATCTGGATTATTCTGCCTCCTGTTTGCTTTCCAGTGCTAAAAAAAGCTTCCAAATGTTAAAGGGACACTCAAGTCAAAATTAAACATCATGATTTAGATAGAGCAGGCAATTTTAAACAACTTTCCAATTTACTTCCATTAACAAAATGTGCACAGTATTTTTATATTTACACTTTTTGAGTCCCCAACTCCTACTGAGCATGTGCAAGAATTCCCAGCATATACGTATATGCATTTGTGATTGGCTGATGGCTGTCACATGATACAGGGGGAGTGGAAATAGACATAACTTTGCAATTTATTTAACAAAAATCTACTTCTCATTTAAAGTTCAGACTAAGTGCTATTGCATTGTCTTATTATCATGCATTTGTTGATTATGCAAATCTACAGTGTTGAAGAGCGTATGAATTTGCATTTACAATATGGTGGTAGGGTTTTTAAAATGGTCATCACAGTATTGCTGTACAGAAAAACCGGGCACCATATTTGTATTAGAAGGTATATTCCCCCTGCTGGAAATAAGTTGGAAGGTACAAGGCAGAGGTGCATAATGCAGGTATGAGTCTAGCTTTTATATTGGGGAAGCCATGAGTGTTAAGAAAAAGGTTTTTAGAGAAATTGATAAATAAATATGGTAGGGAAAAGGTGATCGTGACAGTGGGAAAAGTTCCCAAAGTTTGGCAATCTCATAAAATAAGGAATAGTTTAAAGCTCGGATCTGATAAAAATTTCACAAAAGGAGAAGAATAGTGATAACCTCTTGACCAACAAAATGATCTGCAAAGTATTGCTTAGCATGACAGCCGTGTACTGAAAGGAACATGAAACACCATGGGGCATATTTATCAAGCTCTGTATGGAGCTTGTTGTCCCTTGTTTCAGGCTCGCCAGAAACAGAAGTTATGAAGCAGCGGTCTAAAGACTGCTGCTCCATAACTTGTCCGCCTGCTAGCGGCCAATTGGCTGCGAATCTGCAGGAGGCGGCATTGCATCAGCAGTTCACAAGAACTGCTGGTGCAATGATAAATGCCGACAGCGTGTGCTGTCAGCATTTATCGATGTGCAGCGGACATGATACGCTCCTTCGTATCATGTCCGCTCGCACATTGAGAAAAATACCTTCAAGGCTGTAAAATAAAATGTTTAATTAAGAGTAAAAAATGCAAGATACTTTGATTATTTAGTTTCCCCATTTTTTGTAATTTAATTCTAAAAAATATGGGTTTGCTAAATCCCACAAGAACTGGAAGTACAAATTCTAGAAGCCTAACCCTTCTATATTCTAATCAATAATTGTTTAATAACTGTAGTTGTTCATTTATATGTCTCTAATTGGAGCCTATTGTGGGGCACCTCACTTAAATACTCTTACTATAGTTTCTGAGTTTTAAAGGATTACTTTCTGTTATAATTTTTAAGCTAAACAACTAACATATTAAAGTTAATAAATATTAATTAAAACCTACTGACCTATATTTTCTCCAAAACGAAGTTTCATAACGTTCTAAAAGTTATATCTTTTATTCGCCGATGATGTCACATTATCCTGCCCACTATTTTTAGCACTGAGTGTTCAAAATACTTAAACCAATAACTTTGTGTTTAAAGCGCCATTTTGAAACCTAGGTATTGTAAACAGATTGGTACAGAGCAAAAGATACCCACGGAGTGGGTTTGGAAAACAATTAAATTTGCAGACAAGATTTCTGATATACGGTAGAGATATGTTAATGAAATGCTATTGATAAAAAGCGTATTTGGGGTAGTTAGTTAGTAACAGGCATAGAAAATATTTACTTACAGTGGCCCTTTAAGCAAGAGATAATAAAATGTGTTTTAGTTAAAACTATCTAGTGCATCAGACAACAGCCATTTACTATATATAAATATTTAGAAGGAATTTATGGAATGCACGGATATTATTTTATGTTCACATTTTTTATTTGCATTTGGCTGAGTTTTTCTCACATGTCTTTTGGAAAGTGTGAAGCTCTGATTGAACTTTTAAATATTGATCAATAAGGATTGATTAGCACATTGATCAGCACTTCCATTATTTTTTCTTTCAGTGAATGTCTGTCAATGAAGTTTGCAACTAATATACAGTATATGCCAGGAAATAAACCTTCACCTGGAAAAAAATGTTTAAAAACTAGCTAAGAAAACATTATAATTTACTTTAATTCTATAGGATAGATGCATCCATTTTTTTTACTTTTCATAAGTTTCTAATAGAGGTGTATATTTCAACCCACTAGAAGAGAGCTGTTCAAATTGTTTTACCTTTTTTTTTTGGGGGGGGGGGACTTGATGTCATTCCAATCCATTTGAAAGCAATTGCAAACTATAGCATCTGTGTTTTGAGATGAAGTTGGAGTTTTGACAACTGACTTCCTGCAGCATGTATAGATCATAGGTGACAACTATGCTAATGTGGGGCTAGATTAAAGATTAAAGGGACATTATACACTAGATTTTTCTTTGCATAAATGTTTTGTAGATGATTTATTTATATAGCCCATACAGTTTTAGTATTTTTTTAAATGGATTGTTTTGCTTATTTTTAAATAACATTGCTCTAATTTTCAGACTCCTAACCAAGCCCCAAAGTTTTTGGAGAATACCGAAGTATACTTACTCCAGCTGGCTTCTGTTTGTGTAATGAGTCTTTTCATATGCAAAGGAAGGGGGAGAGGGGAGTGTCTGCTACTGGATTTTTATATCAGTATCTGTGCATATTATTCTTTATAGTAGTGTCTATTACATGCAGTTATATGAAAATTGGTGTATACTGTCCCTTTAAGAGAGGAGTGTTATTTATTGCTCCCGCTTGCATGTTAAATTCTCTAGAAGTAAACTTTCTGCACGTGTCGGGTGGCGTGTGTATTACAAGTTATAAGTAACTGTTTTTGCACAAGCTCTAATCCAATGAGCACAAAATTCGCAAACTTTGAATATTGCGACCAGGTTAACACATTCTACCATAGGCTTCAATAAAGCATGAAAAAAAAACGAAAAAAAAAACTAGCACCCTTACTCGTGCACAAACCTGATCAAGTGCGCTAAACTGACATGAAATACTAAAATTTCACATTCCAATGTTCCTCACATAGCAGAATATGTTCTATTTATTCTTAAATACATATTTTATATATACATATATATATATATATATATTTATATTTATATATATATATATATGTATATATATATATTTATATAAATATATATATACTATATATATATATATATATATATATATATATATAATTGGTTATATATATATATATATATATATATATATATATATATATAAATTATATATAGGTATAGATATATACCTATATATTCCCCTATGTGAAGAACATTGGTGTGTGAAATATTTACAGTAAATACATAGTTAAAACCATTATTAAATATGAATATTGGTTTTTCATGTTTCCATCTACTTGACTACAAAGGGCTCTTGTTTATATGTGTATATATATGTCTGTAAATATATATACACCTAGAAATACATAAATACATATGTACACACATATAAAATATATATATATTTGATATACCCTTTATAACTCATGCGCAACAGTTAGTAAATCACTTGTAATCTAGCCCTTGACTGTAAAATTGTTCAGAGCAATTAAAGAGAAGAGATGTGCAAGCAGAGCCTGCAAGTTATGTTCCTCCAAGACAATGCTTCCATGAACAACTCCTATGTTGCCATAGCTGCCATGGCTGAGATTGCTGGATCATCCCCCCATATTCACCAGAACTTGGCTCCAGTGAGTATTACCTCTTCCCACTTTTGAAGGATCATTTACAAGAAGCAGATTTTGCAAGCTATGATGAAGTGATAACAGCTGTTTATAAGTAGCAGAAAAGTCAAGAGCAGAGTTTTTTGGAAGGCATAAAAACATTGTTTGCAAAAATTTAATTCTCAATGCACTACTTGTCCAGAGTTGACCAAAGTTATTAAGCCAATCAGGTGCGGCATATGTCCACAGCCACCAATCACCTGCCCTGTTCAAATCAGCAGTACATTGCCACTTTGAATCATACTTTACCTATTTGTTTTTACCCTCTGCAGAGATTAAAGGGACACTGTACCCATTTTTTTTCTTTTGTGATTCAGATAGAGCATGCAATTTTAAGCAACTTTCTAATTTACTTCTATTATCAATTTTTCTTCGTTCTCTTGATATCTTTATTTGAAAAAGAAGGCATCTAAGCTGAGGAGCCAGCAAATTTGTGGTTCAGAACCATGGACAGCAATTGTTTATTGGTGCTGCCCAATCAGCAAGGACAACCCAGGTTGTTCACCAAAAATGGGCCGGCATCTAAACTTAAATTCTTGCTTTTCAAATAAACATACCAAGAGAATGAAGAAAATTTGATAATAGGAGTACATTAGAAAGTTGCTTCAAATTGCATGCTCTATCTGAATCACAAAAGAAAAAATTTGGGTACAGTGTCCCTTTAAATACATTTCTCTCCAAGCAACAGTGCAATTACAAAACGATCTAGCATTTTATATACTCTTTTGTATCTTTCTAAACTTGATTGTTACAAATTAAGTAATAAAATATTTATTTGCAAATGTTCAATATTCTGCAAAGAAAGTAATTTAGTTACAACAGTTTAAATGAAATAACTATTATTTAACACTACGCAGACTATAATGCTTCTGAATAAAGACAAATACTAATGCTTATATTAAATAACTGTATTACTCATATCTAATCTTAGGATCATGTCATGTGACACAAAGACCATCTAAAGTTAATTTTCATAAAGTATCCCAGAACCTCTCATTCCCACACATGTAAGATGAGTTGGCCTGTCTTGTAACATACACATGCTTCTTGAAGCCAACCACCTGTGATATGCCAGTGTAGGATTACAGCACTCTTCAAGTAAAGGTTAAAAGAGAGCTTTTCTTCTAATATTTAATGCCTTCTGAATAATGATGAGAAATAAGCTACCAGCTGTAGACGAGACATCAATATTTCCCTATCAATTCTAAATTCTCAAGCCAGCACTAGGACATTTTTTTAGTCACAAATTTCATTAATTTCCTGAGCCTAAAATATTTTAAAATGGGCAAATAGCAGCAGAATGTATGATACTTTGTGAATGATGCTTGATTGATTTTTTTGTGTACAAGATGAATACATTGAGAGTTTGACCTGGACTGGAAATAGCATTGCTTATGATTTTTGGAGAATTCCAGAGCAAGGTCCCCTTACAGACAAATAGCTGTTCAGTTTTACACTTGATTGAAACAGGATATGAGAATCAGACTAGTAAATTAAATTTACTCAAGGTTTCCCATGCAAAAAGAAAAAAGAAAGAAAGAAAGAAAAAATAGATTATACCCTGCATTGGCCTGTGTAGCGGCCAAAATGAAAATTGAATCCTATGAGGGAAATGGAATTTCAGTTACAAAAATTGAGATAAATCCTAGTTTTAGAAAATATGAGATTGAAGTGCTAAGTTGAGTGATATGTGCCTCATTTGATGTAAAAAAAAATGAAACTTCGGTAAACTGCCTCAAAATGGAATCAGCAGAAAACACAGTATTGCAAAATGACAGAATGACATTGATGCCCACTCATCTAAAAATTGTTCAATTGAGAACCTAGCAAAAGTCCCCAGGAATCCCCGACAAGTGAATTTCTGGCTGAATTCCTTATGTGAGATTTCACACATACCACAAGCATACAAACAGAATTTATTTTATTTTTTTTAGAACAGTTATATGTTTTTCTTTTTCACTTTTTTTAAATACTATTTTATATATAACAAATACATTGTAGAAGCAACAAAAAATGACTTACATCTCCCTTAAAAGTGCAAAATCGAATTAACTATTTTGCAATGGGTTTTTTTTTAAAAACACATCAAGGAATTTGTTATGAACTAGATATGATTATACTTTTAGGATATTTTAGGCAGACTTGTTGGGCCTATGGTTCTTATCTGCTGTCAAAATCTTTGTAAAAAATGTGTAGTAGCTGTAACACCCTTAAATTGCAGGTATATGTTAGGACTACCTAATGTGTGCTTTATTGTTTCACTGTATTAATGCTTGGCAAATTACAGAGAGCCAGACAGCTAAGGATCCTAAAACTTTAATTCTAGCTATCATCATTTGGATTTTTTGTTTGTATCTCTATATATAGACATTATGTCTTCTTAATAATGTTTTAACACTTTCTGACTAAATTTAACATGAATTACTATCAATATAATGTCCTGAATTTAAAGTAAATGTATTTAAGGTTGCCAGCCTTCCTCCAAAAAAATACTGGACAATCTGTTGCTGAGTGGGCACACTGGTAGATGAGTTTACACAGATCTCCCCCAAAAAACTCTACCTGACCCCCACTCTTGATCCCACCATGTATATTTTTTTTAACAACTGAGCAGTCATTTTACCCCTTGGCTGCCAGTAACATACAAATCAATTATTTTACCTCTGTGGTTGCCAGTAACACACATATTTGACTCTTTGACTGCCCCTCACTTCTTTCTGCTCCATATTCATAATACATTAAGCAATTGGAGGCCTTTTATATTTAGATAACAAAAGGACATTTAAGTGTCCAGTATTTTTGTGAAGATTTAACTGGACAGCCTGCTAAATTACTTGACTGTCCGGTAACTGGACAACTGGTAACCCTAAATGTATTACCACTTGCATATTATCTACATCAAATGCTATATATTTGTGATAACCAATTTCTTAGCACATGGTGCAACAGATATACTATTTTAGAAGCCTTAATGACCACATATAAATAATAATAAATATTCCTAAACATGTGGCACATGGTTAGATTAAGGTAAGGTTGCAGGGTTCCCTCTGTCTGCTATCTCTCTTCTAAAGGGTCCTTTTCAGTTCTGGCCACAACAACATATATATTTTTAGTTCTAAAAAACTATGGCACACATTCAAAGCTCTGCTTTTTCATAGGTATAAATCTAAAGCGGAATTTGTAATACATTTTAATGGACAAACGTTCACAAATCAAATGTTATATATTTTTAATACCTAACATATACTGTATGTTCTCCAGATCTAAAGAAGAGATCATTGATGTATTGAAAGTCTATGAAATGCCACATCCTGATTTATGAATACATCAATCTATTACAAAATATCATAATGTATAAAAAAAACAATATTCTCACTAGAACCAGTTTGCCAATATATCATTTTCCAGCAATACACATGACATAGTTTATGAGCAAAAGAAGAAATAGTTTTCTGAGAAATGGCACATGAGTGTCTGTTGGTCTGTAAGCAGAGGCATATGTAGGTTTTTTTTACTGCCCCAGGCTTATTATGGAGTGATGCTATTTCCCAGCTCTTTAAAACTTACTTTCTCTACATTCTACTCCTATTATTTCTCTGTAATGTATTGCTCCCTAGTTCTTGGTTAAAGTTTTGCTGAATTTTAATGCTGTCCAAAGCATTGTTTACTGGGTCCATTATACCCCTGAAAGTGAACCAAATAGTATATATTGGGTACATAAGGAACACAGTGTGCAATAAATATTTTATTTATTTCCTTAAAGGGATATGACACCCAACTTTTACCTTTTTATGATTCAGACAGAGCACACAGTTTTAAACAACATTACAATTTTAATTCTCTTAGTATACTTGTATGTGCACAATTAATTACTACAATGTGACAGGATTGCCATATATATATGTATCCCTCTGTTGAAGAAGGCAACTTTGAAACGCGTCAGGGACTTTGAATGCTTTTCAATATCGAGTGAATCTCACTCCTGATATGGTGCTTCATTGAACGCATCCTGCTTCTCCACTTGTACAATTTTGTGTCTAATACCTCATTCTGATTGAGGTTATGTTTTTTGAGTGCTATTTTTTTATAATCGAGTTTTAAATGTTATATTAAAAACGTACTTCACCATATTAGTGTATATTTGTTTTTACATATACACCCTACATCTTGAGAGGCAAAAGTGTGGATGTGCAGTGAAAATATATACTACCATACCTCAGTATCCCCTGTTTTCAAATATATTTGGCAGTTTAGACCGGAGGGAACTATGCTCCATTACCTTACAGCGGCTACTTACCTCATACTGATTAAGGTAATTGGAAGTAAGTGCATTGTTACGGGGGCTTACACCCCATACTATTATTGCTATTCTCTATTTTTAATCCATATTATACCTCTGCTTTGAGGCGCAGACTCGCAATCCTTATTTTTATATATATAGCTATATATATATATATATATATATATATATATATATATATATATATATAGAGAGAGAGAGAGAGAGAGAGAGAGAGAGAGAGAGAGAGAGAGAGAGAGAGAGAGAGAGAGAGAGAGAGAGAGAGAGAGAGAGAGAGAGAGAGAGAGAGAGAGATAGATAGATAGATAGATAGATAGATATCTTTCCATAAAAAGGTTGTGTTAAAGCTATTTATCTACCTAACAGGAGGTGCATGTTTGTGCAAAACTGGTCTGTGGGATAGAGGTTCACTGGCTGAAATGCAAAATCCCACAACTCTTGGCTAGATTTCAAGTGGGGTGCTAATTTATTACATGCCCATAAAAAGGCAAATTCACCCATTTACAGACATGCGATAAATAACCAGCCATTATAGGTGGCTGGTTATTGCTACCACAAGCTTGGGGTAGCAATTAGCATTCAGAACATTAACCAGAGATCAGATCTCTGGTTAATTTTCCAAAAGTGCCCCAATTGGACCCAGATTTATTGTTGTTTTTATTTTATTTTTTAAAATGTAGCAAACTTTTTTAATAAAAAATAACTGCGCAAAGCAGTTTTTAAGGGTTTATGTTGGGGTGTTAGAAAAAAAAGTGCCTTTACATTGTTTTCTATGGGGAACTGTGTGTACCCTGTAAATACATATGTATATGCTTATATACATATATTTATGTGCTAATATGTGTATATACATATATATTTAAAATCTGCTGCCCATAGCTGTGCAAGATATGCTCTTTGCTGCGCTAGGTTCTCATGCTGTGTTTCAAGGAGAGTCTATGGAAAAACTTCCATGCAATGCAAACTCAAGGTCAAGTTCGTATTGCGGGTCATTTCAAATACCATTGCACAATTGCTTGCAAATATTGTGCTTGCAAAAGCCATTCGTAATCTGGCCCTATATAGGTAGACAGCGGCAAGACTTACAAGCATAAACAAACATGTACTGAAACATCTTTTGTCAAACTAATATATTTTGAATTCCATTTTTTAGATGCAACACCAAAAAACATACTTTCAAATGTCCATGTTATTCAAATGTTGCTAAATAGATGTATACTACAATGTAATGGTAACAGTGCTTTTCTGTACTTGTAACCTAGGGTTGGAGACATATACAGCAAGAAATAAAGGAACTGGTAAAGTTGATACACTTACTAGGCTTGATCAAAGGTTTAGCAACAAAAATGAAGTTGCAGTTATTTATGTATATACATATCAGATAGGTTAATTGTTCATTGTGGATGTTATCACATATTACATTTTTTAGGTAAAATTTGAACCTGTCATATTCAAGCACCAATGAACAATACTTTTGCTTGGCGAGATACCCATAAAATTACTCAAAAAGGGAGTATACAGGATCTCATTGTTCACTGGAACAATAAACACATTACTCATACTTTTAATGGTATGCAATATACAATAGAAAAAATAATTACACTTTTTTTTCTATTTACCAGTGTGGAGATGCAGAGCTTCACTAGTACTTGTAAGGGGTTAAAGTAATATAACAACTTTAAAGACAGCTGTCAGCATAGGAGGAAAGCAATAGCATGGTGAGTAGTAACTATTCTACTGTAGTTTAATTTTGACTTTGTTGTCCCTTTAAGGAAAGTTAGATGCCACGATAGACCACCATAGAAGGGTTGCCACTTATATAGGAATGACCCAGACAGTTTGGGTTTCCATTTGTGTGTCCGGGTTTGAAGCTAAGTCAGACCCAGACATGCAAATGTCTGGGTTTGCTGGGAAACAGCCACAGCCAAAAAGGTGATGTGCTTTTGCAACATACTGCACATGCCAACAGTTATTTCTCTCTTGTGTGTGTGTATATTTGGATATGAGAGAGTGTATGTCTTTGTGTTTGTCAGTGTCTTTCTGTGTGTGACCTATGTGTGAAAGAGTGAGTGTATTTGTGAGTGTGTGTGAGAGTGTGCGAGAGTGTGTGTTAGTCTGAGAAACAGTATGTGTGTGTGAGAGTGTTAGTGTCTTTGAGTGTGTGTGAGAGGGAGAGAGTATATGTGTGTGTGTGTTTGTAAGTGTGTGTTAGTGTGTTTGTGTGTGTGTGTGTGTGAGAGAGTGTGTGTGTGTAAGTGTGAAAGAGAGTATGTATGTGTGAGAGCGTGAGTGTTTGTGAGAGGGGGAGTGTATATGTATGTGTGTAAGTGTGTGTTAGTGTGTGTGTGTGAGGGTAGGTGTTAGTGTATGAGTGTGTGTGAGCATGTGTGAGAGAGTGTGTGTGTGAGAGAGTGTGTGTGTGAGAGAGTGTGTGTGTGAGATAGAGAGTGTAAATATCTATGTGCAACGTTGTGTTTACGTGTTATTATACATAGTGTGCACTCTGTGCACAGAGAAGAGTGTTCGGGTTTGGCCTGAAATAAAGGTGGCAACCCTATGCTGTATTCTATTTTAACCCTGGTTTTACAAAGTGAAACTGGGCACCACTAAAATCCCACCTAGAAAAGGCAACCCATGAATCAGGTCTATTCAAACAGGCATGTTTTACAGGGGTTATACACATAGTTATATATACAATTTGCTCATTGGAACCCTTCATGTATAATACTAAAGAATCAAGGGGTTGGGAGAAGCAGGGGATGAATTCTGTGATGTTCTGCTTTATTTCAGCCCAGTGGTCAGATGTCTAAAAATATTTTATAGCCAGTTATAGCTGGCTGCATGTTACTAGCTCCAGTCTGTGTGCAAATTGTTCCTAGCTTGGAGAAGGTGCAGACACTGCTTTACATTCTTTTAAATCATCAGATAAACAAATCTGGTCTATTTCCAGCCTTTAAAGGACCAGTCAATACAGTAGATTTGCATAATCAACAAATGCATGATAAGAAGACAATGCAATAGCTCTTAGTCTGAACTTCAAATGAGTAGTACATTTTTGTTAAATAAATTGCAAAGTTATGTATATTTCCACTCCCCCTGTATCATGTGACAGCCATCAGCCAATCACAAATGCATATACGTATATGCTGGGAATTCTTGCACATGCTCAGTAGGAGTTGGTGACTCAAAAAGTGTAAATATAAAAAGAATGTGTACATTTTGTTAATTGAAGCAAATTGGAAAGTTGTTTAAAATGGCATTCTGTATCAGAATCTTGAAGTTTAATTTTGACTTGAGTGTCCATTTACTTATTAGTGATTATATTTATTCAATGCTGTGTTTTGCTGTGTTGAAAGACTATTTTTAAAGCTGAGCTAAAAGCTTTATATATAAGACATGTTACAAATCATTCCCTGTCTGTTATTATTATATGCAAAGGAAGTGCTGAAACATTGAGGCATTATATAGATATATAGTTTTTCAAAACCATAGGAGACTGTCAGTGTTCCTCAGATATGAGAATATTACTTGTGTTCAAGGGTGTTGCTGGATTAAAAACAAGTCCACAGTTCAAGAGGAAACTCACTCACAACTCTCCCAGATACTTTGTTTAGGTTGTATTACTTAGACTAGAATATCTGAATGTGTGAGAGATTGTTTTTAAAGGAACATTGTACACTAGATTTTTCTTTGCATAAATGTTTTGCAGATGATCCATTTATATAGCCCATCTGGGGGTGTTTTTGTAAAAATGTAAAGTTTTGCTTATTTTTAAATAACATTGTGCTGATTTTTAGATTCCTAACCAAGCCCCAAAGTTTTAGATGTATACTGATGTATACAGACTTCAGACTGCTTCTGTTTGTATAATGTTTTTTTTCATATGCAGGGGAGAGGGGAGGGGGGAGGTTCTGCTATCAGCCCATTTCAGTGGTTGTCCCAGGCTAATCTCATCAACAGTGCTAAATTGTGAGCTTCTAAGTAAGTTTTAAAAGGTTTATACTGGATTTTTATATCAGTATATGTACATATTATTCTTTATAGTAGTGTCTATGACATGCAGTTGAAAATTGGTGTATACTGCTCCTGTAATTTGCTTTTCCCATTTTTAATTGAACATTAATAATAATTACGTTTTTATATCATACTTGTAACACCACATAATAAATGTGAACACAATCCCACAAAAAGAGTACATGCGTATCAAATGAAATTAGGGAAAATCAATTGCAACCAGAGGTCAGTCGCTACTCAAAGAGTGCCAGAATTTAGAAACACTTAAAATAAAATAGTAAAGCCCTACAAACCATTCTGTCACAGGTACTTCAACCATTTGCTTGTTCCCCATATCTTTTAAAAGTTAAAATGAGAGTGGCCATATATTGTACAGTCTTGATTGTTATGCCTTTCGCTCACTTCTTTAGATCTAGAAGAGGCATTAAAGAGACACTAACGTTAAAATACATTTTCATGATCCATATAAGAATTAAATTAAAAAAATGTGCACAATATTTTTATATGTGTGTTTTGAGGCCCCAGAGCAACTACTGAGCAGGAGTTATTAGTATATACGGTTATGTATTTTGTGATTTGCTGATGGCTGTCAAATGACACATGGGGCAGGTAAAATGGAAGTAACTGACATTTTTCAGAAAAAAAATTCTACTGCTCATTTAGAATGATCTAAAGTTCCCTATTCTGGTAAGATTATCTAAGACATCTTGTTAGTACAGTGAGTTCCCTCAAATAATTTTAAAAAGGCAAATTTTAACATTGAGAGCAATTTATTTAGCTATGCAGGTTTTGGGTGTAAATAAGAGACACTTACATTACAATATAATGCTCAAAAAAGCCTCCAAAGAGTTTGTGTGATTTCTCTCCATAACAGTGAGTTTTGGGTCATCCGGGCCTAAATGTCATTGAATTTTCTCTTTATTATGCATTTGTTGATTATGCAAGTCTACTGTATTTAACGGTCCTTTAAACAAGGAGTAATCTTTTAAAGTAAATCGTTCTTCCATCCACATGTATATTTTTATTGTGTTTAATATAATGTAAAAAATATATAAGGCACTGATAACATATCTTGTTTGCTTGTAGGTATCATACTTCACTCAATGTGCATAGGTTAATGGTTGCTTAAAAATGTATGAATAAAATGTTGTGAGAAAAATCACTGACCCTTACGTGATAAGCTACAATACGATAGCTGTACACAGGATGAATGGCTGCACTAATGTATTAATAAGATATCCTTTTCAGTACCCCTGATTTAAAGGGAAGGTGTACTGTAAAAAAATTTTCCCTTAAAATGTTTTCCCAAATATCCATTTTACTAACTAGAGTATAATTTTTTACATATTGCTCTTGCCCCTTGAATTTGACATTTGCGATTGCTGTTTTTCCTGTTGAAACCTCCACCTATATTAAAAATGTTAACACTATAGTAATGGCTATAGAAAAGCTATGTAAATAAAAGGCATCAGAAGAAATCAAACCCTCAGTGTTGAGTGGGAGAGAGAGCCCAGGGTGCTTCTTTATTATATTTAAATATGTTATACTTAACTGCTGCTTGTCTGAGTACACAGTCTCTTTAAATTGGAATATAGAACCAATCCATAGGACTATACAAAGCTGTTGTAACAAATTAGAAAATGTGTCAACTCGAGTTGTTATGTAAATGTCTTATCACTTGCGTGGTTTAATTATTTTCTTTAAATTATGAAGCTGTGAAAACTGCCAGTATGAATACACAATACAAATGCATTAGTAAAATTGAGAAAATATACAAATCTATCTGCAAATTAGCAAAACATTTTCCCCCTGATCTACAGTAACTATTTAATAGGTTTATTGGGAATAAAAGATGTTTTACCACCATGAAAGAGAAGCATTTGTTTTACTCCTCTTTCAGTGCTGCTTCAATGCATACTTTATCAGTACAAAGCTGTCTAAAGTGAAATGCTGATAAGAATAATTAAAAGTCTCAGTAGAGGAATGTGTGAGGTAACAGGAGGGCAGTTTCCCACAGCACTGATATTTTCTTGTATCATCGTATTAGGTTTTCATATGTTGACAACAATTACTTCTTTTGAATAATGATTTTCCAAAGGGTAAAATCTTTACTACAGTAGCCTTGAATATTGCAACATTTCCATAACCAAATTTCGGCTGAAAGGTTTTAGAAGCCTGAATAAAAGCAGTGATAGATTAAAGGGACACTGAACCCATTTTTTTCCATTATTCAGATAGAGCATGCAATTTTAAGCAACTTTCTAATTTACTCCTATTATCAATTTTTCTTTGTTCTCTTACTATCTTTATTTGAAAAAGAATGCATCTCTGGAAAGCACTTTTTTTATTGGTGGATGAATTTATCCACCAATCAGCAAGAAGAACCCAGGTTGTTCACCAAAAAATGGGCCAGCATCTAAACTTACATTCTTGCATTTCAAATAAAGATACCAAGAGAATGAAGAAAATTTGATAATAGGAGTAAATTAGAAAGTTGCTTAAAATGGCATGCTCTATCTGAATCACAAAAGAAAAAATTTGGGCTCAGTGTCCCTTTAATAGAGAACCCTAGTGCAAGACTCTACAACAGTATACACTTTAAACACATGCATTTTAACTATTTGATATATTTTTAAACTTGATAAATTCCACGTTATGTTTCACAAGTATTCAGTATTAGTTGTGTAAGTCAATATAAAAAATAATAAGTATAGAATTTATGTAAATCAAACAAATACAAAATTGTGAATTAACAATATATGCGCAAATACACAATGCACAATTTATAGATAAAGGATATGTAGTTCTTTAACTAAATATTTATGTTAACAGTCCTTATTTTAATATTCTTCTTAGAAATCAGGACTCTGCCAATAAAGTTTTTGCCAAATATAAAACTAATCTCATGTGTGTGTAACTAGGTAGCAGATAAGAATTGTTGGGTTGCTACTGGTCCGCGATTGACCTGGATTGTTTGGCTTTCCATTTGTGTGTCCGGGTTTGGTGTGAAACAGCCACAGCCAAAATTGGCAAAATTGTACATTTGCAACAAACTGCCCATGCCGGCAGTTATTTCTCTCTTGCGTGTGTCATGTCTTTGTGTGGGACTGTGTCTGAATGCAGGAGCGTGTCTGTGTCTGTAAGTGTCTTTGTGTGAGAGTGTGTGTGTCTTTGTGTTTGTCAGTGTCTTTCTGTGTGTGTGAGTCTGCATGTGAAAAAGTGTATTTGTGTGTGAGAATGTGTATAAGAGTGTGTAGGTTAGTGTGTGAGAGTGTGTGAGAAAGCGTTAGTGTTTGAGTGTGTGTGATTTGTGTGTGAATATGTATATGCAAATTTGTGTTTATTTGCTATTATACAGTTTTGGCCTGATCTATCTATCTATCTATCTATCATTCTATCTATCTATCTATATATCTATCTATCTCAATGAATCCACCCTCCAAAATTATGTTATGGCCTGGGTGCTTTTTACAAACAATATATATATATATATATATATATATATATATATATATATATATATATGTGTGTGTGTATTAATGGTTATATGTATATAAAGGGCTTTCTTTAAATTTCCACTAGTCCTCTAATATATATATATATATATATATGTATATATATATATATATATATATATATATACAGTGGCGTAGCGTGGGGGGGGGCCACAGGGGCGGTTGCCCCGGACGCAAAATTATGGGGGGCGCAAAAGCCTCCACCAGACAGTAGACTGTTGTGACAGTCCCAGACTCCAGCAGCGATTTTAGCAAACCTGCTGTTCTGTCTTGAGTCACTCTCAGTCTCAATCAATGCAAGTGTGAACTTCCATTGTTTGTCACTTTGTCAGTGTCGTCTGAGTCGTCACGGTCTGTGAGTCTCAGTCTGTGCCGCCGGCGCCTCCTGTAAGTGTGTGTAAATGTAATCTACTGTTTATCCGACTCTACAGTTTACACCACTAGCACGGCGCAGGCGGGTCCTAACTCCTCCCACTCCAAGCGCGCAGGTCAGGAGGGACTGAGGGAGCAATAAGTGGGGGAAGAGCCTGAGCCTGAGGACTGTCTCTAGTGCGTCGTGCCTGGTGCCTGCCCTGCCCTTGACTGTATAACTGTTGGGAGGCTGGGGTGTAAAGGTGAGCTCAGTGTTCTCTTGGGCCTGGGTAGGAATAATCTGTCTGTAATCCTGTGCTGCTGAGCTCTGCTCCTGCTCCTCTCATCAGTCTGGATGCAGTTTGGCTGCAGTTACGTCTCAGGCTGGCCGCTGTGAGTTTCCATAAAAGTCCTGCTCTCAGGTCATCTACCGCATGCTACCCCCTGCATGAGAAACCACTTCATTCCTGGGCTCTAGATTGTGTGTGAGAAGGGGGTGGTACACTTGTGCATTTGCATTAGAGAGGAAATACAGATACATGGCTTACAGCAATGTCTATCTGCAGCAATATATCAATAAGTTAGAAATACTCAGCAGTGAAAGATAAAGGAGCCAATGACTTAACAAAAGGTAACATTTTCTGAACTTTTGGGATTTTTTTCAAAACAGACAGCATCTTGCTTCAAATAGGATGTACATAATGCCAGCAAAGTTAGTTGTACATCATCAAATGTCATTTACAACTGTATTTTATATTAAGGTAGCAATACAAGGGGTATGGAACCATTAATGTTTTTTGCATATAAAATATTTTTACAAATAATTGCAGTTTAAAAAAAAAAAAAAAGTTAGCTTAAAGGGACATAACAGTGCTATATCATTTCATTACACTATTTCATGTTTCTGTGTTTAAGCCCTACAAAGGGGTTAAACACATGGTTAACTATGAGCTCAACCCCTGTATGAACAATAATAGTTATATGGAATGTGCACAAAAAATATCCTTTACCATCTATAAAGTTTTACTTTTGTATGAAAAATCTTAGCACTGTATCTTTACTACTCTTCTTTGATATTGACCTTTAAATTTCCTGCAGATCAGTTGGAACCCTCAGGAAAAAAAAAAAAGTTTAATGAATATTGGAAATTGTAACAAGTTTAATTTGTTTTATATGTAATTAAAACAAAAACCTGTCTCCTAAGTTGTTGAGCTGGCTCCTAGATTCAAAGCAAATTCGCCAATCCCTACTGTACTGGTGCTAATGGGTTAGGGGGCGCAATTCTTACCTTGCCCTGGGCGCTGACAACCCACGCTACGCCACTGTATATATATATATATATATATATATATATATATGTGAGTGCAGTGCTGTGAGTTTTGCAGGGTCATAGGATGTGTACCCAGTCTGGTTTGAGAGTGTAGTCCATTTCCATGTTTTGTATGTATATAGGGAAATTACAAAGGACCTGTGTGACCCTTGTTTATATCTCAGTGTGTTTGGTTGAGAGCATGCATTTTGTGGCTGTAAGTTAGGGACCCAGGGAGAATGAGATCTTGACGTGGTCCTGGGTCTGTCACCATTTGACTAAATGCTGTAACTTTCATTTTTTATCTAGCCGTTTGCTTGCAAGAGAGTGTCAGACTTTCTGTGGTTGTGTGTGTATATATGTATGTATGTATAATGTATATATATATATATATATATATATATATATATATATATATATATATATATATATATATATACATTAATAAAAAAAAATAACATTTTCGAATTTGTAAGTTTGCTAATCTAAACCAAAAGTCATCCTGTGTAGCCTCCAGCAATGTGTTTAGTTTTGTGCATCTCTACTAAAGTTGTTGCTGATTTATAAACAATTATGTAATATATAGAAGAGTTAAAAAAAAATGTTGCACATAAATATATGACAATAATTGAGCTCTTACTGCAAACATTTCCCACAGCTCCCCACATCACTTATTGTTGCAGATTGATTACTTATAATTGTGGGTGCGCATGACAGGAATAATGATTTTGGCTTGCTGATGCACTTTGAAAATGACATTTTTCAATGCATTACATAAGTAAACTTCACTTCTATTTAAGAATGTAAATATAATTAATAGCAAATAGTTTTGTGAAGAACCAATTAAGCTTGACATCCTATTGATTTGTATCTAATGGTTTGGCATAGGCTCTTAAAAGAATGTATGTTCTAATAATCAGTACTATTCATAGTAAAGTATACTTTTTTTGTCAGAAATTGGTAGATTAGGGCTTTGTCATTCAAGAAAGCGCACATGTTGAAATGTGAGTAATCCTGCAGATTTTGGAACTTCCTGACACATAGTTATATTTGGCTAAAATATAGCAATTAATAAGATGAAATGAAGAGAGCTATGGCCCCAGGATATTTCATTTGGTTTTTATTCACAATCCCACAATGCATTGCTTTGTTCAGCTATCTGATTTTTATAGTATATGTCATACTCATTCTAATGGAACTGTTTTAACATTTTTTAGAAACATATTTATTATATTAAAAGTACAAGAACAATATATTGAAAACATAAAATGTCAGTGATGGAAATAATTATTTTAGAAAATATATCAATGTTCTATTGTTTTATAGAGATTTCCACATGGCAACAAACTGTTAATATTTAACAGTTTACAGTATACTTTGTGTCTTTATGACAATTTTAATGGATGTCAATAATAAATATTTACCAAATGCTATCAAGACCATATATTAAGCAGGCTATTGTAAAAACCCTCCAACCTAAAAACTGCTTAGCAAAATACTTAGTTTATACAAGTAGAGATACAGAAATTCTCCATATAGATACAAAAGGTCACTAAATGGTCAATCACAATCTATTTCCTCCTGACATGGCTTTTTGCTTTCCAGTCAAATTGGTCAGTGTGCTTTTCAAGTGATCACAATCCAAAATGGTTCCATGTGTTAAAAGCCAACAGCAGGAAAGTGTTTTCACTAAAAAGGTTTCAGAATTGTATTTTTGTTTTTTAAGTACTTGTTATCAGGATAGAAACGGCAAAGTCGCTGAAATGGACAAATACAATAACCCTCTCACACCTCTTAAGATTACATTACAGTTTTGAATTAACCCTTTTGTTTAGTGTGTAAGGAAAATTCTCTTACATGTGTTAGATTAACCAATTGCAATCCAAAATCATTGTTTTCACTGCTAAACAATATGAATAACATTTGTATCAAGGCATAATCTGTATGCTGACATATTTGCTTAATTATTATATTGTCATATTTATATATTAAAAGCTCCATGTTCTGGTTTGTCATGATCTACGTCTGAAAACAAGAAGACTATGGGTTGCTATGAGAAGAACTTATGACATCTTCTTATACTAGATTTTAACAGTATTGACACTGTAAAATGTGAACCTGCTCTATTACAATATTGTTTTTCCAAATAAGATGTTCAAATGAGATTGTGCCTTTGTGAAAGTGTTTTTAAAAGGAAACATACCTAAGTAGATAGGCTTTCAAACAAGATTGTGCCTTTGTATATGCAAAGTTAATGACATGATGTTTTACAGTGCTTTATTGCTTTATTGAACCTCTATACAGGATTGCCCATTTTGTGATCAGTATTAAAAGTGACAATATAGTAATTGAGCAGACATGCCCAGTATGCCCATCATACCTCGATACAAATGGCATTCAGATGATTTAGCAGTGTTTAGGATGGAATCAGATTGCAATAGGTGCCTTTTGAGCTCACTACAGTGCAACCCCATTTTAAAGGATGGTTTTGAAAACACCTGTACTAATAGTGGCAATCACTACAGTGACTGAGAAACTAACATTAATAGAAACCTAGCCTGCTGGAGGGTGCGGCAAATAGCCAAAGTTGTGATATTGTGATAGATTTGAAATGAAAAGGGGCCTTTTCAGCTAGAAAAAGAGCTGATTCTTTAAAGCTGGATGACATAGCTGACTAATCTAATCTAGAAGCCTAAAAATTAACTAAATGTGTTCATTGCAGAGTTACCTATGGCAGCTGACTCACACTGTAATTCTTGAATCAAGATTGTGTTCAATCAAATTATTTTAAAAAGTTTGCAGTACAAATACTGATGCTACCACATTTTTTATATTGCAGTGAGTATGTGTCAAAATATTTTGTGTTGTAATGTGTGTAACATACAAATTGCAATGTTTTGTGTGTATTATGGGTTTCTATCATCTGTTAACTGACCCATCTTGACTTCAGTCCATTTAATTCCCCCAGTAACATCTTCTATTATATGCCACACTCTGCTCCTATTATAGATAATTTTACCTGGGACAAAGATACTTGGAGGTGCAAGGTGAAATCTTGGTAGCTCAGGAGTGTGAAGGGCACAGAGTCTTCTTGAGCCAATTACAGAACTAAATAGTGCCTGTGTGGGATTGACCATTTTTTGTTAGGGTTTAGTAGTCCCCAGTTTCAATATGTGAAGCCAGGACATAAATTGGTGAAGGAGGGAAAACTGAAAGAGTTCCCAAATCTGGACCATTATGCAAATATATTGTGTAAAAGTTTTTATGAACCATTTTGCTGAAAATTAGATGCTCTGAACAAAGTTTTTGATTTCAAAACTGTTTATGAAACATGTGCAAGAAATTCTTCACAAAGTAAAATATTCAATTATAGACCTTGCGCCAGAATTAAACATAAACTGTTAATTCTCACTAAGAGAGAGATCTCAATGAATATTTATATTTTATGAATATTTTTTTATTTTAATAAAAGCAATTTCTTGCAAACATATTGTACAGTTTGGAGATCTGTATAATATAACACTTTTTTTTTTTATTATTTTCGCTAATTATTATGATCACAACTTTCCACATGACTTCTTGTTTTTCCTCGACTTGTTCTTTCTTTTTCACTAATTTACACCATAGTTTCTAAATTAAAATATATTCTGGCAAATGCCTCTAAAAGTGGCTGTGCTCAGTGGCATATTTATTGTCTTGATTCAGTATAGACTATTGCCATAAATCAATCCTAGTTATTTAAAAATGCTACTGATGTTTATTTCAAACCATCTCAAAACAACATATATGTACTGTGTCTCTCTCTCTCTCTCGCTCTCTCTGTCTTTCTCTCTCTCCCTCTCTTTTTCTCTTTTTCCCTCTCTTTTTCTCTTTCTCTCTCTGTCTCTTTCTCTCTCTCTCTCTGTCTCTCTCTCTGTCTCTCTCTCCCCCTCTCTCTCTCTCTCTCTCTCTCTCCCTCACTCCCTCTCTCTCTCTCTCTCTCTCCCCTCTCTCTCTCTCCCTCTCCCTCTCTCTCTCTCTCTCTCTCTCTCTCTCTCTCTCTCTCTCTCTCTCTGTCTCTCTCTCTCTCTCTATATATATATATATATATATATATATATATACACTGTGTGCAGAATTATTAGGCAAATGAGTATTTTGACCACATCATCCTCTTAATGCATGTTGTCTTACTCCAAGCTGTATAGGCTCGAAAGCCTACTACCAATTAAGCATATTAGGTGATGTGCATCTCTGTAATGAGAAGGGGTGTGGTCTAATGACATCAACACCCTATATCAGGTGTGCATAATTATTAGGTAACTTCCTTTCCTTCGGCAAAATGGGTCAAAAGAAGGACTTGACAGGCTCAGAAAAGTCAAAAATAGTGAGATATCTTGCAGAGGGATACAGCACTCTTAAAATTGCAAAGCTTCTGAAGCGTGATCATCGAACAATCAAGCGTTTCATTCAAAATAGTCAACAGGGTCGCAAGAAGCGTGTGGAAAAAACCAAGGCGCAAAATAACTGCCCATGAACTGAGAAAAGTCAAGCGTGCAGCTGCCAAGATGCCACTTGCCACCAGTTTGGCCATATTTCAGAGCTGCAACATCACTGGAGTGCCCAAAAGCACAAGGTGTGCAATACTCAGAGACATGGCCAAGGTAAGAAAGGCTGAAAGACGACCACCACTGAACAAGACACACAAGCTGAAACGTCAAGACTGGGCCAAGAAATATCTCAAGACGGATTTTTCTAAGGTTTTATGGACTGATGAAATGAGAGTGAGTCTTGATCGGCAAGATGGATGGGCCCGTGGCTGGATTGGTAAATGGGAGAGAGCTCCAGTCCAACTCAGACGCCAGCAAGGTGGAGGTGGAGTACTGGTTTGGGCTGGTATCATCAAAGATGAGCTTGTGGGGCCTTTTCGGGTTGAGGATGGAGTCAAGCTCAACTCCCAGTCCTACTGCCAGTTTCTGGAAGACACCTTCTTCAAGCAGTGGTACAGGAAGAAGTCTGCATCCTTCAAGAAAAACATGATTTTCATGCAGGACAATGCTCCATCACATGCGTCCAAGTACTCCACAGCGTGGCTGGCAAGAAAGGGTATAAAAGAAGAAAATCTAATGACATGGCCTCCTTGTTCACCTGATCTGAACCCCATTGAGAACCTGTGGTCCATCATCAAATGTGAGATTTACAAGGAGGGAAAACAGTACACCTCTCTGAACAGTGTCTGGGAGGCTGTGGTTGCTGCTGCACGCAATGTTGATGGTGAACAGATCAAAACACTGACCGAATCCATGGATGGCAGGCTTTTGAGTGTCCTTGCAAAGAAAGGTGGCTATATTGGTCACTGATTTGTTTTTGTTTTGTTTTTGAATGTCAGAAATGTATATTTGTGAATGTTGAGATGTTATATTGGTTTCACTGGTAAAAATAAATAATTGAAATGGGTATATATTTGTTTTTTGTTAAGTTGCCTAATAATTATGCACAGTAATAGTCACCTGCACACACAGATACCCCCCTAAAATAGCTATAACTAAAAACAAACTAAAAACTACTTCCAAAACTATTCAGCTTTGATATTAATGAGTTTTTTGGGTTCATTGAGAACATGGTTGTTGTTCAATAATAAAATTAATCCTCAAAAATACAACTTGCCTAAAAATTCTGCACTCCCTGTATATGTGTATATATATATATATATATATACACACACATACATACACACATATTATTTAGGGTTGAAAAGTGCAGTCAGGCCAATACTGATAGCTTACAAATTGTTCAAGGCATATTTATATAGGTAAATAAAATGGAAGAATATTACACAACGCAAAACAAGCTTCAAGTCTATTAGCATGAGTTTATTTAGATTTTCCAGTAGGTGTAGTTTGCCTAGGGACTGAAAGTCTGATCAATAACTTAAAGTGTGCTGTAACTTGGCACAGTATAAACCTACTAAAAAAAAGCCCATTTTCTATCCAAATGTAACACTAGTTTAGTCTAAACCATCTTTTGGAGTTCTTTAGCAGATGTTCCAATTATCTCTTTCCACTTAGAACAGCTCATCACAAACATTCTGATTATCATTATGATTTTCACATTTAGTGAAGGCACAGATCTCTTGATAACTAAGAAGAACAATTCGTATCATATATTACCGCTGATTCAATATATGCCTGGTCTGATGTCTTATTTATAGTAGGATTTAGTCACATAGTGAGACAGCATCTTGTTTTCTTTCTGAAAGCATAATAATAAACTGAAAATAACTTTTCCTATTTTAGCTTTTTATTCGACAATCACATATACAGTTTTTGTTTATTTGCTTCTTGCAAAATTAACTGGGCATTTTTCCAAAATTAGGCAAAATTTATAAACGCTGGCAAAACCGTAAATACGTTACAAATCAATACAAAGCCACTGTAGTTTTTTTGTTCATCAAAATAGATGGAGGACAAGCATTTTCCTCTTCTTATTATAGATAGAAACATAGGATTGGATAGTAGGTATTATAAACTGACCTTTTTTTTTATTTTGTAATGTCTTTTACCTTCTTAGTTCCTATTTGCCTTATTTTATATGTATCTATCTATCTATTTATCTTATATCTATCTATGTATCTATATCTATATCTGTCTGTCTGTCTATGTATCTATTCAAAAAGCTTTGTTGTTAGGTGCTCTTTATATAAAAGGAAGGCACTTACTGTACCATTATGGATTCAAGTTTGAATGATTTTGTAATTTTCAAGCTACCATATGCAGAAGTAGCAAGATGGAAAAAATTGTATATTTTTACACACGTAGTTTCCCTTCAAAATGTTTTGTTTTAAGATATATTGTATGCTGCCTTTTTATTGCTGAGATGACATATATTTACCTTGCATTGCAAATAAATGCTTTAATATTATCTTTGCCACCTAAGGGGTTAACACAGATATTCTGTGCATGGGGAAGAAGAGGATGTCATATAATGCTTGAGAGATAAATAGGCCTATTGAACACAGCAGTAATATGGCGTTTTTTGAATAAGGTCCATTAAAATGTTATAGCTATGAAATTGCTTCTCAAATCACTGCCTATTGAGCACCAGTGGATCCTACAAAACCAACAAAAACTATCAGTGACACAGAAAAAAGGTCAACATAACAAACTTCCTATAAACATAAGACAGACTATAATAATGAGATTAAACCTGGGCATACAAATATTATGATGAACAAATAAAAAGCAGTATGACCTGCATTATCTAGATTTTTTTTCATTTGGCAATTATATCTTGAAGCATTTTTTTATTTTTCCCATTACCGCTGCCATGTACAAGCCTTAGCTAAATGAATTCTCATTTTGAAGTTAACGTAGGAACAGATTTCCAACCATCTGAATTCCACATGTCAGCATAATAAAACCCTTCTGCATGTGCATATGATTGTATTCTTGAATGATTTATGGGTTTTGTTTGGTATTATGGAATTGTGTAACAGAGAGCGTGCAAAGCATTTACTACATTAGCGGCTTCAATATACCAGATGTAATTGGCATGAAACATACTTGACTTACTGCATTTATCTACATTTCTAGTCTTAAAACTTGCAGAATATAATTTGTATATTTCAATATCTATTAGAAAATAAGCAATGGATTTGCCAATAGCATGTCGCGATTATTGATTTGATACATATGTTGTGATTCACTAAGCGTTGTGACATTCATCAAGCATAACTCACGTCAGCTTTGCTAATCGTGGTAAAACTTCAAACTTTTAGTAAGCTATCATCACTTTGGCTTTCGTTTTGTATTGATTTTTTAATGTTTTATTATCATAAGCTTGAAAATGTATGAAAGATATGCAAAGACATGCAAGTCAATCCAAAACCACAATACCATCTCGAGACGATGAGATAAGAATAAAATGATTTATTCAATTAAAGCCAAATGTCCAAAATTATTTTTTTTTAGCTAGGGAAACACTAATAGTATAAAATCATACATCATACATTGATGGGTGTAATAACATTAATCTTCCTATGTGTTGTATTTTCTTATATGGGAATATTGGATATTCCTGTAACTACTTTATATGATGCTATTGTTTTTGATATATGTTGTTTTGATACAAAATGTAATAAATAAAAATCATTGTTTAAAACAATTTCTCTACAAAATGAATCAGTCACCAACACCCAGCCCAGTTTCTTCAATCCAACTTCAGTTTTCAGGTACAAGTGAAATTGTCTAAAATTCATTGTTTACCACTCATTTTTACTACAAAATATATGGAAAGATTTCACAGCAGGACTATACATGCATAATAAAACTCTACTTTTATTATAATAAATATTTTTTGGGGGGTCCTAAATTTCCCATAAATCTGTCTGTGATTCACAAACTGCATTTATAATAATAGTGGAGTTTTATTATCTGCTTAGAAAGCTGTCCTAAATCCGCATAACTCTTTAACCCGTTGGCTAAAATAAAGAGCTACAATAAGTTTAAACTCTATGAATTGCATTGCAGGACCCTGTGACATTTATGAGATACCTGAAAACCAAGCTTGTACAAGATATGTTCTCTAGTTTTTTTTATGGAAAATAAGGGGCAACCTTGGTGAAATAGGCAACAGACAATTATAATTAGCTACTAGAATGGATATGAAACAGTGTTCGTTTAGTTAAAAAAAAAATGTTAAATAATTTTTGCAGAAAAAGTCCTCTACTAAGCATGGCAAGAAGCTGACTAGAGCTAGTGCAGGTGTCTCCTAGCAACCTCTTCAAAGAGAAACTACTCCTTTGCATTTCTGTAGAATCCACAGCCCCCTTGTAGGGCTGTGACAGAAAGTAATGCACACATGAGGTATTACAAAAGAAAAAGGTAAAATCCTTTAAAAATGGTAAACATTGCATACTGCATTGATTTCTATTAAATATAACCCACTGCTGCTTAGTATTTTTTTATTACAACAATGAAACAGACTGTTTTATATCTCTTTAACATATGGTATCTACCTTTACATCACAACTTATCATATGAACAAACAGACTGAGAGGGAAAATGATGACCATAGAGAGCTCATAGCACACACCTTTACACTGACATCTTGAAGGGCAGTGTTGCCCATGTGCATGACTTTTTATACATTATACATGGTGTATATCATTGATATCCATAAACAGACATTTACTTTAATTAGAAGGTAATTTGCACTTGCATATAACATAATTGCTTGTACTGTTGATTATTGTCTGTCCCTGTTATGCTTATAGTCATTAACTACTATATTTGATAAATATTACAGTTATGTCCTATATATAGCAAGTCAGTAGATAAAGATGATCTAGTTTGAAATCACAAACTTTTTCTATAAAGTGGTTGATCACAATTTATTGTTTGACAATTATCAGCATGTTAACAGCTGCCAATCCAATAAGCCCTTTTTAAAATTGACGTGATCACAATCAGCCATCTGGATGATTTATCTCAAGCACTTTTCATATTATCATTTTAGTAAAATATTGTGTTATACTTAACACTTGCAAGTCCTGTTTGGCTGATCACAATACAAATTCTTCACATTTACAAGACCAATTTTCATGTATCAATTTCCACAGTAAACAAACTTGATAAACTCAAGACAACACTTTTCAAATTACTATCAAGTGCCCCAAAAATAATTATATCAGCAACTGCCATATTAGATGTCGTTACAAAGCATAGTCACCAAAAAAATACAAATGCTTCCTGATAATAAATAAAAATTAGCCAAATCCCTAACCTCACAAACACGCTGGCCAACCATACCAATAATGCTCCTGTTCGAATCCCTTAAGAAGACATACAGACATGTTGTCATGGTTTTGGAGAACAATAGGTTAATTGCACGTCTCCTATTAAAATCATGTATGTGGTTATTAAAAATGTATATCTAGATTTTTTTAAATTTAAACCACTAAATATATAATTCTATGTGAAAACAACGTAAGTATTAAAAGTGATCAGTCAGCATACAGGACCTTCAATCTGTGATGTAATCGCTAACCCCACAAAATCACCATTTTGTTTGTCCCATTTGTTTTTTGGTTTACGTAACTGAGTGATTAACCACACAGATGGCCATTTTGTATTGTTCTAGAGAGCTAAAGATTTCATACATATGGGTTATTAATGGCAGGATGTGTGATCATGGGAAAAACAAACTGAGAATACCGGTAAAAAGCTCAGTCGCTATCTGCTGAAAACAAGTGCAAAATTGTAATCAACCCCATAGCATTTTTTATCATAAATTATTTTATATTTTATTATTTGTTATTCTTTAGTCTCATTCTAATGTCAGTTTAGACATAGTTTTCAAAAACATACAATATGATTACTGTAATATGACTATATATCAGGTAACTAATCAAGAATATTGAGATATTGTCATATATATATATAAGCTGTTGCCTGAGGGAAATTACCTGGCAATCATATTTCTTGTTGCAGCTGGGCTAAAAATCTGAGGAAGCAAAGAATTAATGAGTTAAAAAAAAAAAAAAAAGATAAAAAAAATGTTTTTTTCATATATGTGCAACCGGTTGCTTAACTAAATACAGCTGTATCCTGTTTCTAAGACACATGATGTGACATAAAAGTGATTGCCATTGAATGCATAAGGCCGAGACACACATTCATAGTTAAGATACTGTGAGACTAGGGAGTCAGAGTTGAGAGGAATGCATTTGTGCAAATGCATAAATCCCTGCACCACAGATTCATTTCCATCAGATGACAGAAGAAATATTTGATTAATAAGTCCTGAGAGAGCACTTTATTTTGCCTTAGGATGGAAAGGCTTGCAGGCATATGACACTCCATTAATACAGAGAGATGGCAGATTGAAAGGAGGCTTACTGATAGCATGCATCTGTTTACTAATAGCAGCACTGCTCCAATCCTTTTCTCTTCCATTGCCTGCAGAAACCGCTCTGCTGTGAGACTGCACCATCAACAGATGGCCCAGAAAAAGGTATAATCAGAAGCAGCTTGCAAAATTTACCCAAAACAAATAGAATTACAGGCTTTTGCTTGACTCTGATATCGAACCGAGAAACCAGCATGGCAGATTACAGAAGTAAGAGGGAGACCATTTAAACAAAAACTGTAAATTGAAAAAATAACTGCTGTTTCTTTGCAAATAAAAAAAAAAGTCTTGCTTTTTCATTCTTGAATAGATAATATACAGATAGATAGATGATAGATAGATAGATAGATAGATAGATAGATAAAAGATAAATGATAGACAGACGGACAGAAGGGCAGACGGACAGATAGATAGATAGATAGATAGATAGATGATAGATAGATAGATAGATAGATGATAAATAGATAGACAAATATTTAACCTCTTGGCTGCCAGAAATGGTGCCAATGCATTGGACAGTAAATGCAAGCAAAGGATTAAATAATAATATTACAGGGGTTAAAATGATTGCATAAAGCTTTGTTTTTCTCTCACAACTGTTTTCTAGATTGTAATGAGAGATTTTGACTTTTACTAAATACATTTTCAGACTCCTCCCATCTCAGAAGCAGATGATGACATCCCTTAGGCTCTTAGCATCTAAGCAGCTGTCACAGAATTCATTATTGCAACCGTCCTATTTAGCAACACATTTGGAAGCTTCAGTAAGGATAAATTACTATGTAACACTTCTGAACATTTCTTACCAGTTGACTTAGGTTTTTCTACAATATCTAATTATGTTTATAAATTTATTTTTGCAAATCACAATACTATACTCAAGTATGTTGTGATTTTCTTCTGCTTTATCCAGTCTTGGTAATTTATTTTAGTATACTCTCCAACATGCTAAAATATTAAAGTGTTATTATTTTCAGGGACATTTTAGGAGCTGATTCCCAAATAAATCAGACAAATAATTTTAAAAATAGCTGACGCTCCCAAAGCAGCATTGAGGGCTAATTGCTCTCGTAAAAAGTCTTACAGTCATTTGTCATGTAGACAGCGTAAGACAAACTGATCAAACATTTAAAACAAAAAGGTTTTATAGTGAAGTAAACAAATTAATGATCACTTTCACTGAGCTGTAAGAAAAGATAGGTGTGCCTATAAAGCTAGATAAAATAAAAGAGAGGGAAGCTATGGATTAATTGTAAAGGAGAACCAATGCTTAAAAGCCTTCTCTATAACCAAGGGGTTAACCCTACAACCAACCCTAAGCCTAGTTTGGCTCTAGTCCTAAAGTTAATCTAAACAAAACCCTAACCTGTGCTACCATGGTAAATGCAGATTTAATGGCACCAATTATAATACAGTATTATTCCAAATATGCTAATTTACCAGTGCCTATTTTGGCTCACATTGTTTTTGATTTTATCTGCCTATACTGTACGTCATCCCGGCCTTATCATGTCACAATATTGGGTCTGGCTTTTATATAAATAGGTCAACATCAAAAACCCAATTATTTTTAAGGTAATATCTAATGCTTTCATCATTAGTTTGTGATCTCTGTATACACAATACTCTGGAATTGCAATAATTTAATTAATTTGCTTTTTTTGTTACACTTCATTTATGCTGAATAGCTTTAAACTGACACTACTAAAAAATGGAAATAAATATTGGGGTTCCAAGTCACAATATGAGTTTATTATAGTGGAAAAGAAAATATAATTTCATTATAGTATGTTACATCTAGCAGTTTCACCGACATTATAGCTAGCAATTCATAAATTGGAAACTTAGCACTGGGCTATGTAACATTCTGGTGGTTACATTTTTAAAGGCCTAAAAGAGTGCTTAATAAATAATTCAGACATATATTATAGGAGATTTTGCTGCTCTCATGTGTCTGCTTGATATAAAAGAATTGGAAAAAGCAAGCATACCCACAAGCATACAAATTCCACTGAAAAACTGATGATATGTCTGACTGCAGGAATTAGAACACACTTAATGTGAAAGTCTGTGTGTGGCCCTAAACTAAATGTATTCATACTGCATCTTTATGTGATTCATTGCTTCAGTGTTCATGATAAAATATGAAGAATACAGCTGTGTGTTAGAAACAATTCCAAAGCTGTTTTTTTTTTTCCCTTATGAAAAAAATATTGGTTTTACCACAACATGTACATTTTTTTAAAATTAAAGGGACACTGAACCCAATTTTTTTCTTTCGTGATTCAGATAGAGCATGATATTTTAAGCAACTTTCTAATTTACTCCTATTATCAAATTGTATTCATTCTCTTGGTATCTTTATTTGAACTGCAAGAATGTAAGTTTAGATACTGGCCCATTTTTAGTGAACAACCTGGGTTGTCCTTGCTGATTGGTGGATAAATTCATCCACCAATAAAAAAGTGCTGTCCACAGTTCTGAAACAAAAAAAAACTTAGATGCCTTCTTTTTCAAATGAAAATAGCAAGAGAACAAAGAAAAATTGATAATAGGAGTACATTAGAAAGTTGCTTAAAATTGCATGCTCTATCTGAATCATGAAAGAAAAAAATTGGGTTCAGTGTCCCTTTAACATTAAAGCTGGGTAATACATGTTACCATGAAATGCTAAGAATTACTGGTGCATAATTCTATGCTTGCATATATGGTTAGCTGTTATAAATGATGAAAGTACTTCTGTTGTGTATGGTTTTTCTGCAATTCGTATGGTGAAATCTGTTCCTCAGCATATGAAAAAGCAAGGTTAAAATATGCAAAAGTACTGGTACTTTATTATTATATGTGAGTAGGGTTTTGATCTGAAAAACCCACACGTTCTTATTTATTTAAAAGGTCAAGTACAGCACTCACAGAATGTACAATGCTAAGCAATGACAGATAAATGTATTGCCAATGTAGCCTGATATATCAGAATTTATCAAGGAGTTTGTCTAAGTATTGAGAAATCTCAAAACTGAAGACTTTTGGCATAGCAAATAAGCAGTCTGTATATCAAACACAGGTATCATCCTCTTGTGCACATCTTTTCATCAGGACTAATTCACCATACTCCTTTCCAAAGATTTGCTGGTTTTAAAAGAAACACATCATTATCGGATTTATAAATGAACATGCAAATGTTAAAGCTAGATTCTGTATTATATATTTTAAGGTACATTCTTATCAAAATTGAAATGCACATAGAGGAATTACATTTTTAAACAGAAATGTATTTACAACATGTATTGGCAAAAATGCTTCCACTGAAAGTTATAACTGATTTACTGTTAGTTTTTATTTCTGCACATGCATAGCTTGATATTCTCAGTGCACAAGCATTTTAACTACTGCAGCTGCTTGCTCAGAGTCAGTGGGGCTTGCATTATGTCAGCATTGATGCACATTCAGTCATTTCCAGATTATACCAACACATTAGACTCTCAGGACAAGTGCTGTGTTTAAAATGCTGGGGCAGTAAATACCTTGAGATTGTTATATGTTTAGTTATGCATAATTATGCGTAATTAAACAACAATATATCTTATTTATTTTGTCCCCTTTTCACATAGCTTATCTATGAAAATGTCTGAATCTCAGAACTTGAAATGCACCCACTGACTTACTAAGGCTAACTCTGCCACATACATGTCCCTGGTTGGCTTTATCAGATAAGACCTGCCAAACAATGCATTTAATACTAGCTATATGACTGTGGCTAGCCTTGTTGTCTGTGGAATAAAGTCCAGATTTGCTCCTCCAAATAAGGCAAATGGTGGGTGGGGTTTAGCTATTGAAAAACAACTGCAGTACAAAAGATGTTAATTTGTTTTAAAAACCATTAAGAATTGGCTGATATATTATTTTAAAGCAACACAAGATAAATTACGTGTAATTACTGTACATGGTATTTACTGTCCATTTAAGTACACTCTTGAAGCAGCTATAGATTTTACTAGAAGCATTTTGTCTAATACCTGTATATTGAAAAAAATGCTTCTATTTTATACTGAAATTCACCCATATGCATTTCAATTTTGGCTGAAATGTCCCTTTAAGCTTTTACCTCCTATTCAGAAGATCGCACATGACCACTAATCACATACAAACTAAGAACATTTCATATGGTTCTGTGAAGATGGATTTTATTCCATGCATCATGTGCTGCCTTCTCTGGATGGTAGCATGAATATCATAACAAATGAACAAACTAATTAAAAGAAAAGAAACAAATACCAGCAAAATTAATTAGTATTTATTTGTTTCGTTTAAATTAGGTTTAAAAGGTTAAATACTTACCTCTAGTGTGCTGGAGAAGGTCCTTTAACGCAGGGCTTGTGATCAGCTGCGCTAAATCTCCTATTAATGGAGTGGCAGGTCTGGGGGGGCAACAGGGCAATTGCTCCCCTGAAAGCAGATCCAGACAGGCTTCTGGCACAGTAACAGCCAGTGCTAGTGATCAGCATTTAGAGAGAGAAAGGTGAGGCATTTTACATAGAATCCTCTGTTAGAGGCCAGCAGATGGCGCTGTTAGATGAAGTGCTTCCCTGCTCTGCACAGGTATATACTCCGTAAACACGTGCCTGAGCTTCCAACCTGCAAGTTCCCATATGTTTATGTTACATAAAGGTGGATGAGATTCTACTTTATTAGGTTAACCGTTAGAGGAATTGGAATTGCTGTGCTTTTGTGAAGAGGGTTAAGCTGTCATTGTAAAGGGAGCAGTGTAATTGTAATTTGAATTCTTATATGTGTGTGTTTGTGTATATGTGCATTTGTGTTTGTATACATATATATACATGTGTGCGTGATTGTGTATCTGTCTGTGTGTTAGTATATATGTGTATTTGTGTGTATGTTTGTGTATATGTGCATGTGTGTGTGTTTGTGTATATATGTCTGTATGTAAGTATGTATGTGCATATATGTGTGTATTTGTGTATATATGTGTGTGGGTATATGTGTGTATTTGCATGTTTGTGTGTTTGTATCTATGTGCATGTGTGTTTATGTGCAAGTGTGTATGTGTGTGTATATATATATATATATATATATATACATACTGTATATATACAGTATATGCTTGTGCATGTGTATGCACATGTGAGTGTGTGTCTATGTTTTTTATGTGTGTGTATGTGTGTGTTTGTGTATATATGTGTATGTGTATGCATATTTATTTGTGTTTTTGTTTGTATGTGCATGTGTGTGCATGTATGTGTGTATATTTGTGTGTATGTGTGTGTGAAAATGTGTTTGTGTGTATGTACATGTGTATGTGTGTATGCGTGTGTGCTTGTGAATATGTGTATATATTTGTGTATGTGTGCATGTGTGTTTGTTTGTATAAGTGCATGTTTGTATAAGTGCATGTGTGTGTATATTAATTTGTGTTTATATGTGTGCATGTGCATGTGTGTATTTGTTTATATGTGTGTGCTTGTGTATGTGCTTGTGTGTCACACAATAATCTGGGGCTTTGCCCCCTCCCGATATCAGGCTCTGGATCCGCTCCTGTATTACCACAGCACAGGGTTCTGTGAAAAAGGGTTGATATTAGTGCGGCTCTCCCGCAGTATAGTTAAAGGGACATTATACACTAGATGTTTCTTTGCATAAATGTTTTGTAGATGATCCATTTATATAGCCCATCTGGGGTTGTTCTTGTAAAAATGTATAGTTTTGCTTATTTTTAAATAACATTGTGCTGATTTTCAGACTCCTAACCAAGCCCCAAAGTTTTAAATGTATACTGATGTATACAGACTTCAGACTGCTTCTGTTTGTATAATGGGTCTTTTCTTATGCAGGGGAGGGGGTGATTCTGTGTCAGTCCCTTTCAGTGGGTGCCCCAGGCTAATATTATCAACTGTGCTAAATTGGAAGATTCTTAGCAAGTTTTTAAAAGGTTTTATACTGTATTTTTAGATCAGTATCTGTGTATATTCATCTTTATAGTAGTGTCTATTACATGCAGTTAAATGAAAACTGGTCTATACTGCCCCTTTAGGTATAAGACTACAGGTGACCATTTTCTCCTGTAGCAAAGAAACATTTACATTTGTGCAAACTAAATCAAATGTAAATGTTGGATTGAAACAAAAGAAATAACCGAATAGTGAAGCATGTTGTTTCAACTTATTACAAAGTAAAATATCCGCTTAGAACAGTTAATTTTATTGTATACTCTATATATGAGGACATTTACATACTCAGTAACACAAACTAGAGAATGAAACATACAGTATGTTTACACCAATGTGTAAAAAAAAAAAGATAAACAATATTTTCTTATTTCTATTAAGATTTAGTTACTATTCATGTACTTTTGACCAGAACTTAATAATAACTAAATCTTAATAGAAATAAGAAAATATTTTTTTATCTTTTTTTTTTTACACATTGGTCCTGTATAGGAATATATAGAGACAAAAAATACTAATATATTTTAACATTGACATCTCTTTGAATCTATTGTTTGAAGATCCAAACACAAATATCAGGTTTAAAAGACAAACTTTACATGCTCTAATTGCATCTCTCAAGCAAAAGGCTACCAGTGATTGGTGGTTTGTGTGACTTCAGTTCCTAATTGGTCATCTGGCCATATTCTGAACAGAAGATGCAATGCTTATAACTCTCTAGCAGAACTTAACATTTGTGCCTGATCCCTTTGCAAGACTTAAACACCTAGGGCGAGATTACATATACGGTGCAGGCTTCAGCGCAAGCGCTGCAACCCGCGCCCCCACGTAATTTTACCTTGCACATCCGGGTATTACATAAACCCCGCCGGCAGTTCATAAAGTGCCGTAAGTCTGATAAACTAGGGATGTCCAGAAATAAGCATAAATTCAAATTTCTGGAGTCGTCAGTGACTTACGGAACTTTAGAAACTGCCGGCGCCTAAGAAAAGAAAAATATCAAATCTCCCGTAAATGTCTAACACGCCTCCCAAAAATAAGCCCGATACGTAAAAACCCCTATATCCGCAATCCCCCTCTCTCACTACTAATAATAAATGTATTAACCCCTAAACCGACAACCTCCCACTGAAATTCTATTGGCTATTCAAATCAGCCAATAGAATTTCAGTAGCTCTCATCCTATTGGCTGATTTGAACAGCCAATAGGATTTGAGTAGCTTTCATCTTATTGGCTGATTTGAATTTGAAGAATCAAATCAGCCAATAGGAATTCAAGGGACGCCATTTTTAATCGCGTACCTTGAATTCTCTATCCAGTGTGCTGCGAAGATTGTACGAAGAGGATCCTCCACGCTCCATGGCTCCGCGGTTGCCGGTCTTCAGTACCAGAATCGCCGGTCTTCAGCTCCGCAGTCTTCAGTCTTCAGCTCCGCGAAGGATGTTCCAGGAAGAAGAAAGAAGAGGTCGCCGCTTGGAAGAAGACTTCACCACCTGGAACAGGACTTTTTTCGCAGGACTTCAGGAACGGTGAGTATCAACCTGGGGGTTAGACTTAGGGTTTTTTAAGGGTTTTTTTTTTTTTTTTATTTAGATAGGGTGGGCAATAAATGCCCTTTTAAGGGCAATGGGTAGTTTAGGGTTTTTTGTGTTTGGTTCTTTTATTTGGGGGGGTTTGGTGGGTGGGGGGTTTTACTGTTAGGGGGACGTGTATTTTGTTGTAAAAGAGCTGATTATCTTGGGGCAATGCCCTGCAAAAAGCCATTTTAAGGCCATTTTAAGGGCTACTGGTAGTTTATTAGAGTAGGGGTGTTTTTATTTTGGGGGGGCTTTTTATTTTTATAGGGATTAGGTATAATTTTTTAAAACTTGGTAATTTTCTTTTTTATTTTCTGTGAAGTTAGATTGTTTTATTTTCTGTAATTGTAGCTTAAAGGGACAGTCTACACCAGAATTTTGATTAGACTGTCCCTTTAATTTATACTTAGTTTATTTTTATTTTTAAAGTAGTGTTAGGTTTTTTAATTTAATAGTAACTTTAGTATTTTGTAAATTAGGTAATTTGGGTTCATTTAGGTGGTGTTAGGTTAGGGGGGGTTAGGTTAGGGGTTAGGTTTATTGCGTTGTGGGCTTTGGCAGCTTAGGGGTTAATACTTTAATAGGTTTATTGCATTGTGGGCTTTGGTGGTTTAGAGGTTAATACTTTAATAGGTTTATTGCGTTGTGGACTGGCGGTTTAGGGGTTAATACTTTATTAGGTTTATTGCATTGTGGGTTAATGGCAAATAATGGGTTAATAGTTTAATTAGGCTTATTGCATTGTGGGGGGTTGTCGGTTTAGGGGTTAATACTTTTATTACTTGCGGTGTGGTTTTGATGGCGGATATAGGGGTCAATACACTTTATTAGTTATTGCGGTGGGGGATTGCAGTTGACAGGTAAGTAGATATTGCGCATGCGTTAGGTGTTAGTTTATTTTTGCAGGCATTTTCAGGAGTTACGGTGCTCCCATACTCAGCGCAAGGCCTGCTACGGTTGCCTTTTATGGCGAGGTGAAAATGGAGTAAGATTTCTCCATTTTCGCCACGTAAGTCCTTGCGCTGAATATTGGATACCCATTTGCGACGTGGTCCCATGTTAGCTTATGGGAGTAAAAATTGTGGGCGACGGGTGAAATATTTATATGCGGCGCTGTATATAGGATACCAAACCCGCTCAAAAAACGGCATTGCCGGCTTTTGCGGGCGACACCGCATATAAGATCGAGCCCTAATATCTAGTTTTGCTGTTGTAAACTGTGCAAACTGGGTGTAACATAAAACATCTCCCAAGATGTTAAAGGAACAGTAAACAAATTTAGATGTTATATATAAAGAATGTTTAGTTATGTGTAATGAAACAACTTTGTAATATATTTAAATTCTTGCTCTGAAAAATCACTGTTTCTCAGAACTTGAAATACATCAGCTAACATATCAAGGCTTACCCTGCTACACACCTGTACTTGATTGGCTTTATCAAATAATACTTGCAAAACAATGCATTTAATACTAACTTTATGACTGTGACTAGCCTGTGGACAAAAGCCCAGATTGACTCCTCCAAATAAGGCAAATGGTGGGTGGGGTTTAGCTATTCATAAACAATTGAAGTAGAAAGGATGTTATTTTCTTTAAAAAATGTTAAAGGGACAGTCTACACCAGAATATTTATTGTTTTAAAAGATAGATAATTCCTTTATTACCCATTCCCTAGTTTTACATTACCAACACAATTATAATAATACACTTTTTATGTCTGTGATTATCCTGTATCTAAGTTTCTGCAAACTGCCCCTTATTTCAGTTCTTTTGACAGACTTGCATTTTAGCCAATCAGTGCTGCTCCTAGGAACTCCACGTGCGTTATCTATATGAAATACATGAACTAACACCCTCTAGTGGTGAAAAACTGTCAAAATGACCATGATCTAAGAGGCAGCCGTCAAGGGCTTAGAAATTAGCATATGAACCAGCTTTCAACTAATAATACCAAGAGAAAAAAGCAAAATTGGTGATAGAAGTAAATTGGAAAATTGTTTAAAATTGCATGCGCTATCTGAATAATGAAAGTTTGTTTTGGACTAGACTGTCCCTTTAAGACTTGGCTGATATGTTATCCTATAGCAACACAACATAAATGTATTTAAATTACAAGGTGCTTATTGTCCCTTTAATGGAGATACTTGTTGTTACCACACGTTTACATAGTTTAAAACAATAGAAACTATGTCTTAGGATCAGTAATAAAAAAATTATATTCTCTGATTATTTATTTTTTACATTAGAATGTCATTTTTTACATTTAATTTCTATTATAAGAGTCACTCAACAGCTGCTTTCTAATACTCTCCATAAGAAGTATCCATTATTTAAGCTGCTACTATTTTGCCAGCAAGACAACGCTATCTTCCAAGTTTGGGTCAATGTAGGTAAAATGAATAATACATAGAAACAAAGGTTCTGTTATGATCAAACTGTTGCCTAAATTTAAAGGAGTTTAATGTATGGGTGCTGTTGTCTAATTAATTATGATAATTAGTATGGCTGGTGTTCCAACAAATGAAGCAACCTAAGCACTTATGTGCACAGTAACAAGTAGTTAAATATGAGCTGCTTGGAGCTGTTGTGATTGAAAAAGCAGACACTCAGGATGTATTTATAATGAGATACTGGCAGAAGACAAAGTAAGGGCATGTATATGTAATGATTATTGATAAAACAGAGGAACGTAGTTTTCCTTTCCTCCAAAAAAAATGTTGTTGCTGTTGTTTTTTGTCTTTCTTTTCTTATTAGGAGAAAGTTTCTTGCAAAAATGTGTTTGCTCTGAGTCTTAAAGGGACAAGGCACATTAGTGCAATTTGAATACACATATTTTTCCAGTACACACACAATGGCAAAATTGATAACAGTAAAATCTATTACTGTTTCAGTGACAGTTTTTACTGTCTACAGGCTCATGAGTCTATCTAGATATGCTCTGTGCACCAGCATTTTAAATGGCAGGTATGCTCAGAGAGCCAGCGGTATCATATTAATCGAGTCATCTTATACAAGGTATTGCTTGATCTTTAATCAGACACTGTTTAGAATACTAGTGTATAGCCGGTATTCTGTAAAAATCTTACAGGGTTTTTGTAACAAAGTTGGGCCAGATTACAAGTGGAGTGCAAAATATCGCTTATGCAAACGCGTTATTTGTGCTCCATTCAGTAACACTAACAAATGCAATGCACTCACGAGAGCGTGCTTCCATCAGCTCCAATGGGTACTCATAGACCGCAATGTAAAGGCAGTTTTCAGTGCCACAACCATTCAATTTAACCACTCATAACTGCATAACTTTATTTAAAAAAAATTAAATAAAAATACTACTTTTATTTTGTATTATTAATAACTACACTAGACTGTATTTTGGGGGGCAATTGGGGCACATTTTGAAAATTAACCAGAGATCTGATCTCTGGTTAATTTTCGGTGCGCTAATTGCTACCGCGAGCACATGGTAGCAATAACCAGCCACTTGTAATGGCTGGTTATTTATTGTGCGCTCCTAAACAAGCGAATTTTCAAGTTTATGGGTGAGCAGTAAATTAGCGTTCCACTTGTAATCTAGCTCTTGGTGAGAACCAGATGAAGACTGATTACACAAAAAGTGAACAGCAATAATTGAGTAAACATGAAACAAAGAACGGAGGTATATGGGTGTATTTGAGAGCAGGCAAAAAGTCTTATATTTAGTAACTGGAAAGCTTTAATGCTTAGCGTAAACAATATGAAGAAACATAATAGATTACAATTAACTAACATTTGTTAATATAATTATTTGTAAACATTACGGCTATAAATCCTAGTATTTTAATTATCTTACTTGTCTACTATATACAATAACAATATGTGATGCATTCTTTTGGAGGGTGACGTTATTAGAAAGATTTGTGAAATACTTTGTTTTAGATTTTTAATAATTAGTTGACTACAGTGCGATATCTGACAATCTTTGATAATACATTTAAAGAGCTTAGAGATCTAATTACAACATATTCTTGTTGTACTATTATGTACAGCAAGTACTTTATTGTGATAGTTGTGCTAGAAGCAGAGTCTGAGCTTTACAGGGGGTGAAATCAGATGGAATGAAATACACGTTACACTATTCAACAATATCCTTAATCTTAGTCGATATGTTATTATTATTTAAAGGCACGTGAAGGCCAAAATGTATCTTTTGTGGTCAGATAGATTATGTAATTTAAAACAAAATCCAATTTATTTCTAATATCAAATTTACTTTCTTATCTTTTGATGAAATTCCATGAGTGCATACCTAAATAGGCTCAGAGCATGTACATACTATATCAGGGTTTCTCAATAGCCATTCTCAGGCCTTGCTGGTGGGTTGTGACCCGACATACATTTTTACTGTCGCTCACTGTGAACTGCCAGTTGACCTGTATTCCGTATGTGTGCATCAGAGTGCCAATGCGCATGCGTGCGTGCTCTATGCGCACATAGTGGTCATTTGGTGGGAGGACAGTGTGGGACAAGGAGCAGGCAGAAACAGCCCTAAAGACCGTAGGTAAGTATCTTTAATGCTACCAGCCTCCCACTGACACCAATGAAGTATAAAGATATATTTGTTATTCCCCCACTGCGACCAATGCATTTGAACGCATGCTCCTGGGCCTATGGAAACAAACCAGTAAAAAAATACATTGAATAATAGGTGTACAGTGAACTTGTTTTTTTTTTTACATTTTATTCTCTTTACTGTTCCTTTAATTCTCATCTGTGATTTTTCTTAAAGTGAAAACTGTATTATAACCTTGTGTTAAAATAAAATAATAAATTAATTATGTACTATGTTAATATCTTTAGTTACTATAACAATTATTACCACAAATGCCTTTAGCAGCACGCTTGTGTGGCAGCCATGTCTGTCACAAAAAGAGTTAGCGGAAAAATTCAACCTATAACTACAAATGAGAAAACAATGATGAGTGGGCAAATAAAAAAAAAAATCTTCATAGTTGAGATACAGAGCGTTCAAAAATAACAAAACTTTATTTTTAAGTGTGGGAAATTATAAGATAATTTTATAGAATATTTACAACTGAAAGGTGGTGACATAGAAAGACGTCCAGATGTGCATTCAAGGTTAAACTTGGCAGTTAACTTGACGTATTAACACATGGTGTTTAGTCTTTAACCTTTATACTGCTGGACACATTAAAAGTAATTGCTGTGCCAGTAAAGTGTTTTCAATATTAATATGATTCCCTTCTGAGAAGATAAACTCTACTTAAACAAAAGGTTCCAAAAGGCATAGTTCCAATCAAGAGGATTTTTGTTCTACTCCTATAGCCTAAATGCAGATGGTAATATTCACCTGGGACCTTCTCTGTGGATTCATCTTCAGGAAATGTCTACACAGATGAACATAATTTTAGTTGTGTGTTTTCTTTGCCTGTAGACATTTCTCAAAGAAGAAGAAAAAAAAATCTTGATTTTGTCTGGAGTATTATTTCAGCTAAAAAATATTAGTGATTCTTCTTCAGCTTTGCTTCCCCCTCACTGTGTCATGTAGCTCGGAGCATTAATAATAGTAGGAGTTCTGAGAAATCAGATGCTAGTAGACACAGTTTGAACAATTCACTTGAGTCTATGAACAGCATAGTTTCAGGGTGTGGGTATAATGTAATTTGTATCTTCTATTATTGTTTGACCTTTTTTTTTCAACTGGAACATCCAAATTATTTTGATAACACATTTTTTTTTAAACTTTAATGCATTTAAATTCAAAAGTACCTTACAAAAAAAAAAATGAAATAAACAAAATACACCATGGCATTGCAGGTTATATTTAATCTAGTATCCAATAGATAATTCTCCACAAAATGAAATAGACAAGGTCTTAAGGTCAAGAGAATTTTAAAATCATCTGATTACAACAATTGAGGATACTGGAAGAGATCTTTACATATCACAGTGCAGAATTGCTTCCAGTAACAAATATTTAATATAGCCCTAAAGGCATTACTTTTTTGCGTAGAGATTTCTTGTATTCTGTGTACGAAATATAACTGTATATTCATTTTTTTTGTATAGTTTTAATTTAGCAGAGCCAGGATGGTCTTTATTCCTTACTTCTGTATCCAAACAGTTGTTCAGTATGTAACTTGATGTGTTACACAAAATAGTTATAGAATATAACCTTCAAAAACAACTTTTTTAATGAAATATGTGAATTGCATGTCTATTGCATATTAGGATGCAGTTTGCAACTAAAGTTTATGTATGCTGCTCCTGATTAGCTAATTTAGAACAAAAATCCACTGTGCATGATATTAAACAATACTCATTTTCTATAGCCAAATAAGATATAAATGTGCTTCTGTCCAGATCAAGCATTCACTGTGAAGCATGTAACATGGCCAGTTTACTGATGTCTAGAATATGCTTTAAAAGCTGACATGGGAATTAGAAGAATTGCAATGTTTAGAGTTAAAGGGATATGAAAGTCAAAATTAAACTTGCATGTTTCAAATAGAACTTGTCATTTTAAGATACAGTTAAATTAAAGGGACAGTCTACACCTTAGTCATCTTAAAGGCTTACCTTAGATTAAGTTGCAAATAGTCTCCTGCATCCCTTTCTATATCATGCAGCAGGAAAAGGAAAAAGTTATTTTAAAATGAATAGTGTATCGCATTGGCAGTCTGTTGAATCCAACTAGTGAGCCTTTTGTGACTGGAAGCAATATGCAGCCCAGATCATGATGACATTAGTGGGCTGAACTTGGCAGCCATTTCAAAGTGGCCAGAAACACTATTCATTTTAAAATAATGTTTTTATTGTTCCTGCTGCATGATATAGAAAAAGTGCAGGAGGCTATTTGCAACTTAATCTAAGGTAAGTCTTTAAGTTTACTAAGGTATATACTGTACGTTTAACTAATATTTTCAACTTTACTTTTTCTCTTGATATCCATTGTTGAAAAAGATTATGTACATATCCTACACTACTGGGAGCTAGCTGATGATGGGGGGCTACACACATTTGTCTTTTGCCATTGACTTACCAGATGTGTTCAGCTAGCTCTTTGTAGTGTACTGCTGCTCCTTCAACAAAGGATACAAAGTGAACAAAGCAAATTTGATAAGAGAAGTAAATTGGAAAGTTGTTTAAAATTGTATGCTCTATCTGAATCATGAAAGAAAAAATGTGGGTTTCATGACCGTTTAAAATACAGGAAAATGGGGCAATTAAAAAATGAAAGTACATTGCTGAGTAATTTTAGTGCACACAAACATTTTATGCAGAGTTCAGTTTCAGTTTTTTGATCTTTAAATAGCTGGGAAACGTGAATTAGCTATTTTTAAACAGTGTCAAATTGTTTAACTCTCAATTAATTTATTATACAGCTGCTGTAATTTGAATACTTTACCAAAACATAAATATTGAGACAAAATATATTAAAGGATTTTTTTAATGCAAAACACAAAGTAGACTTTTTCTTTTTATCCATAATTATCTTAGGCAGTGAACAATCCTTTTGAATACTGGGAGGGGGTTGTTGTTCATAGAGAGCCTAAATTCTTTAAAAAGTTGAATATATTAAACATCTATGTTAGAAAGAAAAGAATTCACTAATAAAAGCAAAGGCTCTACTTGAGGTTGTTTCTGCTCTTTCACTGTTTGCATACACTTGTGAATAATTACAGAAGCCCTATACTAAAACAGATTTCAAAATAAAAGACTTAGTTCTCTTGTTTGCTGGCTTGTTAGAGGCTCTCAGAGGTCATAGTGATTGACAGGTCTTTGGTGCGTGGGTACCAAGCTTGATAATACACATATATCCTATGAGAAAGTTCAGAACACTCACCATGGCTAACCTGTTACTCCTGGATGACTTACTCTCTTGGCTGTTGGAGATAGCTGCACGGCTCTGGCAACTAAAGGGTTACCCTGAGATGCAGGGGAAAAGTACAGCATAATATGTATATTTAAAAATATATATTTCAAAGTAACTCGTAAAGTAAAATTGCTAAAAATGTTTTTACTTAAAGGACCACTCAATGCAGTAGAATTGAATAATCAATAAATGCATTATAACAAGAGAATGCAATAGCACTTAGTCTGAACTTCAAATGAGTAGTAGATTTTGTTCTGACAAATTTCAAAGTTATGTCTATTTACACTCTTCTTGTATCATGTGACAGCCGTCAGCCAATCACCAGTGCATATACGTATATTCTGTGAATTCTTGTGCATGCTCAGTAGGAGCTGCTGACTCAAAAAGTGTAAATATAAAAAGACTGTGCACATTTTGTTAATGGAAGTAAATTGGAAAGTTGTTTAAAATCGTTTGCTCTATCTGAATCATGAGAGTTTAATTTTGACTTGAGTGTTCCTTTAAGAGAGCCATAAGAAAGAGAAAAGTGCAATAGATAGAATAACAAAGGAGTATGTAGCTAATCGAAATGAGTGAATACAATCTAGTAACTAGATAAATATTAAGGGAAGGAGGGCCAGCAAGGTCCAGGTAGTGCTACTGGCAATTACAGGCGTACCTTGTTTTATTGCGCTTCGCTTTATTGCGTTTCCCAGATATTGCACTTTTTATAAATTGATGGTTTGTGGCACACTTGTGTCGAGCAAGTCTATCAGTGTCGCTTTTCAAAAATATATACATATATAAACACTAAAATATTTTTTAATTAAGATTTGTACATTTTTTTACACATAGTTCTATTGCACACTTAATAGACTTGTAAACATAACTTTTATATGCATGATGAAACAATTTGACTTGATTTATTGCGAATTTGGCTCTATTGCGGTGCTCTACAACCAAATACACAATATCTCTCAGGTAGGCCTGTTCTTTGGACTGAGTTTTTTTTTACACTACAAATAAAAATTATATCCCCAGCCTGCCTATCATATTGTGTTTAAAGGGACACAAAGTATTTTTTTCTTTGTTTGCATCTAAAATAGGGCATTCTGAATTGTATTGATATGATAATAATAATAATAATAATAATAATAATAATAATAATAATAATAATGTAATAAAAAACAGTTCTGCATATCACTAAAAGCATTTTTACAGAAATAAGTTTATAAATAAATCCTTTTGTTTTCTTTGACAAACTTTTAAAGGAACATACTGATTTTCTGAAATTCTCTTCTCAAATAATTAAAAACAATAATAACTTTTATTAAGTATGGATTTTAAGGAATTCCTAAATAAAATCTCTTTATTCATGGCATTGTTGTAAATAGGAATGTTCTCCTATAACCCCCTCTTAACATTCAGTAATATGTACTTGTCACATATGAATAAGATGCTTTTCTTTCTGGATATTATAGGCAATTAATGCAGACTGCTTGTCGGGATGTACTGCAAATTTAAACTTAATATGCTGTGATTTTCAAATCATCCTTGCATAAATGGAACACATGTGATAAACCTGTCTCTCTTGGTGATCTAAGGCTTCCTCCAACTACTGGTATTCCTTTTCAATGGTTATTTAAATGCATATAAATTACCTAAGATATAGTTTGACAACTGTCGAGAAGAGGGATCATGTTTCTTCAGAGAGGAAATGGAATGCTGAGGAACAAAAGGAAACCATTTTACTTGTAAATACTGACTACACCATTTAGGCCTTTTTTCTAAAGTGGTGCTAAGCTTTAAGACACCTTATGCAGCTTTTTAAATTGGTCATGAAAAAAAGAATTAGGCTTAAGAAGAAATTCTATTAAGAGATTTAGCATTGTGCGAGAGAAAACAGTAATGCTTGAGGCATTTTTGGTACAAACAGAAATTCTGCAGAAACACTGGAAGATCAAACAAGAGGTTCCTCACTAATACAACACTGCATATTCAAAGGAAAACAAACATTAAAAAAATGACAACAGTTTAGAGCTAAGACACTTTAGGGCAATGCCCTAAAAAAGGCCCTTTTTTAAGGGTTATATTTGTAGTTTAACGTTAGAAAATGTTTTAATATTTTTTGTTACCGCTCAACTCTACCCATACATAATATCGGGAGAGTAAAGTACCGCGTGTTTGCACAAACTAATTTGCAATAATTTTAAGAGCATGCAACTTGTAAAATGGATTTGCGCATGAAAAACACTGCAATCTCGCTGTCACGTTTACGCTCTTTGCGCTAACGATAGTGCACCACTAGTGCAATCTAGCGTAAATATTATATTAAAGAACTGTTCCTATTCATAGACAAGAAAGAAATGTTGCAAATAAAATGGCGTACAGAGTAAAAACTGTATGAAAACTGTATGAAAACGTGATGAGGATCATACACAACTCTCAGTAGATTACTTGATTAATAGTGAAATCAGCACCATTGATGCTTCATATTTTAAACAGTACAATGCTCTTCCTGTCATTCATAACAAAAATAGTCAAATTTGCTATGAGAATGTTTTAATTAATTAATAAAATACATTAAAGGGACATTAGATTACTTGATTAATAGTGAAATCAGCACCATTGATGCTTCATATTTTAAACAGTACAATGCTCTTCGTGTCATTCATAACAAAAATAGTCAAATTTGCTATGAGAATGTTATAATTAATTAATAAAATACATTAAAGGGACATTAAACACTAAAAAAATGCTAGATAGAATGAAGCATCCAAAGAAAAGTTCAGTCTGAGGATACTATGTAGATGTATTTTTTATTTAATTTTAATTAGTTGTTTAAATATTGACAAAATAAGTGTAAAACTTTAGTGTCTATAAAACAATGGGAGCTGCCATGTTGTAACTTAGGTTACTTACTTTGCTGTGGCCAATTAGGGACAGTTATAGATAGGTCACTAGAGTGTGCAGCCAATGGCTGTATGGAATATAAGTGTTATGCATTTCCATTTCTTACAGGAACTGAAAAGTTCACAATTTCAGAATGGAATTACAGGAAAAGGGGACACAATAAATAATGAAAGTATATTGCAGACTTCTTTTTATATATACAATTTAGCATTTTATATTATCATCTCAAATTGTTTAGTGTCCCTTTGACTCTCAGCACCAGACAATCACAAGGAAACAATACTTAGCTACACACTGTATCGTCAGTCTAGGTATTAATATCTGTTTAAGCTTTAGAAGAAAAAAAAATTGTCATATACATTTTGAAAAAAACACTCTTTAACTGACTGAATAATTGAGTCACGTGAAATAGTTATGTAAAATGTCAGTAGTTTTTTGTTTTTTTTTACCATAGTTTTCATAGCACTGTATTAAAGGAATAGAAAGGTCAAAAATAAAATGTGCATGTAATTCAAATTGAAATATAAACATTTTTGCACTATACTTCCATTTGCAAAAATATTATTACCGTTTTTCTGCAGCATATGCACATATCCTGCGATGGTTCCGTGCACTAGTATGAATCGTGGGGTTGAGTTATATAATTCTTTCTTGATTAAATTTTATAAGTATGACATATGGTCTTCGAGAATGACATTTCACTCGGGAAATACATTTCAAGAATAGCTATCTATATATTCTAAAATGGCTGCTATTTTGATTTTCTTGTTGAACAATGTATCTTTATCCGAATAACATCATTACATTTTAAGATGTAATCTGTTAACTTTGACATCTTAAAAACAAAGCTTGATTTTTATATACCTTTATTTACTTTACATCATCTCTATTTTAGTTTAGTCAATGGGCTATAAAATATTTATCAGCTAGAAAAGTGCTCTATGGCAAAATACAGCTTACTTAAAATGTCAATCTGAGTGCTCTAATATAATTATATGTATTGACAAATTATATTGTACAATGTTGTATTAAAGGATGAATGCCTCTAAACTTGCAGGGGGGTAGGGAAAAAATCCTCACAAGTCTTTAATCTTAAATTAATATATAAAAGTCATTGGACATCATGTCAATCCAAATTATTTTAGTGGGGAAAATATTCAGTTAAATATATGTTGGCAGTGTTAGACAGTTCTTATGTTTGTTGTTTTTTTTAAAGAAATTCAGACAAAATACCACTCTTTATGGGAGAGTAAAATACCCAGCTCTGGTGGTTAAATACACTGAGATCTATTCATAATTTTGAGAGTATACGCTGTGGCCCAAATTAGGCTAAATTCACTAGTAACAATTTCATATCCAAGCTGTTACAGGTTGACATTTTTTTTTTGATGGGGGGATGTTGACTGGAAAACTGCAATCCACAAATAAAACCAAGTTGTCAAATCTAGAGCTAAAGATGGGGATTAAAGTTAAAGGGATGGGAAAGTCCAAATAAGAGTTACAAGAATCAGATGAAGCATGTAAGTTTCAGACTTCTAATTTCAAATGTGCTTTGTTCTCTTGGTATCCATTGTTGAAAATGAATACACACATATCCTACACTAGTGGGAGCTAGCTGGTGATTGGTGCATGCATAAATTTGTCTCTTGTGATTGGCTAACTAGATGTGTTCAGTTAGCTGCCAATAGTGCAATGCTTTTTGTTCAGCAAAGGATAACATGAGAATAAAGCACATTTGATAAAAAAAAAGTAAATTTGAAAGTTGTTGAAATTGTATGTTCTATCCAAATTGTATGTTCTATCCAAATGAAAAATGTGGGGTTTGCTGTCCCTTTAAATACTCTTCACTTGCTAACTTACCAAAGCTAAAACTTGGTAACTTAAAGGCACATAAACATCCATAGTTTTCTTATTATCCTTTGTTGAAAAGCAGGAAGGAAAGTTTAGGAGACTGCACATGTCTGCTGCGTTAAATTGTAGCATTTTTGCAACAGATGTAGACAGGCAATTAAAGTTAAGTAATTAAAGGACCATTATAGTGCAAAAAATATATGCTCTAATTTTTTAGAACATGTGATTTTAACCCTACCAACCCTGCAAGTGAGTCGTGGAACTTCAGCTGCTGATTGGTCACTGGCTATGCTCGCTCTGGATTAGCGGCTCTAACAAATTAGAACATGTAATTGTATCACTTTAATGGACTTTATAATGTATCAATAAAAGTGCAAACAGGCTGCTTTCATTTTTCAACATACTTCTTATTTAAATACTATACATTTAAAGGGACATAATACTCATATGCTAAATCACTGGAAACCGATGCATTATAACTATAAAAAGCTGAAAATATCACCTGAGCATCTCTATGTAAAAAATGAATATATTTTACCCCACAATTACCTCAGCTCAGCAGAGTAAGTTCTGTATAAAAAGTTATACTCAGTTACTGCCCAGCTGCAGGTAAAAAAAAATAATGAAGAAATGAGCAGCAGCCAATCAGCATCAGCAGTGCTGAGGTCATGAACTCTTTTACTGTGATCTCATGAGATTTCACTTAACTCTCCCATGAGTGTGCCCGAAAGCTTGCTCCTTCCACTGTCCCGGGACAGACATATTGATTTGTTGCTTAGAAGTCCCTTACAATGGGATGTTGCTACTGAGAAACTTTTGAGGTAAAATATCTGTCTTTTTTACATAGAGATGTTCAGGTGATATTTTCTAGTCAGCTTTTTATAGCTATACTGCATCACTTTCAAGTGTTTAAACATTTGGGTATTATGACCCTTTAACTGTCAAAGCTGGTTCATAATTTAATTTTAACCACTTTATTTTCTGTTTGAAGTCAGTGTCTAGAGCAGTGTTTTTCAACTCCAGTTCGCAAGGCAACTAGAGCACAGATGAAATAATCAGATGATGGGTGAGAGCAGGTCAGTACTGATCAACTAATTATTTCACCTGTGCTGTAGTTTATGAAAATCTGGCCCTTTTGTGTGCTTTGAGTACTGGAGTTGAAAAACACTGACCTAGAGTCAGTACAATAAAATAAATTCTAACCAATCAGATTTGACTAATTTCTGCTGACTTTTTCCGAAAACGTTGGCCAAACTTCCCACTGCAAAAAAGACTGTTGCCTACTTCATTACTTTCATGGACTTTAAGAACTTTGTAGCGATCTCTTATGAAGAAAAGTACCTTAATGATCTAACCCTCCACAAAAAATGGCCACTGAGTACAAATGTAAAGACTCAAGAACCATGAAAGGAAAAGCTGTTCTAATCTACAAAAGCTACTGATTCAATCTCAGAAAATGACAATAGATAAAGCTTCCTACAGGGAGTGCAGAATTATTAGGCAAGTTGTATTTTTGAGGATTAATTTTATTATTGAACAACAACCATGTTCTCAATGAACCCAAAAAACTTATTAATATCAAAGCTGAATAGTTTTGGAAGTAGTTTTTAGTTTGTTTTTAGTTATAGCTATTTTAGGGGGATATCTGTGTGTGCAGGTGACTATTACTGTGCATAATTATTAGGCAACTTAACAAAAAACAAATATATACCCATTTCAATGATTTCTTTTTACCAGTGAAACCAATATAACATCTCAACATTCACAAATATACATTTCTGACATTCAAAAACAAAACAAAAACAAATCAGTGACCAATATAGCCACCTTTCTTTGCAAGGACACTCAAAAGCCTGCCATCCATGGATTCTGTCAGTGTTTTGATCTGTTCACCATCAACATTGCGTGCAGCAGCAACCACAGCCTTCCAGACACTGTTCAGAGAGGTGTACTGTTTTCCCTCCTTGTAAATCTCACATTTTATGATGGACCACAGGTTCTCAATGGGGTTCAGATCAGGTGAACAAGGAGGCCATGTCATTAGATTTTCTTCTTTTATACCCTTTCTTGCCAGCCACGCTGTGGAGTACTTGGACGCGTGTGATGGAGCATTGTCCTGCATGAAAATCATGTTTTTCTTGAAGGATGCAGACTTCTTCCTGTACCACTGCTTGAAGAAGATGTCTTCCAGAAACTGGCAGTAGGACTGGGAGTTGAGCTTGACTCCATCCTCAACCCGAAAAGGCCCCACAAGCTCATCTTTGATGATACCAGCCCAAACCAGTACTCCACCTCCACCTTGCTGGCGTCTGAGTCGGACTGGAGCTCTCTGCCCTTTACCAATCCAGCCACGGGCCCATCCATCTGGCCCATCAAGACTCACTCTCATTTCATCAGTCCATAAAACCTTAGAAAAATCAGTCTTGAGATATTTCTTGGCCCAGTCTTGACGTTTCAGCTTGTGTGTCTTGTTCAGTGGTGGTCGTCTTTCAGCCTTTCTTACCTTGGCCATGTCTCTGAGTATTGCACACCTTGTGCTTTTGGGCACTCCAGTGATGTTGCAGCTCTGAAATATGGCCAAACTGATGGCAAGTGGCATCTTGGCAGCTGCACGCTTGACTTTTCTCAGTTCATGGGCAGTTATTTTGCGCCTTGGTTTTTCCACACGCTTCTTGTGACCCTGTTGACTATTTTGAATGAAACGCTTGATTGTTCGATGATCACGCTTCAGAAGCTTTGCAATTTTAAGAGTGCTGCATCCCTCTGCAAGATATCTCACTATTTTTGACTTTTCTGAGCCTGTCAAGTCCTTCTTTTGACCCATTTTGCCAAAGGAAAGGAAGTTGCCTAATAATTATGCACACCTGATATAGGGTGTTGATGTCATTAGACCACACCCCTTCTCATTACAGAGATGCACATCACCTAATATGCTTAATTGGTAGTAGGCTTTCGAGGCTATACAGCTTGGAGTAAGACAACATGCATAAAGAGGATGATGTGGTCAAAATACTCATTTGCCTAATAATTCTGCACTCCCTGTATATAACCACTCCAGCATCTGTCACCCATTAATTAATGCACCAACAATACCATACCTCTGAATAAACCCACAATTCACAGCCCAGTACTTCTGTTCCTATTTCCCTATATCATTACATATAGGACATTTTAGACCCATAAACAATGTGTCCAAGATCTGCCCATATTGCAAAAACCCAATCACAGACCCATTCTGGCCAAACTTACTTTCAGATTGCTCAGACTCTTCCCAAGACTTAACCAATCAGATTTAACTAATTTCTGCTGACTTTTTCCGAAAACGTTGGCCAAACTTCCCACTGCAAAAAAGACTGTTGCCTACTTCATTACTTTCATGGACTTTAAGAACTTTGTAGCGATCTCTTATGAAGAAAAGTACCTTAATGATCTAATCCTCCACAAAAAATGGCCACTCAGTACAAATGTAAAGACTCAAGAACCATGAAAGGAAAAGCTGTTCTAATCTACAAAACCTACTGATTCAATCTCAGAAAATGACAATATATAAAGCTTCCTATATAACCACTACAGCATCTGTCACCCATTAATTAATGCACCAACAACACCATACCTCTGAATAAACCCACAATTCACAGCCCAGTACTTCTGTTCCTATTTCCCTATATCATTACATATAGGACATTTTAGACCCATAAACAATGTGTCCAAGATCTGCCCATATTGCAAAAACCCAATCAAAGACCCATTCTGGCCAAACTTACTTTCAGATTGCTAAGACTCTTCCCAAGACTTCCCACGGTTGCATATTACACCCAGTACCAGATTTTTTTTTTCTTTTGTTGTATTGTTAAATGTTGGGAGGTGTTCAATGTGTTTCTTAGATAGGATCATAAAAATGTTAGGAAATATGGATATATTGCACCCATAACCGATTAAAGTACATATTTTATTAACAGATTTTCATTACCATATTCTTTTGTTTGAGTATTTTATGCAACTGGACACTTATTTTCAGTATATCCAGTGATTCCAATGAACACTACAGTATTTTTCATTTACTTGCTGAATTTCAGTTGAATATCTGCAATAAACATCTGCTGTATGATTGAGCCATTTTTCATGTAATATTGTGGAAAGTGCTAAATTAATTAAATCATACCTCTATTTTTATGCAGTCCACTGTTTTGTATACAGGAAAGCTATGCATAAATCAATGGAGATTGTTTAATTTTAGCGATGTCTCCTAAAGGTTCAATTACACGTGGGGAGTCCAACTTTACCACAGAAAGGGAGGTTTTGTTCTAAATCCCACTGTTTTCTACAGCAAAATCACTAATAATTTATGTTCTAGTCTCAAAGAGATTTTCTGTTTTCTTTTTACATTAGATAGAAAGTAATATATTAAAATATAATCCTAGGAAATAAAAAAATGTGTTACTTATTTTCCAAAAGTAATGTGTTCTCATTTTTAGACGTGGCAATACACATGGAGAATCAGTTACAGATGGAACATAATTATTTAAATACATTAAATGTATTACTTTTAAGTCTGGGTATTACAGACATCTGGACATTACAAAAAATGTCTGTCCTTGCTAAGTATAACTGAATTAATAAAGACAAATACAAATAGAAAAAATGTGACTGAATAAATACTTGTGAAATCTCCTGAATTTATGTGCACTAATGGAAAATCTGAAAACTCAGAAGTCATTTTTATAGGGATACAGTAAAATACAGTTAATTTCACTCACATTGTTCAATAAGCAAAGTTGTTTTAAGTTATTATTATTGATCAATGTTGTGTACACAACATTGATATATATATTTTTTTCTGGCTAAAGAAATCTGAAATTAAGTTCACCTGCTAGACCGCTGTAAACCTTCAGAAGCAAATTACCCTTATCACGTACCTTATCATATACCTTCATTCTTTAGGTATCCTTTGTTTAAGACATATGCATATGAATGAGCCAATAACACGAGGCCTCTATGTGCAGCCACCAATCAGCAGCTACTGATTATATTTAGATATGTTTTTCAACAAAGGATAGCAAGAGAATGAAGCAACTTAGATAAAAGAAGCAAATTGGAAAATTGTTGCATACTCTTTCTTCAACTTGAAAGAAAAAAATTTAGGTTCCAAAATGACCCATTATCTTAAATTCCTGTTTTAGATATTTTAAAGGACACTAAAGTCAACATTAAACTTAAAGGACTAGTAAACACAGTAGATTTGCATAATCAACAAATGCAAGATAACAAGACAATACAATAGCATTTACTCTGAATTTCAAATGAGTAGTAGATTTTGTATATGTCCACTCCCCCTGTACCATGTGATAGCAATCAGCCAATTACAAATGCATATGCGTATAGTCTATGAATTCTTGCACATGCTCAGTAGGAGCTGGTGACTCAAAAAACATAAATATAACAGACTCAAAATTACATGCTGTACCTGAATCATGAAAATTTAATTTGACCTGAGTGTCCCTTTAAATGATGCAATTTTAGGAGACTTTCCAATTTTCTTCCATGGTCAAATTGTCCAGTCTTTTCATATGAACACAGGCGTGCACATGTTGAATTTCAAATGTGTATATTCTATATATTATAAACATTCAGAATTAAAATGGACTTGCACATTTGAAATTTTCTAATTCTCAGTAACTTGCTAAGTTCTCAATGCCAATTCGGCAACATATCTGTCTCTAATTGACTTTATCAGAAAACAATTGCAAAACAATGCATTTTATACTAACTTTAAGACAGTGACTATTCTTGTAGTATATGGACAAAAGCCTAGATTGACTCCTCAAAATAAGGCAAATGGTGGGCGGACTTTGGCTATTAAAAAAAATTGCAGTAATAAGAATAATAATAACACAATAAAAGCGTCTTGCAATTACAAGGTGTTCACTTTATATCTGCTGCTTTCTGTAATCTTTACCCTTCAAATGACAAGATGTGCAAGTTCTATTATATTATTACCTATGCCTTACCCTCTCAGATCCTTAAAGGGCCATTATACACTCATTTTTTCTTTGCATAAATGTTTTGTAGATGATCCATTTATAAAGCCCATAAAGTTTGTTTTTTAAAAAAATATTTAATTTTGCTTTTTTTTTTTTTTTTTTTTATATAATATTTTTATTGAGGTTAAAAGTAGGTTACAACATACATGTCACAGTGCAAGAGGGATATTAACATATAGGAAGAGCAACGGGGCAAGAACAACATCATATCCGTGATACTTACAAAGATATAGTCATAACCATTATATCATAAAGAGTTTTACCCGTACAAAACAAATACCTCACTTTTCCAGATTTAGTTTTGCTGTAAAATATTTTGCTGATATGCACTCCTAGTTTTATGACATAGAGAATTAAGAGGTCCCCCTACATCATGAAACATTCTGTGAACGTATATAATATAGCATGATTACTTGTAAACTTTGGGGGAACACCCTGCAGCCATGCATAATCAGCTTTGCAATACAAAAATATTTTGAGAATCTCTTAAATCTTGTGGACTTTTTCATAGTCACATATTACTAGCATTACAGTATAAATGAAGTAGAGAAATGTCACATTAATACTTTCAATGATAAAGGTTGCGGTACAAATAAGACAGACCGCATAACTAGCCCTTCCAAGCAGGAAGGTACATTATATGAAAATGGGGGGGGGAGAGGAGGGGAGGTGGTCATACATGCATGGAGAATGGTATAAACTGACATCTATGGCAATGACGCACTGAGAATGGTAGCACACAGTCTAGCATTATATTTCACAACATGCAAATTATTTTAGAAATCTAAAGATTAACTAGTCAACCTGCACACAACAACATACCAATAGAACAATGTTATTGATCGCAGAGGATCCTAAAGCCATAGGTGGTGTCATTTGGAGCGTATAAACTACAACATTAATATGTAGTGCATGGGGTAATAACCAGCTTATAAATGCTAACATATAGGGAGAGTAGCGTTGCTGACCACAAAAACCCTAGAATCATAAATGTCATCGTTTGAAACATCTAAATTAATAAAATCTGCTCCGATTGGCTCTCTAAACTGAGTGGGTTACAGAGTTTATTAACCCATTGATGAGTGTGAAATATACCATGTCTAGCAAGCAACCCCAAGTGATAATTACCTAACATTGCATGAGCTGGCGGAACATATAAAACTATTTACTATATAAAACCCATTAACCTGCCACTTAACAAATAGCATACAAACATAAGAACATAGTCCGTCCTGTAACCATAAAACAAGCCCTCTGCTCAAGAGGTGAATAAAAGAATGCAGTCCCTTAATGTCAGTTCACCTTCATAGTAACATTATCTATTTAGGAGGGCCTTCCATAGCTTCATCTCGATAAAAATACATTGTGAACTATAGAGGGATGAATATAGTTCCCAAACCTGCTTGTATATTAAATTTTCGGTAGTGTCATATTTGCCGTTGTTCATTATGGCCACAATATCGTGCTGTGCCTTATACAGTTTAACCTTGTCAGTCAAAAATGGTGTCGACACATCGGACTAAATGGTGAAAGTTTTGTGTACGATGGGAAGACCATGATGTTAGATTAGATGTACTTAACCTATTCCGGCTTTCCTAGGGCAGAAATGAAGCAGTGCACCATTCGCCTCAGAAGTGTTAACCCATAAGGAGCGAAGCAAGGTACGCTGTTCCCATGTAAGAGAGAGCTGTTGCGATGTGTTGTGTGTTTTTAGGCCTCTTAGAAAGACACCGTGAGTGACAGGGTGGCAGTTAGTGCTAATCGCATCAAGGACCTTTATGTTTCCTTGAGAACCCTGACTTTCGGTAGTTACCAAACCAGCTATGCGAGTGAGATCCTCTCCTATGCGGTGTTGTAGGACCGTGCTGGAAAGCAAGAGTTCATTGCTGATTTCCTCAGTCTCCCGATATGTCCCGGACCCAGCAGATGCGAGACTAGAGACATACGAGGAATGCCGGGGCCCCAGGGCATCCCCCCAATCAGTGTCCACCTCAGCTAAGTCCGGAGACAATTCCACCGGAATCCTGCAATTCTTCTCCGATTCCCCAGCTCCATCCAAAACAGCAGCAAGCTTGCCGTGGTGGTGGGTCAGGAGTTTGGTGATCTCAAGAAATATCCCGTGGAAATCAGCAATAGTGATTGTGTGTCTGCAAGCGTGGTAAAATGGCCACCGGCTCTATAGATAGATAGTAGGATTTTCAAGTGTAACCCTCAACAGATAGCAGAATAGCAAAGTTTAGTGGCTTCTGATCAGCAAATAAAGTTGTGGAAATAGTCCCATTATAATATAGGTTCTCAGGTGTGTCAAAGATCTGGCTTTAAAATCATATTTAGCTGAAACTATGCAGGAGCTCTAAAGATCTGCGACCTCTTCTGTGCACTGCTGGCTCCGCCCAGCACACAATCAGTTTAACACACCAATTTTGCTTATTTTTAAATAACATTGCTCTGATTTTCAGACTCCTAACCAAGCCCCAAAGTTTTATTTGAATACCGTCAGCTACCTTCTACAGCTTGCTCCTGTTTGTGTAAAGGGTCTTTTCATATGCAAAAGAAGGGGGAGGGGGGGGAGTGTCTTATTTCCCACTTGCAGTGGGCTTTCCAACTACCTTTTCAACAGAGCTAAATTGAAAGCTTCTAAGTGTGTTTTTAAACCATTTTATACTGGATTTTTATATCAGTATCTGTGCATCTATTTCTTTATAGTAGTGTCTATTACATGCAGTTATATGAAAATGAGTGTATACTGTCCCTTTAAGCCTTGGCCCTCTGCAGTCTAAAACAAAATCACTATGTTAAAATGGTGTAAGGTATAGTATAGGATTTGATAAAAAAGTAAAATGAATCAATGAGGTTGAGAAATATATGAAAAATTATTATATCAATGATCCAGCACAAGATTAGGATGAGTTAAGTTTATGAATAAAGTAAAGACAGGTACAGCTCTAAGTGTATTTTTTTTTTTAATAGCCCAACAAAGTGATACTTTATTTGATTTTCCAAATTAAACTTTACATACACAAACCAATTGTGGTAAGTACATCGACATAAACAAAAAAAGAAAACAAAAACAACATCATCAAAGACATAAAATTCAAACATAGCAATTTATCTTATGTGGGGACATGGCTTGCCCAACTGAGGGGGATCTGATATGGGTTCCTAACCTAATGGAAGTAGTTAATTATTTCCCCACTTGGCTCATTCCCCAGTTGGCTACTTCTCTCTCCTTTCCAACCCCTTCTGTTCTTTTTGTGTGGACTAGAAACTCGCATGACCCCAGCGAGAGGGGAAGAAAAAAAAAAAGAAAAAAAGAGAAAAAAAAAATGTAATATTCATATCTACACTTGTGTAATTATACCTCCATATGTGTATGGATCAAAAAGCCTTGACCATTTGCTCCCCCGGCTCGCCGGAATTCCCATCAGCTATGTCTCGATATCTAATCTGACTCTAGCAATTCTATAGGAAGAACTCCTTCTATGATCAATGACTGCAGATATATTGAATTCTCCAAGGGTAACTCTAAGTGTATTTAAATTACAAATAAAATTGCCCCATAATCTTACAGTTATCTATACCAGATGCTTGTTGCCATGAAATTATTCTCCTATTTACTTTAATGCTACAGGTGGTACAGCAGTATGATTAGTTATATTGTCCTCACACAATAGATTGCAAATACAAATATGTTTATGTAAAAATTTAGCAAAATAAATCATGTCAATTCGTATAACTAAAACATTGTATTTTGCTCAATTAAATATATAATGAACCAAACCTCAGCATAAAAACAATGAAAAGCCTCCCCCCCCCATAATTCCTTAAAACAAGAGGGTGTTGTCTAACAAAAAATATCATTCTTTTTATATTCCAGTACTATGATTTTGCATTATTTTAAACAGGAAAGCAATAAAATAAATAGATTGTTAATTAATTAATTAATTAATTAATCAATTAAAATGAAAATACTGACTGTAATAATTAACATAATTAAATGTGTAACCGGAGGTGACATTAATTGAAAATTAAAGCTGTCCCTATTAATTTACAATGACCCTGTATTTAAATTAGAATATCTTAAAAACTATATTTCAATACTTATTCTTTATTAAAACATTGCCAAAAATACATTAAAAAGAATAACTTTACAGGCAAACTACTGTAATGTGTGTTAAACAAAACTTACAACAAAGTAATACCCAGTTACAAGATAATTGCCTTTAACCCTATAAATACGAATGACAACACATGGTCTTAATCCACATAATCCACACAATGTATTTAGCCACTTGCTGCCCTCCGAGGGGGAAAAAACATAAAATAAAACAAAACACTTGTTTATATACCATACCATTCTAACAGGCCATCAAAAAGGCCTAGAGACTCCAATACCCTTTGTTTTAAAGCCCCTAAACCCGTATTAAACATAAAGAACCTATATAACTTTTAATAGCCAGGTGATCAATGTGATTGGTCAGTGAAGAGTGGGGAATGCTTAGTTGGGTGTGTACGTAGTGTGCTATTTCATATGCAAAAATAACAATAAATCACAATTGCACAGCCAGCTTGATGGAGCAAACAAAGTTCACAAACTTGCTATGTCAGCGGGTCACCCCAATCTCCCCCGACTATAGCCAAATCCAAACGAATATGTTATGTGTATATGTTAATGAAACTCTCCAATGCAGTCAAGTAATATCACTTTTGATTATATTACAAAGAAACTCACCACAGTCCTGTTTAGGTTGATCTTTCTCTTGTATCCAAGTGGTGTTGTTGATATTCTTGTGGTGCTGGTGAGTATCCAAGCTGGAAATAGTTAAACCTCCGCAATAAGGGAATTGAATGGTGTTTGGACTCGCTGAGTGTGCTCACAATGGCCAAACAATTCAAGTCTCACAAACAAAAGACAGTTTGGAGCACCAAAAAGCGAGTGAAAAACAAAAATTTTTTTTTATTTTATTTATAACAATAGGGTTACATAACCCCAGGGTAAGAGTGTAAAAACAATATGTTGAAAAACAGAGAACAAATAGGCTGACCGGTTTCGGCGTGTGCCTTAATCCTAGCCTGCTTGCTTATGTAACCCTATTGTTATAAATAAAATAAAAATTTTGTTGATCAATGTGATTATAGTGATCATTTGGTTTGAATAAATGCCCATTTATTTGCATAGAGGCTCATGGGAGCCCCCTATGTGCAGATAAAACTATACCAAAAGTACCCTATTTATATAAGGATAACCCCTTATTTTTACTATAGAATTTAGGGGAAAACACACACACACTATTGTTTATAACGTTGTTTGTTTCACACTTTTCATTGTAGGTTTCTTACATGTGACTATAAGAAGAATGTAAGCATAAAGGGGTTAATAGCAATCTGGTTACCTTACACCTATACCTCTACAATGATCTTAAGGGACACCACATTAACCCCCAAATCCTGCCTACACCACCCCAGATTAACAATACCCCAAATTATTTAATATTAGAGTTCTGAATAAGGGTGTCTTGGTCACACAACTTATAATTAGGTAACATGACTTTGAGTAAGTGCCTGTAATGGGCGCAAAATACTGCAGACGTCTGTTGTCACTCTGTCCACTGCCTGTGCCTATTTTTGGACTTCCAAGTCTTTTTAAAAATGTTTTGCTTTTTGGAATAAAGTTGTTTTTTTCTTAAAGGGACACTGACCCCAATTATTTTTCTTTCCTGGTTCAGATAGAGGGGCCTAGTTATCAAGCCGTCAACCTCAAATACGCTGGAATTCCGCAGCGTATTTGTGGCGAGGCTGATTCGCCTTAGTTATCAAAGGCTCGAGACCGGCAAAAGTAGAATTTTGTGACGTAAGCATCGATCCGCCGGACTCAGTCCGACACAGATCGATTCTTACGTCACTCCAGATGTTCCGCACACAAGTGCGGCACATTCTCACTACTTTTGCTAGCTATCAAAAAACTAGCAGGTACGCTCGGCACTTTTACGGCCCAGCGTACCTGGTTTTCAATCCGCCACCCCTGGAGGCGGCGGATCCCATAGGAATCAATGGGAGTCTGACCATAGCGAAAGTACAAGTTCACTGCTGACAGACATCCCATTGATTTCTATGGGAGCTGTCTACACCTAACACCCTAACATGTACCCCGAGTCTAAACACCCCTAATCTGACCCCCCCTACACCGCCGCAACTAAATAAAGTTATTACCCCCTAAACCGCCGCTCCCGGAGCCCACCGCAAGCTACTCTATACATATTAACCCCTAAACCGCCGCTCCCGGAGCCCACCGCAACTATAATAAATGTATTAACCCCTAAACCGCCGCTCCCTGAACCCGCCGCAACCTATATTAAATGTATTAACCCCTATCCTGCCCCCCCTACACCGTCGCCACCTATAATAAATTTATTAACCCCTAATCTGCCCCCCCTACACCGTCGCCACCTATAATAAATTTATTAAACCCTATCCTGCCCCCCCACTACGCCGCCGCCACTGTCATAAAATTATTAACCCCTAAGCCTAAGTCTAACCCTAACCCTAACGCCCCCCTAACTTAAATATTAATTAAATAAATCTAAATAAATTAACTCTTATTAAGTAAATGAATCCTATTTAAAACTAAATACTTACCTTTAAAATAAACCCTAATATAGCTACAATATAAATAATAATTATATTCTAGCTATCTTAGGATTTATTTTTATTTTACAGGTACCTTTCAATTTATTTTAACCATGTACAATAACTATTAAATAGTTATTAACTATTTAATAGCTTACCTAGCTAAAATAAAGAGAAATGTACCTGTGAAATAAATCCTAACCTAAGTTACAATTACACCTAACACTACACTATACTTTAATAAATTATTCCTATTTAAAAATAAATACTTACCTGTAAAATAAACCCTAAGATAGCTACAATATAATTAATAATTATATTATAGCTATCTTAGGATTTATATTTATTTTACAGGTAACTTTGTATTTATTTTAGCTAGTTAGAATAGTTATTAAATAGTTATTAACTATTTAATAACTACCTAGCTAAAAGAAATACAAAATTACCTGTAAAATAAATCCTAACCTAAGTTACAATTAAACCTAATACTACACTATCATTAAATTAATTAAATAAATTAACTACAAATAACTACAATTAAATACAATTACATAAACTAACTAAAGTACAAAAAATAAAAAAAGCTAAGTTACAAAAAATAAAAAAATAAGTTACAAACATGTTACAAATATTACAACAATTTTAAGCTACTTACACCTAATCTAAGCCCCCTAATAAAATAACAAACCCCCCCCAAAATAAAAAAATGCCCTACCCTATTCTAAATTAAATAAATTTCAAAGCTCTTTTACCTTACCAGCCCTTAAAAGGGCCATTTGTGGGGGCATGCCCCAAAGAAAACAGCTCTTTTGCCTGTAAAAGAAAAATACAACCCCCCCAACATTAAAACCCACCACCCACATACCCCTAATCTAACCCAAACCCCCCTTACAAAAACCTAACACTAATCCCCTGAAGATCATTCTACCTTGAGTCGTCTTCACTCAGCCGAGCCACCGATGGAACTAAAGAGGACATCCGGAGCGGAAGAAGTTAATCCTCCAAGCGGCGCTGAAGAAATCTTCCATCCGATGAAGTTATCTTCCAAGCCGGGTCTTGAATCTTCCTTCCGCCGACGCGGAACCACCTTCTTCACCGACGGACTACGACGAATGACGGCTCCTTTAAGGGACGTCATCCAAGATGGCGTCCCCTCAATTCCGATTGGCTGATAGGATTCTATCAGCCAATCGGAATTAAGGTAGGAAAAATCTGATTGGCTGATGGAATCAGCCAATCAGATTGAGCTCGCATTCTATTGGCTGTTCCGATCAGCCAATAGAATGCGAGCTCAATCTGATTGACTGATTGGATCAGCCAATCGGATTGAACTTGAATCTGATTGGCTTATTCCATCAGCCAATCAGATTTTCCTACCTTAATTCCGATTGGCTGATAGAACCCTATCAGCCAATCGGAATTGAGGGGACGCCATCTTGGATGACGTCCCTTAAAGGAGCTGTCATTCGTCGTAGTCCGTCGGTGAAGAAGGTGGTTCCGCGTCGGCGGAAGGAAGATTCAAGACCCGGCTTGGAGATGACTTCGCCCGGATAGAAGACCTCTTCAGCGCCTCTTTGAAGATGACATCGGCCGGATCGAAGACTTTTCTTCAGCGCCGCCTGGATGATGACTTCATCGGATGGAAGATTTCTTCAGCGCCGCTTGGAGGATTAACTTCTTCCGCTCCGGATGTCCTCTTCAGTTCCATCGGTGGCTCGGCTGAGTGAAGACGACTCAAGGTAGGATGATCTTCAGGGGATTAGTGTTAGGTTTTTGTAAGAGGGGTTTGGGTTAGATTAGGGGTATGTGGGTGGTGGGTTTTAATGTTGGGGGGGGTTGTATTTTTCTTTTACAGGCAAAAGAGCTGTTTTCTTTGGGGCATGCCCCCACAAATGGCCCTTTTAAGGGCTGGTAAGGTAAAAGAGCTTTGAAATTTATTTAATTTAGAATAGGGTAGGGCATTTTTTTATTTTGGGGGGGGTTAGTTATTTTATTAGGGGGCTTAGATTAGGTGTAATTAGCTTAAAATTGTTGTAATATTTGTAACATGTTTGTAACTTATTTTTTTATTTTTTGTAACTTAGCTTTTTTTATTTTTTGTACTTTAGTTAGTTTATGTAATTGTATTTAATTGTAGTTATTTGTAGTTAATTTATTTAATTAATTTAATGATAGTGTAGTATTAGGTTTAATTGTAACTTAAGTTAGGATTTATTTTACAGGTAATTTTGTATTTCTTTTAGCTATGTAGTTATTAAATAGTTAATAACTATTTAATAACTATTCTAACTAGCTAAAATAAATACAAAGTTACCTGTAAAATAAATATAAATCCTAAGATAGCTATAATATAATTATTAATTATATTGTAGCTATCTTAGGGTTTATTTTACAGGTAAGTATTTATTTTTAAATAGGAATAATTTATTAAAGTATAGTGTAGTGTTAGGTGTAATTGTAACTTAGGTTAGGATTTATTTCACAGGTACATTTCTCTTTATTTTAGCTAGGTAAGCTATTAAATAGTTAATAACTATTTAATAGTTATTGTACATGGTTAAAATAAATTGAAAGGTACCTGTAAAATAAAAATAAATCCTAAGATAGCTAGAATATAATTATTATTTATATTGTAGCTATATTAGGGTTTATTTTAAAGGTAAGTATTTAGTTTTAAATAGGATTCATTTACTTAATAAGAGTTAATATATTTAGATTTATTTAATTAATATTTGAGTTAGGGGGGCGTTAGGGTTAGGGTTAGACTTAGGTTTAGGGGTGACAGTGGCGGCGGCGTAGTGGGGGGCAGGATAGGGGTTAATACATTTATTATAGGTGGCGACGGTGTAGGGGGGGGCAGATTAGGGGTTAATAAATTTATTATAGGTGGCGACGGTGTAGGGGGGGCAGGATAGGGGTTAATAGGTTTAATATAGGTTGCGGCGGGTTCATGGAGCAGCGGTTTAGGGGTTTAAACTATTTATTTAGTTGCGGAGAGGTGCGGGATCAGCAGGATAGGGGTTAATAATTTTATTATAGAGGGCGACGGTATAGGGGGGGCAGGATAGGGGTTACTAGGTATACTGTAGGTGGCAGCGGTGTCCGGGAGCGGCGGTTTTAGGGGTTAATACATTTATAAGAGTTGTGGCAGGGTCTAGGAGCGGCGGTTTAGGGGTTAATACATTTATAAGAGTTGCGGCGGGGTCTAGGAGCGGCGGTTAGGGGTTAGTAACTTTATTGAGTTGCGGGAGGCTCCGGGGGCGCCGGTATAGGGGGTAGAACAGTGTAGTTTAGTGTGAGTGCTTAGTGACAGGCTAGCAATAAAGCTGGGAAAAAGCCGAAGGGCAGCGAGATCGGATGAGTGATAACTGTCACAGTCCGCTGCTCATCGCCCCGCAGCTTTTTGACAGCTTTATTTGATAACTTAGGCGTATTTTTTCAGGTCCGCGGCGGCGAAGGTAGGCGAGCTTAGGCGGGCGTATTGGGCCGGCGAAGCCAGAAAAGTAGACGGCTTGATAACTACCCCCCAGTGTATGCAAATTTAAGCAACTTTCTAGTTTACTCCTAATATCAATTTTTCTTCATTCTCTTGCTATCTTTATTTGAAAAAGAAAGCATCTAAGCTAAGGAGCCAGTCAATTGTTGGTTCAGTACCCTGGACAGCACTTGTTTATTGGTGGGTGAATTTATCCACCAATCAGCAAGAACAACCCAGGTTGTTCACCAAAAATCGGCCGGCATCTAAACTTACATTCTTGCTTTTCAAATAAAAATACCAAGAGAATGAAGAAAATTTGATAATAGGAGTAAATTAGAAAGTTGCTTAAAATTGCCTGCTCTATCTGAATCACAAAATAAAAATGTTGGCTTCAGTGTCCCTTTAACCCCTCTGCGCAAGTGCCTGCTGTTTTCCTTCTCTTGTTCAAACATGACTTTAACCTTATTTCTACAGTGTGAATTCAGATATTAGACTATTTAGACTATTAATATTTTAATAACAAAAGACAAATGCAGGCAACACAGTGCCAAATTACAAAAACATAAGACATACAAAAGAACAAGAATAAATGCAAAGATACAGTTCTTGAAAATAAAATATCATATCTCTGCTGGGTGGCAATTCCAGGTATTAACTATTCCCCATGACACATTATAATATATGCATAACATAATGGTATAGATTGAAGATGATGGGTCTCCTGAAAAAAAGTTATATAAAATGTATGTGTTCCTCACTGAAAATGGCCTACAGCAGGATTAAAATGTGAGCAGCATCAAAAAACTGCAAAAACAGATCAGAACAGGGGTGGAAATGGTTAAACAGTTAAAGGGTTAAAATCTAACTACAAACTGTTTTACTATAAATCAAATATAAGCAAAACAAAAAGCATAAGCAACTACCTTATAATATGATGATGGTGATTATTATTATTAATAATAATAACAAAAATATTATTATTGAATCTGATGTGTGTTCAAGATTGATATTCAAACTCTTTCTTTGTTATCAAGATCATTAAATAGGTGAAAAACGTTAATGCCTTCCCTAATCCTTCAGAAACCAGATGCTAGTGATAAAATTGTAAACATAATAAATGGGTTTGTTTTTGCGTTTATGAAAGGGGTGTGCATAATTGATCTTGATATTGCAGGCTGTGCCTCAAAGAATAATTGCATATTATCATTTCATAGCCCTTGCTTATTTTAACCAGTGAATTTCATATATAGAAAACATAAAGCATGTTTGAATAGCATGCTTTTCATATATTTAATTTTTTTTTGTTTGCCAATTTTATTAAAAAATGCAATTTTACATCTATTGGATGGTTCCTTGGGGCTTTATGGAAGTCATAAAATGTGTTTGAATATTGAAGTTGTGTGCTGTACCATATTTATGCTGGACTATCTGCAAAGCCTCAATTGTAGATGAATAAACTAACATGCAGATAGTACAAGCCATGACTTTGTAAGGAAACATTATGTTTAAATTACAATTAAGATGATGCCAAAAAACGACTAAGGCCTGCATTTCATTGAAGGAAATTTAGAAGGTTTAGTTGAATTTTTATTGTTGGCAGTATGCAGACATTCTTTTAAAAGCATGTAACGCACGGAAGCGTAAAATATCGGTGTCTCCTAACAGTAGAAATTGTATCTGAGGCAAGCGCCGCAGTTATTTAACAGACTTTCATAAAACATTCAAATCCAAAAGAAAGACTAAGTTCTGTTTAAACAGCTTCATTTAAATATTTTCTTTTTAAAAGGCACGTTGAGAAATAATTTTACACTGACAGCCTAAAACCTGAGACTAAATGATGCCAGGGAAAAGCTTGCTTTTTTGCTTTGAACTGTAAGCACTGTTAAGCTTGTGTCAGGTGTGATGAAGTGAGTGTAACGTTGACAAAGCACAGTGACTCACTTTTTTTATTCTCCCGTGATTTCTCCTTCATAGGCTTTGTTTTATACATCCAAAGAAACAAAAAAAAAATAAAGTGGAGGGGGCGCTATTCACATTCAACATGGACCACAAAACTATTTCAAGGGCCTTTTGGGACAGTATGTCGCCAAGACAACAGAAATAAGCACAAAGACAGATGTAAAGACAGAACCTTTTCAAAGCCAAGCCATTTTGGCGCTTCATAAATCACTTGTGTCACTTCTGTATCACAATAACTGTTCTCATGTACTGTATGTAAGTTATTCCTTTTGTATGGGCTAGTAGATATGGCACGCAGACTATACCTGGTTTATCACTTAGAACACTAAAAATGGAACACAGTTACAAATGCTTGGACAGAAGTGCACTCTGTAGATAGGCTGTTACAAAACCAAAAAAAAAATAATCTTACTATATTTAGGATTCATGTATAAACCACAAATGCGTAGGTTGTCTTCTTAACTTAATTTTGTTTTCAGACTTCACAGAAATATCAGTAAACCTGCAGGCTGTTCAGCTGTAATTAACAATCCAAGGGATATTTGTATGAATCTATCTTATTATTTTTACAATAACATTTAAATCTGCCTAATCCATCCTGGATTAACTGTGATGATGGATTGGAAGGGATCAGTTTTCGTTTCCTATTATAATTTTAGCATTACAGCATGAAGGAGAGCGATTACAGTTTCTGATGGTAATGTATCATGATGTCACTTTGTACAATTGTTTCACAAAAGCCTGCAAAATAAACACGTGCAATTCTATGCTAAGAAATCTATTCTTGCCTCTGAAAAATAGTGGCAAGAGAAATAAGTCCTGTAAGGACTTTATTATCCAGCTTATAAACTAACTTTATAGCTCATACAAAATTCTAAACATATGTAAACACAAAGGCCAATACTTTCCATGTTTGAATTGGGAAGCAAATTCTAATTGTTGAGAATTTTGTGGTATTGAATAAAGCTTTCTTACTTCAATTCCTTGACGACCTTGTTTAAGTCTAACACTGATCATAAGACTCAAACTTAATTTTCTGTTCAAAATAGATGCAGGTTTATTATATTGAGCTCGGCCAAGGTCCTCTTACTATAATTATTCACCAAGATCCTTGGTGTAGTTTGAGGTGTGCTAAAGCCATTTTACTATTTTTTTCCTCAGAAATGTTCTAATGTTATAAGGCAAATTTTACATGATGATTACAATAAATGTACATGTCCATAATATCCTTTATTTAGTCTAGTAAAAATTAAACTTTCATGATTCAGATAGAGCATGCAATGTTAAGCAACTTTCTAATTTACTCCCATTATCAATTTTGTTTGTTCTCTAGGGGGTCTATTTATGAAGCAGCGGATGCTGCTTCCGACCCTCTCCGCTTCAGTTCCGGAAGTTAAGAAGCAGCGGTCCTAAGACCACTGCTCCTTAACTCGTCCGCCACCTCTGAGGTGGTGGACAGCAATCAGCCTGATCGAATACGATTGGGTTGATTGACACCCCCTGCTTGCGGCCGATTGGCCGCAAATCTGCAGGGGGCGGTATTGCACCAGCAGTTCACCAGAACTGCTGGTGCAATGATGTGCGGCGGACATGATTTGCTATAGCGGATCATGTCTATCCGCACCTACATAAATAGACCCCTTGGTATCTTTATTTGAATGTAAGCTTAGGAGCGTGCCCATTTTTGGTTCAGAACCTGGGTAGCGATTGCTTATTGGTGGCTACATTTAGACACAAATCAGAAAGTGCTACCCAGGTCCGAACCAAAAAGGGCCAGCTCCTATGTTTTCATTCTTGCTTTTTCAAATAAAGATACCAAAATAAAGAAGAAAAGTTGATAATAGGAGTATCAAAGAAAGTTGCTTAAAATTGCCTGCTCTATCTAAATCATGAAAGTTTAATTTTGACTAGACTATCCCTTTAATGTATGAACTACCATTGTCATTTTGTATGTAGAAAAGGATGAGGAAATGTTTGCTCCAGGTTGTCTAGGGGTTGTATCAGTACTGCCTGGGCTGTGACTAGCTGGTCATGATGCCTTAGTTGGGTTGTTTGCTGGGTAGGGACTGGGCATGGATTAGATGGGCCTCAGTTTCGTACAGTGAAAAAACATAAACAGGAGGAGTAAGGACAGCAACACAGAATTCACAAACAGAAATCATCAAGCAAAATGCTGGAAGATCTGATATTATAGTGACATTTGGAGAGAAAATGGTAGTAACCAAGCGCTAAGGTGGGTCCTCAAGCTGTGCACAAAAGGCTCCTAACTAGCCCCAAAGAGTACAAAATAATAAGGGTATTGTAAACAGCGCCTAAGGCTGAGGAATGAATGGTTGCTGGCTTAGCTATGAAGAAAGTACTGACAAAGTCAGTATTTATTTACACTCTAAGGTGCATAGGGATAGCAACAATAATGGCAATAAAATGACATAAAACTTACAATAAAATTTACAATAAAACTCATGGATCCATGATATAAAAACAATAAAGAATACTAGTACAAATACAATTGGTACTGTATAATTCTGATGCAATATGTATGGACCTGATGCAAAGATAAAGGCCCCAAATACTGACACAAATAGGTGAGGTGCAATCTCCTGCAAATATGTACACACTGTCTGTGCAGTTATTCAGGTGTGCAAGCACTGACAAAGATAATTCATTTTTTCCATCATATTTTTTCCACCATCATTTCATTATTTGAACATTGCTTGCACATCAAACAATTGCAAACACAACACAGATTTATCCCCAAAAAAATCTTTGTTTTTTTTGCGCTTTGCTGAGTAATACGCACTGGTATTATAAGTTCACAGCAATGCTAACACAAGCTCGCATTCGCTTCTTTGCTGGGAAATGAGAGTACGCTTCTATAGGCTCCTATGGGAGCCACGTTTCTGATGAGAACATCGCGCAGCGAAAGGAGTAACTAGTGCAGCGCCGGCAGCAATCTTAAAATATTTATATGTATATGCTGATATACATATATATTTATGTGTTAATATGTGTATATATAAGCATAAACATATATATTTACTGGGAACACACAGTTCCCTTAGACCGCAATGTAAAGACACTTTTTAGTGCTGTTTTTTTTCTAACACCCCATTCCAGCCAACGTTACCCCCCCAAAATACTGCCTAGTGCAGTTATTTTATTAAAAATGAAGGATGCTGCTATCTTTATTCTTTAATAAGATACACTACACTGTATTTGGGGGAGTATTTGTGGCATTCTGTGGCAGATCTGATCTGGTTAATTATTTGCCCGTTCACTCACGCACTCCATTTGTAGTCTAGCCCTAAATGTGCATTCGACATGCGGACTTACAGTGAATCCCAAGCAAATAAACTGATATGGGAGTAATTAAAGGGACACTGAACCCAAAATTTTTCTTTCATGATTCAGGATAGAGCATGACATTTTAAGCAACTTTCTAATTTACTCCTATTATTAATTGTTCTTCGTTCTCTTGCTATCTTTATTTTAAAAGCAGGAATGTAAATCTTAGCAGCCAGCCCATTTTAGGCTCAGCACCATGGATAGTGCTTGCTTATTGGAGGCTTACATCTACCCACCAATAATCAAGCATAACCTAGGTTCTCAACCAAAAATGGGCCGGCTCCTATGCATCACATTCCTGCTTTTTAAATAAATTTAGAAAGAGAAAGAACAAAAATGATAATAGGAGTAAATTAGAAAGTTGCTTAAAATTGCATGCTCGTGAAAGAAAAAAATTGGGTTTGGTGTCCCTTTAAAGAGAGTGCATATTCAAAGAAATAGCAAACTCTCCCCCTTTTTAAAATCAGATCCAGAATGTAAGTGATATTTTGATGGAGTTTCATTCATCAATTGTAAAGAAGATGCACTGTAACTTACTTTTAAAAATAGATCTGAAATTCAAATACCCCGCTCACCACCGCCAACTTCAGAAGTACATTTTTTGTGAGCTAACAGTTTGAATTGTTTTTCATCAGTGCTTTAAATACAAACAAAAGTGCCATAGGAGTAGAGAGCTAATTGGACAACAATTCAAACCATTAGCTCACAGAAAATTTTAACTTTTGAAGTGGGCGGCTGTGAGCGAGGTATTTAAAAGTAAGTTATAGTGCATTTTTATTACAACTGATTAATTAAACTCCAACTAAATTATCACTAACATTCCGGATCTGATTTTAAAAAGGGGAGAGTTTACCATCACTGTAAGGGCAGTGGAAAATGACAAGGGCATCTGGTCTTCCAGAATTTTTAAACTCTGATTTATAGTCATTATACTCAAAAACATTTATGTCAAGCACATGAAAGAGCAGTTAAAAAGTTACAATAAAGTTGTTAACTTTTTTTTTTTTTTAATTGGAAGAGCGTAATAAGGTTTACTGGCTGATAAAGACAACTTCCACAGCTGTATATATACATATACATATATATAAAATATAAAATAATATATATATAAAGTGCCTTTTATTAGATACAACAAGGGAGATATCTCTCTCCCTCAGCTGAATTTAAAGTATATTTGCCACAGTCTTTAAAGAAAATTCACAGACCAACATTCTTCAGCTACCCCACAGCCCTCTGCAACCAGGTAGCCTCTGGAAGATAGTTATATCATTATATACTACCCTGTTATTACTAATGTGTGTATTGTAATATGTATTGGCTATTCTTTTTATTCTTTATTTTAAATGCATATTGATGGACCATATATCTTGCTTGTTACTTGTTTAATGGTTTTATTTCCCTCAATGGATACCTCTCTTATCTCTGTAATTTGTGAACTTTCCCTTTGTTTTTTGCCTGAATGATCCCTAGCTCAAATGTCCATAGATACCCCCTCCATTAACTTTTTTTTTGCAGGCCAATCTGACACTAATATATTTGCCACAGTCTTTAAAGAAAATTCACAGACCAACATACTTCAGCTGCCCCACAGCCCTCTGCAACCAGGTAGCTTCTGCAACCCTTATTAACGAATCCTTGATCCTGGATACATACCCAAACTTTGGAAAACTGCAAGAGTAGTGCCTATTCATAAAAGTGGGGAGTTAACCTTGGTTTCTAACTATCGCCCTATATCATTGCTCCCAGTATTGTCAAAAAATCTTAGAAAAATGCGTCCATACGCAATTATGTGAGTATTACCAACAATCTAACTATCTGACCTCTGATCAATCAGGTTTTCACCCGAATCACTCCACTACAAATGCCCCTCCTAAAAGTTTGCAAACGACATCCAAACTGGCATGAACAAGGAGACCTACCTGGAGCTATTTTCCTTGATTTTGCAAAGGCCTTTGACACAGTAGACCACGACATACTACTGTTCAAACTAAAAAACTCTGGTATATTAACCTGGTTTCGATCATATGTATCATATGTATCGGGATCGATCACAATATGTCTCCATTTCTGACAGTGACTCCCTCCCTCTCCCAGTTAGGTGTGGTGTTCCCCAAGGTTCCATTCTCTGCCCCCCTACTATTCACAGTATTTATAAATGATCTGTCTAATGTCTGCAAACCCTCAACTGTACACATGTACGCAGATGACACGGTAATCTATGCAAACAATTCCAATCTGCCGCAGCTTGAAGCAGTGCTCCAAGACCAGTTCAGGAGGTAGAAAAAGTGTATCTCAAAAAACAAACTCTTCCTAAACATGACAAAACTGTCACAATGATCTTTGTAACGGGACCTAAATTGCACAAATTACAAAATTCCCATCTACGCATCAAAACAAAATCCAATTGCACACTGACCGCAGTCCACTCTTTCAAATACTTGGGTATGTTGTTAGACCCCAATCTATCTTTTGGCCTCCACATAGAAAAACTTGCTTCTAAACTTTATCCAAAACTAGGTGCCCTGTACAGAAACAAATCTTGCCTCAGCCCTCAGTAAAGGAAAAGATTTGTACAGCAAATGCTGATGCCTATCATGGATTACGGGGACGTACTATACGCACCTGCACTGCAAACTCACCTTAATAAACTTAATACATTGTATAACTAGTTCTTGCCGCTTTTGTGCTACAATGTAACTACAGGACCCACCATTGTGACATGCTAAAAGTGACATACTAAACTGGCTGCTGTTGGAATCCAGACGCACCCTCCATTCTTTCCTGCCTTGTGTTTAAGAGCCTTTCTGGGAAGCCTCCCCGCCCTACCTGAGCAGAATGCTCTCCCTGGCTATTCCCACCTCCCTATAATCTCTGATCCTGTACCCAGCACATTATTTAGCTTGCCTCAATACAAAAAGAAAGCAGCTCAATCTCCTTTTCTACAGAACACCACAATTATGGAATGACCTCCCGTACACTTTTAAACCTTCCCCAAGGCCTAAATATCCTTTAAGAGATCCCTCTCTACATATCTCAAAACAGAATATACCTGTCATGGTTGATTATATATTTCCTACCTGTTCTATATTAAATGTTTGCATATATTGGGGCATATTTATCTTGATGCCCCGTGTTTCTGGGGGAGCCTGCATGCTCGCCAGAAAACAGCAGTTATGAAGCAGTGGTCACAAAGACCCGCTGCTCCATAACCTGTCCGCCTGCTCTGAGCAGGCGGACAGACATCACCGGAAATCCACCAGATCGAGTACAATCAGGTTGATTTGACACCCCCTGCTGGCGGCCGATTTCGCCGCGAGTCTACAGGGGGCGGCGTTTGCACCAGCAGCTCTTGTGAGCTGTTGGTGCACCTGCTGAATACGGCGAGCGTATTGCTTGCCGTATTCAGCGAGGTCTAGGGGACCTGATCCGCACTGTCGGATCAGGTCCGCCAGACCTCGCTGAATACGGCAAGCAATACGCTCGCCGTATTCAGCAGTGCACCAACAGCTCACAAGAGCTGCTGGTGCAACGCCGCCCCCTGTAGACTCGCGGCGAATCGGCCGCCAGCAGGGGTGTCAATCAACCTGATTGTACTCGATCTGGTGGATTTCCGGTGATGTCTGTCCGCCTGCTCAGAGCAGGCGGACAGGTTATGGAGCAGCGGTCTTTGTGACCACTGCTTCATAACTGCTGTTTCTGGCGAGCATGCAGGCTCCCCAGAAACACGGGGCATCAAGATAAATATGCCCCAATATATGCAAACATTTAATATAGAACAGGTAGGAAATATATAATCAACCATGACAGGTATATTCTGTTTTGAGATATGTAGAGAGGGATCTCTTAAAGGATATTAGGCTTGGGGAAGGTTTAAAAGTGTACGGGAGGTCATTCCATAATTGTGGTGTTCTGTAGGAAAAGGAGGATTGAGCTGCTTTCTTTTTGTATTGAGGCAAGCTAAATAATGTGCTGGTACAGGATCAGAGATTATAGGAGGTGGGAATAGCCAGGGAGAGCATTCTGCTCAGGTAGGCGGGAGCTTCCCAGAAAGGCTCTTAAACACAAGGCAGGAAAGATGGAGGTGCGTCTGGATTCCAACAGCAGCCAGTTTAGTATGTCACTTTTAGCATGTCACAATGGTGGGTCCTGTAGTTACATTGTAGCACAAAGCGGCAGAACTAGTTATACAATGTATTAAGTTTATTAAGGTGAGTTTGCAGTGCAGGTGCGTATAGTACGTCCCCGTAATCCATGATAGGCATCAGCATTTGCTGTACAATCTTTTCCTTTACTGTAGGGCTGAGGCAAGATTTGTTTCTGTACAGGGCACCTAGTTTTGGATAAAGTTTAGAAGCAAGTTTTTCTATGTGGAGGCCAAAAGATAGATTGGGGTCTAACAACATACCCAAGTATTTGAAAGAGTGGACTGCGGTCAGTGTGCAATTGGATTTTGTTTTGATGCGTAGATGGGAATTTTGTAATTTGTGCAATTTAGGTCCCGTTACAAAGATCATTGTGACAGTTTTGTCAGTGTTTAGGAAGAGTTTGTTTTTTGAGATACACTTTTCTACCTCCTGAACTGGTCTTGGAGCACTGCTTCAAGCTGCGGCAGATTGGAATTGTTTGCATAGATTACCGTGTCATCTGCGTACATGTGTACAGTTGAGGGTTTGCAGACATTAACAGATCATTTATAAATAATGTGAATAGTAGGGGGCAGAGAATGGAACCTTGGGGAACACCACACCTAACTGGGAGAGGGAGGGAGTCACTGTCAGAAATGGAGACATATTGTGATCGATCCGATACTATGATACATATGATCGAAACCAGGTTAATATACCAGAGTTTTTTTAGTTTGAACAGTAGTATGTCGTGGTCTACTGTGTCAAAGGCCTTTGCAAAATCAAGGAAAATAGCTCCAGGTAGGTCTCCTTGTTCCATGCCAGTTTGGATGTCGTTGCAAACTTTTAGGAGGGCAGTTGTAGTGGAGTGATTCGGGTGAAAACCTGATTGATCAGAGGTCAGATAGTTAGATTGTTGGTAATACTCACATAATTGCGTATGGACGCATTTTTCTAAGATTTTTGACAATACTGGGAGCAATGATATAGGGCGATAGTTAGAAACCAAGGTTAACTCCCCACTTTTATGAATAGGCACTACTCTTGCAGTTTTCCAAAGTTTGGGTATGTATCCAGGATCAAGGATTCGTTAATAAGGTTGCAGAAGCTACCTGGTTGCAGAGGGCTGTGGGGCAGCTGAAGTATGTTGGTCTGTGAATTTTCTTTAAAGACTGTGGCAAATATATTAGTGTCAGATTGGCCTGCAAAAAAAAGTTAATGGAGGGGGTATCTATGGACATTTGAGCTAGGGATCATTCAGGCAAAAAAACAAAGGAAAGTTCACAAATTACAGAGATAAGAGAGGTATCCATTGAGGGAAATAAAACCATTAAACAAGTAACAAGCAAGATATATGGTCCATCAATATGCATTTAAAATAAAGAATAAAAAGAATAGCCAATACATATTACAATACACACATTAGTAATAACAGGGTAGTATATAATGATATAACTATCTTCCAGAGGCTACCTGGTTGCAGAGGGCTGTGGGGCAGCTGAAGTATGTTGGTCTGTGAATTTTCTTTAAAGACTGTGGCAAATATACTTTAAATTCAGCTGAGGGAGAGAGATATCTCCCTTGTTGTATCTAATAAAAGGCACTTTATATATATATTATTTTATATTTTATATATATGTATATGTATATATACAGCTGTGGAAGTTGTCTTTATCAGCCAGTAAACCTTATTACGCTCTTCCAATTAAAAAAAAAAAAAGTTAACAACTTTATTGTAACTTTTTAACTGCTCTTTCATGTGCTTGACATAAATGTTTTGAGTATAATGACTATAAATCAGAGTTTAAAAATTCTGGAAGACCAGATGCCCTTGTCATTTTCCACTGCCCTTACAGTGATGGTAAACTCTCCCCTTTTTAAATCAGATCCGGAATGTTAGTGATAATTTAGTTGGAGTTTAATTAATCAGTTGTAATAAAAATGCACTATAACTTACTTTTAAATACCTCGCTCACAGCCGCCCACTTCAAAAGTAAAATTTTCTGTGAGCTAATGGTTTGAATTGTTGTCCAATTAGCTCTCTACTCCTATGGCACTTTTGTTGTATTTAAAGCACTGATTGAAAAACAATTCAAACTGTTAGCTCACAAAAAATGTACTTCTGAAGTTGGCGGTGGTGAGCGGGGTATTTGAATTTCAGATCTATTTTTAAAAGTAAGTTACAGTGCATCTTCTTTACAATTGATGAATGAAACTCCATCAAAATATCACTTACATTCTGGATCTGATTTTAAAAAGGGGAGAGTTTGCTATTTCTTTGAATATGCACTCTCTTTAAAGGGACACCAAACCCAATTTTTTTCTTTCACGAGCATGCAATTTTAAGCAACTTTCTAATTTACTCCTATTATCATTTTTTGTTCTTTCTCTTTCTAAATTTATTTAAAAAGCAGGAATGTGATGCATAGGAGCCGGCCCATTTTTGGTTGAGAACCTAGGTTATGCTTGATTATTGGTGGGTAGATGTAAGCCTCCAATAAGCAAGCACTATCCATGGTGCTGAGCCTAAAATGGGCTGGCTGCTAAGATTTACATTCCTGCTTTTAAAATAAAGATAGCAAGAGAACGAAGAACAATTAATAATAGGAGTAAATTAGAAAGTTGCTTAAAATGTCATGCTCTATCTGAATCATGAAAGAAAAATTTTGGGTTCAGTGTCCCTTTAATTACTCCCATATCAGTTTATTTGCTTGGGATTCACTGTAAGTCCGCATGTCGAATGCACATTTAGGGCTAGACTACAAATGGAGTGCGTGAGTGAACGGGCAAATAATTAACCAGATCAGATCTGCCACAAATGCCACAAATACCCCCCAAATACAGTGTAGTGTATCTTATTAAAGAATAAAGATAGCAGCATCCTTCATTTTTAATAAAATAACTGCACTAGGCAGTATTTTGGGGGTAACGTTGGCTGGAATGGGGTGTTAGAAAAAAAACAGCACTAAAAAGTGTCTTTACATTGCGGTCTAAGGGAACTGTGTGTTCCCAGTAAATATATATGTTTATGCTTATATATACACATATTAACACATAAATATATATGTATATCAGCATATACATATATATATTTAAGATTGCTGCCGGCGCTGCACTAGTTACTCCTTTCGCTGCGCGATGTTTCTCATCAGAACGTGGCTCCCATAGGAGCCTATAGAAGCGTACTCTCATTTCCCAGCAAAGAAGCGAATGCGAGCTTGTGTTAGCATTGCTGTGAACTTATAATACCAGTGCGTATTACTCAGCAAAGCGCAAAAAAACAAAGATTTTTTTGGGGATAAATCTGTGTTGTGTTTGCAATTGTTTGATGTGCAAGCAATGTTCAAATAATGAAATGATGGTGGAAAAAATATGATGGAAAAAATGAATTATCTTTGTCAGTGCTTGCACACCTGAATAACTGCACAGACAGTGTGTACATATTTGCAGGAGATTGCACCTCACCTATTTGTGTCAGTATTTGGGCCTTTATCTTTGCATCAGGTCCATACATATTGCATCAGAATTATACAGTACCAATTGTATTTGTACTAGTATTCTTTATTGTTTTTATATCATGGATCCATGAGTTTTATTGTAAATTTTATTGTAAGTTTTATGTCATTTTATTGCCATTATTGTTGCTATCCCTATGCACCTTAGAGTGTAAATAAATACTGACTTTGTCAGTACTTTCTTCATAGCTAAGCCAGCAACCATTCATTCCTCAGCCTTAGGCGCTGTTTACAATACCCTTATTATTTTGTACTCTTTGGGGCTAGTTAGGAGCCTTTTGTGCACAGCTTGAGGACCCACCTTAGCGCTTGGTTACTACCATTTTCTCTCCAAATGTCACTATAATATCAGATCTTCCAGCATTTTGCTTGATGATTTCTGTTTGTGAATTCTGTGTTGCTGTCCTTACTCCTCCTGTTTATGTTTTTTCACTGTACGAAACTGAGGCCCATCTAATCCATGCCCAGTCCCTACCCAGCAAACAACCCAACTAAGGCATCATGACCAGCTAGTCACAGCCCAGGCAGTACTGATACAACCCCTAGACAACCTGGAGCAACATTTCCTCATCCTTTTCTACATACAAAATGACAATGGTAGTTCATACATTAAAGGGATAGTCTAGTCAAAATTAAACTTTCATGATTTAGATAGAGCAGGCAATTTTAAGCAACTTTCTTTGATACTCCTATTATCAACTTTTCTTCTTTATTTTGGTATCTTTATTTGAAAAAGCAAGAATGAAAACATAGGAGCTGGCCCTTTTTGGTTCGGACCTGGGTAGCACTTTCTGATTTGTGTCTAAATGTAGCCACCAATAAGCAATCGCTACCCAGGTTCTGAACCAAAAATGGGCACGCTCCTAAGCTTACATTCAAATAAAGATACCAAGGGGTCTATTTATGTAGGTGCGGATAGACATGATCCGCTATAGCAAATCATGTCCGCCGCACATCATTGCACCAGCAGTTCTGGTGAACTGCTGGTGCAATACCGCCCCCTGCAGATTTGCGGCCAATCGGCCGCAAGCAGGGGGTGTCAATCAACCCAATCGTATTCGATCAGGCTGATTGCTGTCCACCACCTCAGAGGTGGCGGACGAGTTAAGGAGCAGTGGTCTTAGGACCGCTGCTTCTTAACTTCCGGAACTGAAGCGGAGAGGGTCGGAAGCAGCATCCGCTGCTTCATAAATAGACCCCCTAGAGAACAAACAAAATTGATAATGGGAGTAAATTAGAAAGTTGCTTAACATTGCATGCTCTATCTGAATCATGAAAGTTTAATTTTTACTAGACTAAATAAAGGATATTATGGACATGTACATTTATTGTAATCATCATGTAAAATTTGCCTTATAACATTAGAACATTTCTGAGGAAAAAAATAGTAAAATGGCTTTAGCACACCTCAAACTACACCAAGGATCTTGGTGAATAATTATAGTAAGAGGACCTTGGCCGAGCTCAATATAATAAACCTGCATCTATTTTGAACAGAAAATTAAGTTTGAGTCTTATGATCAGTGTTAGACTTAAACAAGGTCGTCAAGGAATTGAAGTAAGAAAGCTTTATTCAATACCACAAAATTCTCAACAATTAGAATTTGCTTCCCAATTCAAACATGGAAAGTATTGGCCTTTGTGTTTACATATGTTTAGAATTTTGTATGAGCTATAAAGTTAGTTTATAAGCTGGATAATAAAGTCCTTACAGGACTTATTTCTCTTGCCACTATTTTTCAGAGGCAAGAATAGATTTCTTAGCATAGAATTGCACGTGTTTATTTTGCAGGCTTTTGTGAAACAATTGTACAAAGTGACATCATGATACATTACCATCAGAAACTGTAATCGCTCTCCTTCATGCTGTAATGCTAAAATTATAATAGGAAACGAAAACTGATCCCTTCCAATCCATCATCACAGTTAATCCAGGATGGATTAGGCAGATTTAAATGTTATTGTAAAAATAATAAGATAGATTCATACAAATATCCCTTGGATTGTTAATTACAGCTGAACAGCCTGCAGGTTTACTGATATTTCTGTGAAGTCTGAAAACAAAATTAAGTTAAGAAGACAACCTACGCATTTGTGGTTTATACATGAATCCTAAATATAGTAAGATTATTTTTTTTTTGGTTTTGTAACAGCCTATCTACAGAGTGCACTTCTGTCCAAGCATTTGTAACTGTGTTCCATTTTTAGTGTTCTAAGTGATAAACCAGGTATAGTCTGCGTGCCATATCTACTAGCCCATACAAAAGGAATAACTTACATACAGTACATGAGAACAGTTATTGTGATACAGAAGTGACACAAGTGATTTATGAAGCGCCAAAATGGCTTGGCTTTGAAAAGGTTCTGTCTTTACATCTGTCTTTTGTGCTTATTTCTGTTGTCTTGGCGACATACTGTCCCAAAAGGCCCTTGAAATAGTTTTGTGGTCCATGTTGAATGTGAATAGCGCCCCCTCCACTTTATTTTTTTTTTGTTTCTTTGGATGTATAAAACAAAGCCTATGAAGGAGAAATCACGGGAGAATAAAAAAAGTGAGTCACTGTGCTTTGTCAACGTTACACTCACTTCATCACACCTGACACAAGCTTAACAGTGCTTACAGTTCAAAGCAAAAAAGCAAGCTTTTCCCTGGCATCATTTAGTCTCAGGTTTTAGGCTGTCAGTGTAAAATTATTTCTCAACGTGCCTTTTAAAAAGAAAATATTTAAATGAAGCTGTTTAAACAGAACTTAGTCTTTCTTTTGGATTTGAATGTTTTATGAAAGTCTGTTAAATAACTGCGGCGCTTGCCTCAGATACAATTTCTACTGTTAGGAGACACCGATATTTTACGCTTCCGTGCGTTACATGCTTTTAAAAGAATGTCTGCATACTGCCAACAATAAAAATTCAACTAAACCTTCTAAATTTCCTTCAATGAAATGCAGGCCTTAGTCGTTTTTTGGCATCATCTTAATTGTAATTTAAACATAATGTTTCCTTACAAAGTCATGGCTTGTACTATCTGCATGTTAGTTTATTCATCTACAATTGAGGCTTTGCAGATAGTCCAGCATAAATATGGTACAGCACACAACTTCAATATTCAAACACATTTTATGACTTCCATAAAGCCCCAAGGAACCATCCAATAGATGTAAAATTGCATTTTTTAATAAAATTGGCAAACAAAAAAAAATTAAATATATGAAAAGCATGCTATTCAAACATGCTTTATGTTTTCTATATATGAAATTCACTGGTTAAAATAAGCAAGGGCTATGAAATGATAATATGCAATTATTCTTTGAGGCACAGCCTGCAATATCAAGATCAATTATGCACACCCCTTTCATAAACGCAAAAACAAACCCATTTATTATGTTTACAATTTTATCACTAGCATCTGGTTTCTGAAGGATTAGGGAAGGCATTAACGTTTTTCACCTATTTAATGATCTTGATAACAAAGAAAGAGTTTGAATATCAATCTTGAACACACATCAGATTCAATAATAATATTTTTGTTATTATTATTAATAATAATAATCACCATCATCATATTATAAGGTAGTTGCTTATGCTTTTTTGTTTTGCTTATATTTGATTTATAGTAAAACAGTTTGTAGTTAGATTTTAACCCTTTAACTGTTTAACCATTTCCACCCCTGTTCTGATCTGTTTTTGCAGTTTTTTGATGCTGCTCACATTTTAATCCTGCTGTAGGCCATTTTCAGTGAGGAACACATACATTTTATATAACTTTTTTCAGGAGACCCATCATCTTCAATCTATACCATTATGTTATGCATATATTATAATGTGTCATGGGGAATAGTTAATACCTGGAATTGCCACCCAGCAGAGATATGATATTTTATTTTCAAGAACTGTATCTTTGCATTTATTCTTGTTCTTTTGTATGTCTTATGTTTTTGTAATTTGGCACTGTGTTGCCTGCATTTGTCTTTTGTTATTAAAATATTAATAGTCTAAATAGTCTAATATCTGAATTCACACTGTAGAAATAAGGTTAAAGTCATGTTTGAACAAGAGAAGGAAAACAGCAGGCACTTGCGCAGAGGGGTTAAAGGGACACTGAAGCCAACATTTTTATTTTGTGATTCAGATAGAGCAGGCAATTTTAAGCAACTTTCTAATTTACTCCTATTATCAAATTTTCTTCATTCTCTTGGTATTTTTATTTGAAAAGCAAGAATGTAAGTTTAGATGCCGGCCGATTTTTGGTGAACAACCTGGGTTGTTCTTGCTGATTGGTGGATAAATTCACCCACCAATAAACAAGTGCTGTCCAGGGTACTGAACCAACAATTGACTGGCTCCTTAGCTTAGATGCTTTCTTTTTCAAATAAAGATAGCAAGAGAATGAAGAAAAATTGATATTAGGAGTAAACTAGAAAGTTGCTTAAATTTGCATACACTGGGGGGTAGTTATCAAGCCGTCTACTTTTCTGGCTTCGCCGGCCCAATACGCCCGCCTAAGCTCGCCTACCTTCGCCGCCGCGGACCTGAAAAAATACGCCTAAGTTATCAATAAAGCTGTCAAAAAGCTGCGGGGCGATGAGCAGCGGACTGTGACAGTTATCACTCATCCGATCTCGCTGCCCTTCGGCTTTTTCCCAGCTTTATTGCTAGCCTGTCACTAAGCACTCACACTAAACTACACTGTTCTACCCCCTATACCGGCGCCCCCGGAGCCTCCCGCAACTCAATAAAGTTACTAACCCCTAAACCGCCGCTCCTAGACCCCGCCGCAACTCTTATAAATGTATTAACCCCTAAACCGCCGCTCCTAGACCCTGCCACAACTCTTATAAATGTATTAACCCCTAAACCGCCGCTCCCGGACACCGCTGCCACCTACAGTATACCTAGTAACCCCTATCCTGCCCCCCCTATACCGTCGCCCTCTATAATAAAATTATTAACCCCTATCCTGCTGATCCCGCACCTCTCCGCAACTAAATAAATAGTTTAACCCCTAAACCGCTGCTCCATGAACCCGCCGCAACCTATATTAAACCTATTAACCCCTATCCTGCCCCCCCTACACCGTCGCCACCTATAATAAATTTATTAACCCCTAATCTGCCCCCCCTACACCGTCGCCACCTATAATAAATGTATTAACCCCTATCCTGCCCCCCACTACGCCGCCGCCACTGTCACCCCTAAACCTAAGTCTAACCCTAACCCTAACGCCCCCCTAACTCAAATATTAATTAAATAAATCTAAATATATTAACTCTTATTAAGTAAATGAATCCTATTTAAAACTAAATACTTACCTTTAAAATAAACCCTAATATAGCTACAATATAAATAATAATTATATTCTAGCTATCTTAGGATTTATTTTTATTTTACAGGTACCTTTCAATTTATTTTAACCATGTACAATAACTATTAAATAGTTATTAACTATTTAATAGCTTACCTAGCTAAAATAAAGAGAAATGTACCTGTGAAATAAATCCTAACCTAAGTTACAATTACACCTAACACTACACTATACTTTAATAAATTATTCCTATTTAAAAATAAATACTTACCTGTAAAATAAACCCTAAGATAGCTACAATATAATTAATAATTATATTATAGCTATCTTAGGATTTATATTTATTTTACAGGTAACTTTGTATTTATTTTAGCTAGTTAGAATAGTTATTAAATAGTTATTAACTATTTAATAACTACATAGCTAAAAGAAATACAAAATTACCTGTAAAATAAATCCTAACTTAAGTTACAATTAAACCTAATACTACACTATCATTAAATTAATTAAATAAATTAACTACAAATAACTACAATTAAATACAATTACATAAACTAACTAAAGTACAAAAAATAAAAAAAGCTAAGTTACAAAAAATAAAAAAATAAGTTACAAACATGTTACAAATATTACAACAATTTTAAGCTAATTACACCTAATCTAAGCCCCCTAATAAAATAACAAACCCCCCCCAAAATAAAAAAATGCCCTACCCTATTCTAAATTAAATAAATTTCAAAGCTCTTTTACCTTACCAGCCCTTAAAAGGGCCATTTGTGGGGGCATGCCCCAAAGAAAACAGCTCTTTTGCCTGTAAAAGAAAAATACAACCCCCCCCAACATTAAAACCCACCACCCACATACCCTAATCTAACCCAAACCCCTCTTACAAAAACCTAACACTAATCCCCTGAAGATCATCCTACCTTGAGTCGTCTTCACTCAGCCGAGCCACCGATGGAACTGAAGAGGACATCCGGAGCGGAAGAAGTTAATCCTCCAAGCGGCGCTGAAGAAATCTTCCATCCGATGAAGTCATCATCCAGGCGGCGCTGAAGAAAAGTCTTCGATCCGGCCGATGTCATCTTCAAAGAGGCGCTGAAGAGGTCTTCTATCCGGGCGAAGTCATCTCCAAGCCGGTCTTGAATCTTCCTTCCGCCGACGCGGAACCACCTTCTTCACCGACGGACTACGACGAATGACAGCTCCTTTAAGGGACGTCATCCAAGATGGCGTCCCCTCAATTCCGATTGGCTGATAGGGTTCTATCAGCCAATCGGAATTAAGGTAGGAAAATCTGATTGGCTGATGGAATAAGCCAATCAGATTCAAGTTCAATCCGATTGGCTGATCCAATCAGTCAATCAGATTGAGCTCGCATTCTATTGGCTGATCGGAACAGCCAATAGAATGCGAGCTCAATCTGATTGGCTGATTCCATCAGCCAATCAGATTTTTCCTACCTTAATTCCGATTGGCTGATAGAATCCTATCAGCCAATCGGAATTGAGGGGACGCCATCTTGGATGACGTCCCTTAAAGGAGCCGTCATTCGTCGTAGTCCGTCGGTGAAGAAGGTGGTTCCGCGTCGGCGGAAGGAAGATTCAAGACCCGGCTTGGAAGATAACTTCATCGGATGGAAGATTTCTTCAGCGCCGCTTGGAGGATTAACTTCTTCCGCTCCGGATGTCCTCTTTAGTTCCATCGGTGGCTCGGCTGAGTGAAGACGACTCAAGGTAGAATGATCTTCAGGGATTAGTGTTAGGTTTTTGTAAGGGGGTTTGGGTTAGATTAGGGGTATGTGGGTGGTGGGTTTTAATGTTGGGGGGTTGTATTTTTCTTTTACAGGCAAAAGAGCTGTTTTCTTTGGGGCATGCCCCCACAAATGGCCCTTTTAAGGGCTGGTAAGGTAAAAGAGCTTTGAAATTTATTTAATTTAGAATAGGGTAGGGCATTTTTTTATTTTGGGGGGGTTTGTTATTTTATTAGGGGGCTTAGATTAGGTGTAAGTAGCTTAAAATTGTTGTAATATTTGTAACATGTTTGTAACTTATTTTTTATTTTTTGTAACTTAGCTTTTTTTATTTTTTGTACTTTAGTTAGTTTATGTAATTGTATTTAATTGTAGTTATTTGTAGTTAATTTATTTAATTAATTTAATGATAGTGTAGTATTAGGTTTAATTGTAACTTAGGTTAGGATTTATTTTACAGGTAATTTTGTATTTCTTTTAGCTAGGTAGTTATTAAATAGTTAATAACTATTTAATAACTATTCTAACTAGCTAAAATAAATACAAAGTTACCTGTAAAATAAATATAAATCCTAAGATAGCTATAATATAATTATTAATTATATTGTAGCTATCTTAGGGTTTATTTTACAGGTAAGTATTTATTTTTAAATAGGAATAATTTATTAAAGTATAGTGTAGTGTTAGGTGTAATTGTAACTTAGGTTAGGATTTATTTCACAGGTACATTTCTCTTTATTTTAGCTAGGTAAGCTATTAAATAGTTAATAACTATTTAATAGTTATTGTACATGGTTAAAATAAATTGAAAGGTACCTGTAAAATAAAAATAAATCCTAAGATAGCTAGAATATAATTATTATTTATATTGTAGCTATATTAGGGTTTATTTTAAAGGTAAGTATTTAGTTTTAAATAGGATTCATTTACTTAATAAGAGTTAATTTATTTAGATTTATTTAATTAATATTTAAGTTAGGGGGGCGTTAGGGTTAGGGTTAGACTTAGGCTTAGGGTTAATACTTTTATGACCGTGGCGGCGGCGTAGTGGGGGGCAGGATAGGGTTTAATAAATTTATTATAGGTGGCGACGGTGTCGGGGGGCAGATTAGGGGTTAATAAATTTATTATAGGTGGCGACGGTGTAGGGGGGGCAGGATAGGGGTTAATACATTTAATATAGGTTGCGGCGGGTTCAGGGAGCGGCGGTTTAGGGGTTAATACATTTATTATAGTTGCGGTGGGCTCCGGAGCGGCGGTTTAGGGGTTAATATGTATAGAGTAGCTTGCGGTGGGCTCCGGGCGCGGCGGTTTAGGGGTAATAACTTTATTTAGTTGCGGCGGTGTAGGGGGGGTCAGATTAGGGGTGTTTAGACTCGGGGTACATGTTAGGGTGTTAGGTGTAGACAGCTCCCATAGAAATCAATGGGATGTCTGTCAGCAGTGAACTTGTACTTTCGCTATGGTCAGACTCCCATTGATTCCTATGGGATCCGCCGCCTCCAGGGGGGCGGATTGAAAACCAGGTACGCTGGGCCGTAAAAGTGCCGAGCGTACCTGCTAGTTTTTTGATAGCTAGCAAAAGTAGTGAGAATGTGCCGCACTTGTGTGCGGAACATCTGGAGTGACGTAAGAATCGATCTGTGTCGGACTGAGTCCGGCGGATCGATGCTTACGTCACAAAATTCTACTTTTGCCGGTCTCGAGCCTTTGATAACTAAGGCGAATCAGCCTCGCCACAAATACGCTGCGGAATTCCAGCGTATTTGAGGTTGACGGCTTGATAACTAGGCCCCTCTATCTGAACCAGGAAAGAAAAATAATTGGGTCAGTGTCCCTTTAAGAAAAAAACAACTTTATTCCAAAAAGCAAAACATTTTTAAAAAGACTTGGAAGTCCAAAAATAGGCACAGGCAGTGACAGAGTGACAACAGACGTCTGCAGTATTTTGCGCCCATTACAGGCACTTACTCAAAGTCATGTTACCTAATTATAAGTTGTGTGACCAAGACACCCTTATTCAGAACTCTAATATTAAATAATTTGGGGTATTGTTAATCTGGGGTGGTGTAGGCAGGATTTGGGGGTTAATGTGGTGTCCCTTAAGATCATTGTAGAGGTATAGGTGTAAGGTAACCAGATTGCTATTAACCCCTTTATGCTTACATTCTTCTTATAGTCACATGTAAGAAACCTACAATGAAAAGTGTGAAACAAACAACGTTATAAACAATAGTGTGTGTGTGTTTTCCCCTAAATTCTATAGTAAAAATAAGGGTTATCCTTATATAAATAGGGTACTTTTGGTATAGTTTTATCTGCACATAGGGGGCTCCCATGAGCCTCTATGCAAATAAATGGGCATTTATTCAAACCAAATGATCACTATAATCACATTGATCAACAAAATTTTTATTTTATTTATAACAATAGGGTTACATAAGCAAGCAGGCTAGGATTAAGGCACACGCCGAAACCGGTCAGCCTATTTGTTCTCTGTTTTTCAACATATTGTTTTTACACTCTTACCCTGGGGTTATGTAACCCTATTGTTATAAATAAAATAAAAAAAAATTTTTGTTTTTCACTCGCTTTTTGGTGCTCCAAACTGTCTTTTGTTTGTGAGACTTGAATTGTTTGGCCATTGTGAGCACACTCAGCGAGTCCAAACACCATTCAATTCCCTTATTGCGGAGGTTTAACTATTTCCAGCTTGGATACTCACCAGCACCACAAGAATATCAACAACACCACTTGGATACAAGAGAAAGATCAACCTAAACAGGACTGTGGTGAGTTTCTTTGTAATATAATCAAAAGTGATATTACTTGACTGCATTGGAGAGTTTCATTAACATATACACATAACATATTCGTTTGGATTTGGCTATAGTCGGGGGAGATTGGGGTGACCCGCTGACATAGCAAGTTTGTGAACTTTGTTTGCTCCATCAAGCTGGCTGTGCAATTGTGATTTATTGTTATTTTTGCATATGAAATAGCACACTACGTACACACCCAACTAAGCATTCCCCACTCTTCACTGACCAATCACATTGATCACCTGGCTATTAAAAGTTATATAGGTTCTTTATGTTTAATACGGGTTTAGGGGCTTTAAAACAAAGGGTATTGGAGTCTCTAGGCCTTTTTGATGGCCTGTTAGAATGGTATGGTATATAAACAAGTGTTTTGTTTTATTTTATGTTTTTTCCCCCTCGGAGGGCAGCAAGTGGCTAAATACATTGTGTGGATTATGTGGATTAAGACCATGTGTTGTCATTCGTATTTATAGGGTTAAAGGCAATTATCTTGTAACTGGGTATTACTTTGTTGTAAGTTTTGTTTAACACACATTACAGTAGTTTGCCTGTAAAGTTATTCTTTTTAATGTATTTTTGGCAATGTTTTAATAAAGAATAAGTATTGAAATATAGTTTTTAAGATATTCTAATTTAAATACAGGGTCATTGTAAATTAATAGGGACAGCTTTAATTTTCAATTAATGTCACCTCCGGTTACACATTTAATTATGTTAATTATTACAGTCAGTATTTTCATTTTAATTGATTAATTAATTAATTAATTAATTAACAATCTATTTATTTTATTGCTTTCCTGTTTAAAATAATGCAAAATCATAGTACTGGAATATAAAAAGAATGATATTTTTTGTTAGACAACACCCTCTTGTTTTAAGGAATTATGGGGGGGGAGGCTTTTCATTGTTTTTATGCTGAGGTTTGGTTCATTATATATTTAATTGAGCAAAATACAATGTTTTAGTTATACGAATTGACATGATTTATTTTGCTAAATTTTTACATAAACATATTTGTATTTGCAATCTATTGTGTGAGGACAATATAACTAATCATACTGCTGTACCACCTGTAGCATTAAAGTAAATAGGAGAATAATTTCATGGCAACAAGCATCTGGTATAGATAACTGTAAGATTATGGGGCAATTTTATTTGTAATTTAAATACACTTAGAGTTACCCTTGGAGAATTCAATATATCTGCAGTCATTGATCATAGAAGGAGTTCTTCCTATAGAATTGCTAGAGTCAGATTAGATATCGAGACATAGCTGATGGGAATTCCGGCGAGCCGGGGAGCAAATGGTCAAGGCTTTTTGATCCATACACATATGGAGGTATAATTACACAAGTGTAGATATGAATATTACATTTTTTTTTTCTCTTTTTTTCTTTTTTTTTTTCTTCCCCTCGCTGGGGTCATGCGAGTTTCTAGTCCACACAAAAAGAACAGAAGGGGTTGGAAAGGAGAGAGAAGTAGCCAACTGGGGAATGAGCCAAGTGGGGAAATAATTAACTACTTCCATTAGGTTAGGAACCCATATCAGATCCCCCTCAGTTGGGCAAGCCATGTCCCCACATAAGATAAATTGCTATGTTTGAATTTTATGTCTTTGATGATGTTGTTTTTGTTTTCTTTTTTGTTTATGTCGATGTACTTACCACAATTGGTTTGTGTATGTAAAGTTTAATTTGGAAAATCAAATAAAGTATCACTTTGTTGGGCTATTAAAAAAAAAAATACACTTAGAGCTGTACCTGTCTTTACTTTATTCATAAACTTAACTCATCCTAATCTTGTGCTGGATCATTGATATAATAATTTTTCATATATTTCTCAACCTCATTGATTCATTTTACTTTTTTATCAAATCCTATACTATACCTTACACCATTTTAACATAGTGATTTTGTTTTAGACTGCAGAGGGCCAAGGCTTAAAGGGACAGTATACACTCATTTTCATATAACTGCATGTAATAGACACTACTATAAAGAAATAGATGCACAGATACTGATATAAAAATCCAGTATAAAATGGTTTAAAAACACACTTAGAAGCTTTCAATTTAGCTCTGTTGAAAAGGTAGTTGGAAAGCCCACTGCAAGTGGGAAATAAGACACTCCCCCCCCTCCCCCTTCTTTTGCATATGAAAAGACCCTTTACACAAACAGGAGCAAGCTGTAGAAGGTAGCTGACGGTATTCAAATAAAACTTTGGGCTTGGTTAGGAGTCTGAAAATCAGAGCAATGTTATTTAAAAATAAGCAAAATTGGTGTGTTAAACTGATTGTGTGCTGGGCGGAGCCAGCAGTGCACAGAAGAGGTCGCAGATCTTTAGAGCTCCTGCATAGTTTCAGCTAAATATGATTTAAAGCCAGATCTTTGACACACCTGAGAACCTATATTATAATGGGACTATTTCCACAACTTTATTTGCTGATCAGAAGCCACTAAACTTTGCTATTCTGCTATCTGTTGAGGGTTACACTTGAAAATCCTACTATCTATCTATAGAGCCGGTGGCCATTTTACCACGCTTGCAGACACACAATCACTATTGCTGATTTCCACGGATATTTCTTGAGATCACCAAACTCCTGACCCACCACCACGGCAAGCTTGCTGCTGTTTTGGATGGAGCTGGGAATCGGAGAAGAATTGCAGGATTCCGGTGGAATTGTCTCCGGACTTAGCTGAGGTGGACACTGATTGGGGGATGCCCTGGGGCCCCGGCATTCCTCGTATGTCTCTAGTCTCGCATCTGCTGGGTCCGGGACATATCGGGAGACTGAGGAAATCAGCAATGAACTCTTGCTTTCCAGCACGGTCCTACAACACCGCATAGGAGAGGATCTCACTCGCATAGCTGGTTTGGTAACTACCGAAAGTCAGGGTTCTCAAGGAAACATAAAGGTCCTTGATGCGATTAGCACTAACTGCCACCCTGTCACTCACGGTGTCTTTCTAAGAGGCCTAAAAACACACAACACATCGCAACAGCTCTCTCTTACATGGGAACAGCGTACCTTGCTTCGCTCCTTATGGGTTAACACTTCTGAGGCGAATGGTGCACTGCTTCATTTCTGCCCTAGGAAAGCCGGAATAGGTTAAGTACATCTAATCTAACATCATGGTCTTCCCATCGTACACAAAACTTTCACCATTTAGTCCGATGTGTCGACACCATTTTTGACTGACAAGGTTAAACTGTATAAGGCACAGCACGATATTGTGGCCATAATGAACAACGGCAAATATGACACTACCGAAAATTTAATATACAAGCAGGTTTGGGAACTATATTCATCCCTCTATAGTTCACAATGTATTTTTATCGAGATGAAGCTATGGAAGGCCCTCCTAAATAGATAATGTTACTATGAAGGTGAACTGACATTAAGGGACTGCATTCTTTTATTCACCTCTTGAGCAGAGGGCTTGTTTTATGGTTACAGGACGGACTATGTTCTTATGTTTGTATGCTATTTGTTAAGTGGCAGGTTAATGGGTTTTATATAGTAAATAGTTTTATATGTTCCGCCAGCTCATGCAATGTTAGGTAATTATCACTTGGGGTTGCTTGCTAGACATGGTATATTTCACACTCATCAATGGGTTAATAAACTCTGTAACCCACTCAGTTTAGAGAGCCAATCGGAGCAGATTTTATTAATTTAGATGTTTCAAACGATGACATTTATGATTCTAGGGTTTTTGTGGTCAGCAACGCTACTCTCCCTATATGTTAGCATTTATAAGCTGGTTATTACCCCATGCACTACATATTAATGTTGTAGTTTATACGCTCCAAATGACACCACCTATGGCTTTAGGATCCTCTGCGATCAATAACATTGTTCTATTGGTATGTTGTTGTGTGCAGGTTGACTAGTTAATCTTTAGATTTCTAAAATAATTTGCATGTTGTGAAATATAATGCTAGACTGTGTGCTACCATTCTCAGTGCGTCATTGCCATAGATGTCAGTTTATACCATTCTCCATGCATGTATGACCACCTCCCCTCCTCTCCCCCCCCCATTTTCATATAATGTACCTTCCTGCTTGGAAGGGCTAGTTATGCGGTCTGTCTTATTTGTACCGCAAACCTTTATCATTGAAAGTATTAATGTGACATTTCTCTACTTCATTTATACTGTAATGCTAGTAATATGTGACTATGAAAAGTCCACAAGATTTAAGAGATTCTCAAAATATTTTTGTATTGCAAAGCTGATTATGCATGGCTGCAGGGTGTTCCCCCAAAGTTTACAAGTAATCATGCTATATTATATACGTTCACAGAATGTTTCATGATGTAGGGGGACCTCTTAATTCTCTATGTCATAAAACTAGGAGTGCATATCAGCAAAATATTTTACAGCAAAACTAAATCTGGAAAAGTGAGGTATTTGTTTTGTACGGGTAAAACTCTTTATGATATAATGGTTATGACTATATCTTTGTAAGTATCACGGATATGATGTTGTTCTTGCCCCTTGCTCTTCCTATATGTTAATATCCCTCTTGCACTGTGACATGTATGTTGTAACCTACTTTTAACCTCAATAAAAATATTATATAAAAAAAAAAAAAAAAAAAGCAAAATTAAATATTTTTTTAAAAAACAAACTTTATGGGCTTTATAAATGGATCATCTACAAAACATTTATGCAAAGAAAAATGAGTGTATAATGGCCCTTTAAGGATCTGAGAGGGTAAGGCATAGGTAATAATATAATAGAACTTGCACATCTTGTCATTTGAAGGGTAAAGATTACAGAAAGCAGCAGATATAAAGTGAACACCTTGTAATTGCAAGACGCTTTTATTGTGTTATTATTATTCTTATTACTGCAATTTTTTTTAATAGCCAAAGTCCGCCCACCATTTGCCTTATTTTGAGGAGTCAATCTAGGCTTTTGTCCATATACTACAAGAATAGTCACTGTCTTAAAGTTAGTATAAAATGCATTGTTTTGCAATTGTTTTCTGATAAAGTCAATTAGAGACAGATATGTTGCCGAATTGGCATTGAGAACTTAGCAAGTTACTGAGAATTAGAAAATTTCAAATGTGCAAGTCCATTTTAATTCTGAATGTTTATAATATATAGAATATACACATTTGAAATTCAACATGTGCACGCCTGTGTTCATATGAAAAGACTGGACAATTTGACCATGGAAGAAAATTGGAAAGTCTCCTAAATTGCATCATTTAAAGGGACACTCAGGTCAAATTAAATTTTCATGATTCAGGTACAGCATGTAATTTTGAGTCTGTTATATTTATGTTTTTTGAGTCACCAGCTCCTACTGAGCATGTGCAAGAATTCATAGACTATACGCATATCATTTGTAATTGGCTGATTGCTATCACATGGTACAGGGGGAGTGGACATATACAAAATCTACTACTCATTTGAAATTCAGAGTAAATGCTATTGTATTGTCTTGTTATCTTGCATTTGTTGATTATGCAAATCTACTGTGTTTACTAGTCCTTTAAGTTTAATGTTGACTTTAGTGTCCTTTAAAATATCTAAAACAGAATTTAAGATAATGGGTCATTTTGGAACCTAAATTTTTTCTTTCAAGTTGAAGAAAGAGTATGCAACAATTTTCCAATTTGCTTCTTTTATCTAAGTTGCTTCATTCTCTTGCTATCCTTTGTTGAAAAACATATCTAAATATAATCAGTAGCTGCTGATTGGTGGCTGCACATAGAGGCCTCGTGTTATTGGCTCATTCATATGCATAGTCTTAAACAAAGGATACCTAAAGAATGAAGGTATATGATAAGGTACGTGATAAGGGTAATTTGCTTCTGAAGGTTTACAGCGGTCTAGCAGGTGAACTTAATTTCAGATTTCTTTAGCCAGAAAAAAATATATATATCAATGTTGTGTACACAACATTGATCAATAATAATAACTTAAAACAACTTTGCTTATTGAACAATGTGAGTGAAATTAACTGTATTTTACTGTATCCCTATAAAAATGACTTCTGAGTTTTCAGATTTTCCATTAGTGCACATAAATTCAGGAGATTTCACAAGTATTTATTCAGTCACATTTTTTCTATTTGTATTTGTCTTTATTAATTCAGTTATACTTAGCAAGGACAGACATTTTTTGTAATGTCCAGATGTCTGTAATACCCAGACTTAAAAGTAATACATTTAATGTATTTAAATAATTATGTTCCATCTGTAACTGATTCTCCATGTGTATTGCCACGTCTAAAATGAGAACACATTACTTTTGGAAAATAAGTAACACATTTTTTTATTTCCTAGGATTATATTTAATATATTACTTTCTATCTAATGTAAAAAGAAAACAGAAAATCTCTTTGAGACTAGAACATAAATTATTAGTGATTTTTGCTGTAGAAAACAGTGGGATTTAGAACAAAACCTCCCTTTCTGTGGTAAAGTTGGACTCCCCACGTGTAATTGAACCTTTAGGAGACATCGCTAAAATTAAACAATCTCCATTGATTTATGCATAGCTTTCCTGTATACAAAACAGTGGACTGCATAAAAATAGAGGTATGATTTAATTAATTTAGCACTTTCCACAATATTACATGAAAAATGGCTCAATCATACAGCAGATGTTTATTGCAGATATTCAACTGAAATTCAGCAAGTAAATGAAAAATACTGTAGTGTTCATTGGAATCACTGGATATACTGAAAATAAGTGTCCAGTTGCATAAAATACTCAAACAAAAGAATATGGTAATGAAAATCTGTTAATAAAATATGTACTTTAATCGGTTATGGGGCAATATATCCATATTTCCTAACATTTTTATGATCCTATCTAAGAAACACATTGAACACCTCCCAACATTTAACAATACAACAAAAGAAAAAAAAAATCTGGTACTGGGTGTAATATGCAACCGTGGGAAGTCTTGGGAAAGTCTTAGCAATCTGAAAGTAAGTTTGGCCAGAATGGGTCTTTGATTGGGTTTTTGCAATATGGGCAGATCTTGGACACATTGTTTATGGGTCTAAAATGTCCTATAATGTAATGATATAGGGAAATAGGAACAGAAGTACTGGGCTGTGAATTGTGGTTTATTCAGAGGTATGGTGTTGTTGGTGCATTAATTAATGGGTGACAGATGCTGTAGTGGTTATATAGGAAGCTTTATATATTGTCATTTTCTGAGATTGAATCAGTAGGTTTTGTAGATTAGAACAGCTTTTCCTTTCATGGTTCTTGAGTCTTTACATTTTGTACTGAGTGGCCATTTTTTTGTGGAGGATTAGATCATTAAGGTACTTTTCTTCATAAGAGATCGCTACAAAGTTCTTAAAGTCCATGAAAGTAATGAAGTAGGCAACAGTCTTTTTTGCAGTGGGAAGTTTGGCCAACGTTTTCGGAAAAAGTCAGCAGAAATTAGTTAAATCTGATTGGTTAAGTCTTGGGAAGAGTCTGAGCAATCTGAAAGTAAGTTTGGCCAGAATGGGTCTGTGATTGGGTTTTTGCAATATGGGCAGATCTTGGACACATTGTTTATGGGTCTAAAATGTCCTATATGTAATGATATAGGGAAATAGGAACAGAAGTACTGGCTGTGAATTGTGGGTTTATTCAGAGGTATGGTATTGTTGGTGCATTAATTAATGGGTGACAGATGCTGGAGTGGTTATATACAGGGAGTGCAGAATTATTAGGCAAATGAGTATTTTGACCACATCATCCTCTTTATGCATGTTGTCTTACTCCAAGCTGTATAGGCTCGAAAGCCTACTACCAATTAAGCATATTAGGTGATGTGCATCTCTGTAATGAGAAGGGTGTGGTCTAATGACATCAACACCCTATATCAGGTGTGCATAATTATTAGGCAACTTCCTTCCTTTGGCAAAATGGGTCAAAAGAAGGACTTGACAGGCTCAGAAAAGTCAAAAATAGTGAGATATCTTGCAGAGGGATGCAGCACTCTTAAAATTGCAAAGCTTCTGAAGCGTGATCATCGAACAATCAAGCGTTTCATTCAAAATAGTCAACAGGGTCACAAGAAGCGTGTGGAAAAACCAAGGCGCAAAATAACTGCCCATGAACTGAGAAAAGTCAAGCGTGCAGCTGCCAAGATGCCACTTGCCATCAGTTTGGCCATATTTCAGAGCTGCAACATCACTGGAGTGCCCAAAAGCACAAGGTGTGCAATACTCAGAGACATGGCCAAGGTAAGAAAGGCTGAAAGACGACCACCACTGAACAAGACACACAAGCTGAAACGTCAAGACTGGGCCAAGAAATATCTCAAGACTGATTTTTCTAAGGTTTTATGGACTGATGAAATGAGAGTGAGTCTTGATGGGCCAGATGGATGGGCCCGTGGCTGGATTGGTAAAGGGCAGAGAGCTCCAGTCCGACTCAGACGCCAGCAAGGTGGAGGTGGAGTACTGGTTTGGGCTGGTATCATCAAAGATGAGCTTGTGGGGCCTTTTCGGGTTGAGGATGGAGTCAAGCTCAACTCCCAGTCCTACTGCCAGTTTCTGGAAGACATCTTCTTCAAGCAGTGGTACAGGAAGAAGTCTGCATCCTTCAAGAAAAACATGATTTTCATGCAGGACAATGCTCCATCACACGCGTCCAAGTACTCCACAGCGTGGCTGGCAAGAAAGGGTATAAAAGAAGAAAATCTAATGACATGGCCTCCTTGTTCACCTGATCTGAACCCCTGAGAACCTGTGGTCCATCATAAAATGTGAGATTTACAAGGAGGGAAAACAGTACACCTCTCTGAACAGTGTCTGGAAGGCTGTGGTTGCTGCTGCACGCAATGTTGATGGTGAACAGATCAAAACACTGACAGAATCCATGGATGGCAGGCTTTTGAGTGTCCTTGCAAAGAAAGGTGGCTATATTGGTCACTGATTTTTTTTGTTTTGTTTTGAATGTCAGAAATGTATATTTGTGAATGTTGAGATGTTATATTGGTTTCACTGGTAAAAAGAAATCATTGAAATGGGTATATATTTGTTTTTTGTTAAGTTGCCTAATAATTATGCACAGTAATAGTCACCTGCACACACAGATATCCCCTAAAATAGCTATAACTAAAAACAAACTAAAAACTACTTCCAAAACTATTCAGCTTTGATATTAATAAGTTTTTTGGGTTCATTGAGAACATGGTTGTTGTTCAATAATAAAATTAATCCTCAAAAATACAACTTGCCTAATAATTCTGCACTCCCTGTAGGAAGCTTTATCTATTGTCATTTTCTGAGATTGAATCAGTAGCTTTTGTAGATTAGAACAGCTTTTCCTTTCATGGTTCTTGAGTCTTTACATTTGTACTCAGTGGCCATTTTTTGTGGAGGGTTAGATCATTAAGGTACTTTTCTTCATAAGAGATCGCTACAAAGTTCTTAAAGTCCATGAAAGTAATGAAGTAGGCAACAGTCTTTTTGCAGTGGGAAGTTTGGCCAACGTTTTCGGAAAAAGTCAGCAGAAATTAGTCAAATCTGATTGGTTAGAATTTATTTTATTGTACTGACTCTAGGTCAGTGTTTTTCAACTCCATACTCAAAGCACACAAAAGGGCCAGATTTTCATAAACTACAGCACAGGTGAAATAATTAGTTGATCATACTGACCTGCTCTCACCCATCATCTGATTATTTCACTGTGCTCTAGTTGCCTTGCGAACTGGAGTTGAAAAACACTGCTCTAGACACTGACTTCAAACAGAAAATAAAGTGGTTAAAATTAAATTATGAACCAGCTTTGACAGTTAAAGGGTCATAATACCCAAATGTTTAAACACTTGAAAGTGATGCAGTATAGCATAAAAAGCTGACTAGAAAATATCACCTGAACATCTCTATGTAAAAAAGACAGATATTTTACCTCAAAAGTTTCTCAGTAGCAACATCCCATTGTAAGGGACTTCTAAGCAACAAATCAATATGTCTGTCCCGGGACAGTGGAAGGAGCAAGCTTTCGGGCACACTCATGGGAGTTAAGTGAAATCTCATGAGATCACAGTAAAAGAGTTCATGACCTCAGCACTGCTGATGCTGATTGGCTGCTGCTCATTTCTTCATATATTTTTTTTTACCTGCAGCTGGGCAGTAACTGAGTATAACTTTTTATACAGAACTTACTCTGCTGAGCGAGGTAATTGTGGGGTAAAATATATTCATTTTTTACATAGAGATGCTCAGGTGATATTTTCAGCTTTTTATAGTTATAATGCATCGGTTTCCAGTGATTTAGCATATGAGTATTATGTCCCTTTAAATGTATAGTATTTAAATAAGAAGTATGTTGAAAAATGAAAGCAGCCTGTTTGCACTTTTATTGATACATTATAAAGTCCATTAAAGTGATACAATTACATGTTCTAATTTGTTAGAGCCGCTAATCCAGAGCGAGCATAGCCAGTGACCAATCAGCAGCTGAAGTTCCACGACTCACTTGCAGGGTTGGTAGGGTTAAAATCACATGTTCTAAAAAATTAGAGCATATATTTTTTGCACTATAATGGTCCTTTAATTACTTAACTTTAATTGCCTGTCTACATCTGTTGCAAAAATGCTACAATTTAACGCAGCAGACATGTGCAGTCTCCTAAACTTTCCTTCCTGCTTTTCAACAAAGGATAATAAGAAACTATGGATGTTTATGTGCCTTTAAGTTACCAAGTTTTAGCTTTGGTAGTTTGCAAGTGAAGAGTATTTAAAGGGACAGCAAACCCCACCATTTTTCATTTGGATAGAAAACATACAATTTGGATAGAACATACAATTTCAACAACTTTCAAATTTACTTTTTTTTTATCAAATGTGCTTTATTCTCATGTTATCCTTTGCTGAACAAAAAGCATTGCCTATTGGCAGCTAACTGAACACATCTAGTTAGCCAATCACAAGAGACAAATTTATGCATGCACCAATCCCAGCTAGCTTCCCACTAGTGTAGGATATGTGTGTATTCATTTTCAACAATGGATACCAAGAGAACAAAGCACATTTGAAATTAGAAGTCTGAAACTTACATGCTTCATCTGATTCTTGTAACTCTTATTTGGGACCTTTCCCATCCCTTTAACTTTAATCCCATGCTTTAGCTCTAGATTTGACAACTTGGTTTATTTGTGGATTGCAGTTTTCCAGTCAACATCCCCCTCAAAAAAAAAATGTCAACCTGTAACAGCTTGGATATGAAATTGTTACTAGTGAATTTAGCCTAATTTGGGCCACAGCGTATACTCTCAAAATTATGAATAGATCTCAGTGTATTTAACCACCAGAGCTGGGTATTTTACTCTCCCATAAAGAGTGGTATTTTGTCTGAATTTCTTTAAAAAAAACAACAAACATAAGAACTGTCTAACACTGCCAACATATATTTAACTGAATATTTTCCCCACTAAAATAATTTGGATTGACATGATGTCCAATGACTTTTATATATTAATTTAAGATTAAAGACTTGTGAGGATTTTTTCCCTACCCCCCTGCAAGTTTAGAGGCATTCATCCTTTAATACAACATTGTACAATATAATTTGTCAATACATATAATTATATTAGAGCACTCAGATTGACATTTTAAGTAAGCTGTATTTTGCCATAGAGCACTTTTCTAGCTGATAAATATTTTATAGCCCATTGACTAAACTAAAATAGAGATGATGTAAAGTAAATAAAGGTATATAAAAATCAAGCTTTGTTTTTAAGATGTCAAAGTTAACAGATTACATCTTAAAATGTAATGATGTTATTCGGATAAAGATACATTGTTCAACAAGAAAATCAAAATAGCAGCCATTTTAGAATATATAGATAGCTATTCTTGAAATGTATTTCCCGAGTGAAATGTCATTCTCGAAGACCATATGTCATACTTATAAAATTTAATCAAGAAAGAATTATATAACTCAACCCCACGATTCATACTAGTGCACGGAACCATCGCAGGATATGTGCATATGCTGCAGAAAAACGGTAATAATATTTTTGCAAATGGAAGTATAGTGCAAAATGTTTATATTTCAATTTGAATTACATGCACATTTTATTTTTGACCTTTCTATTCCTTTAATACAGTGCTATGAAAACTATGGTAAAAAAAAACAAAAAACTACTGACATTTTACATAACTATTTCACGTGACTCAATTATTCAGTCAGTTAAAGAGTGTTTTTTTCAAAATGTATATGACAATTTTTTTTTCTTCTAAAGCTTAAACAGATATTAATACCTAGACTGACGATACAGTGTGTAGCTAAGTATTGTTTCCTTGTGATTGTCTGGTGCTGAGAGTCAAAGGGACACTAAACAATTTGAGATGATAATATAAAATGCTAAATTGTATATATAAAAAGAAGTCTGCAATATACTTTCATTATTTATTGTGTCCCCTTTTCCTGTAATTCCATTCTGAAATTGTGAACTTTTCAGTTCCTGTAAGAAATGGAAATGCATAACACTTATATTCCATACAGCCATTGGCTGCACACTCTAGTGACCTATCTATAACTGTCCCTAATTGGCCACAGCAAAGTAAGTAACCTAAGTTACAACATGGCAGCTCCCATTGTTTTATAGACACTAAAGTTTTACACTTATTTTGTCAATATTTAAACAACTAATTAAAATTAAATAAAAAATACATCTACATAGTATCCTCAGACTGAACTTTTCTTTGGATGCTTCATTCTATCTAGCATTTTTTTAGTGTTTAATGTCCCTTTAATGTATTTTATTAATTAATTATAACATTCTCATAGCAAATTTGACTATTTTTGTTATGAATGACACGAAGAGCATTGTACTGTTTAAAATATGAAGCATCAATGGTGCTGATTTCACTATTAATCAAGTAATCTAATGTCCCTTTAATGTATTTTATTAATTAATTAAAACATTCTCATAGCAAATTTGACTATTTTTGTTATGAATGACAGGAAGAGCATTGTACTGTTTAAAATATGAAGCATCAATGGTGCTGATTTCACTATTAATCAAGTAATCTACTGAGAGTTGTGTATGATCCTCATCACGTTTTCATACAGTTTTCATACAGTTTTTACTCTGTACGCCATTTTATTTGCAACATTTCTTTCTTGTCTATGAATAGGAACAGTTCTTTAATATAATATTTACGCTAGATTGCACTAGTGGTGCACTATCGTTAGCGCAAAGAGCGTAAACGTGACAGCGAGATTGCAGAGTTTTTCATGCGCAAATCCATTTTACAAGTTTGCATGCTCTTAAAATTATTGCAAATTAGTTTGTGCAAACACGCGTGCTATTTACTCTCCCGATATTATGTATGGGTAGAGTTGAGCAGGTAACAAAAAATATTAAAACATTTTCTAACGTTAAACTCAAATATAACCCTTAAAAAAGGGCCTTTTTTAGGGCATTGCCCTAAAGTGTCTTAGCTCTAAACTGTTGTCATTTTTTTAATGTTTGTTTTCCTTTGAATATGCAGTGTTGTATTAGTGAGGAACCTCTTGTTTGATCTTCCAGTGTTTCTGCAGAATTTCTGTTTGTACCAAAATGCCTCAAGCATTACTGTTTTCTCTCGCACAATGCTAATTCTCTTAATAGAATTTCTTCTTAAGCCTAATTCTTTTTTTCATGACCAATTTAAAAAGCTGCATAAGGTGTCTTAAAGCTTAGCACCACTTTAGAAAAAAGGCCTAAATGGTGTAGTCAGTATTTACAAGTAAAATGGTTTCCTTTTGTTCCTCAGCATTCCATTTCCTCTCTGAAGAAAACATGATCCCTCTTCTCCGACAGTTGTCAAACTATATCTTAGGTAATTTATATGCATTTAAATAACCATTGAAAAGGAATACCAGTAGTTGGAGGAAGCCTTAGATCACCAAGAGAGACAGGTTTATCACATGTGTTCCATTTATGCAAGGATGATTTGAAAATCACAGCATATTAAGTTTAAATTTGCAGTACATCCCGACAAGCAGTCTGCATTAATTGCCTCTAATATCCAGAAAGAAAAGCATTCTTATTCATATGTGACAAGTACATATTACTGAATGTTAAGAGGGGGTTATAGGAGAACATTCCTATTTACAACAATGCCATGAATAAAGAGATTTTTATTTAGGAATTCCTTAAAATCCCATACTTAATAAAAGTTATTATTGTTTTTAATTATTTGAGAAGAGAATTTCAGAAAATCAGTATGTTCCTTTAAAAGTTTGTCAAAGAAAACAAAAGGATTTATTTATAAACTTATTTCTGTAAAAATGCTTTTAGTGATATGCAGAACTGTTTTTTATTACATTATTATTATTATATTATTATTATTATTATTATTATTATTATTATCATATCAATACAATTCAGAATGCCCTATTTTTAGATGCAAACAAAGAAAAAAATACTTTGTGTCCCTTTAAACACAATATGATAGGCAGGCTGGGGATATAATTTTTAATTTGTAGTGTAAAAAAAAAACTCAGTCCAAAGAACAGGCCTACCTGAGAGATATTGTGTATTTGGTTGTAGAGCACCGCAATAGAGCCAAATTCGCAATAAATCAAGTCAAATTGTTTCATCATGCATATAAAAAGTTATGTTTACAAGTCTATTAAGTGTGCAATAGAACTATGTGTAAAAAAATGTACAAATCTTAATTAAAAAATATTTTAGTGTTTATATATTGTATATATTTTTGAAAAGCGACACTGATAGACTTGCTCGGACACAAGTGTGCCACAAACCATCAATTTATAAAAAGTGCAAATATCTGGAAACCCACGCAATAATGCGAAGCGCAATAAAACCAAGGTACGCCTGTAATTGCCGATAGCAATACCTGGACCTTGCTGGCCCTCTTCCTTAATATTTATCTAGTTACTAGATTGTATTCACTCATTTCGATTAGCTACATACTCCTTTGTTATTCTATCTATGCACTTTTCTCTTTCTTATGGCTCTCTTTAAAGGAACACTCAAGTCAAAATTAAACTCTCATGCATCAGATAGAGCTAACGATTTTTAAACAACTTTCCAATTTACTTCCATTAACAAAATGTGCACAGTCTTTTTATATTTACACTTTTTGAGTCAGCAGCTCCTACTGAGCATGCACAAGAATTCACAGAATATACGTATATGCACTGGTGATTGGCTGACGGCTGTCACATGATACAAGAAGAGTGTAAATAGACATAACTTTGAAATTTGTCAGAACAAAATCTACTACTCATTTGAAGTTCAGACTAAGTGCTATTGCATTCTCTTGTTATAATGCATTTATTGATTATTCAATTCTACTGCATTGAGTGGTCTTTAAGTAAAAACATTTTAGCAATTTTACTTTACGAGTTACTTTGAAATATATATTTTTAAATTATACATATTATGCTGTACTCTTTTCCCCTGCATCTCAGGGTAACCCTTAGTTGCCAGAGCCGTGCAGCTATCTCCAACAGCCAAGAGAGTAAGTCATCCAGGAGTAACAGGTTAGCAAGGTGAGTGTTCTGAACTTTCTCATAGGCTTATATGTGTATTATCAAGCTTGGTACCCACGCACAAAGACCTGTCAATCACTATGACCTCTGAGAGCCTCTAACAAGCAGCAAACAAGAGGAACTAAGTCTTTTATTTTGAAATCCTGTTTTAGTATAGGGCTTCTGTAATTATTCACAAGTGTATGCAAACAGTGAAAGAGCAGAAACAACCTCAAGTAGAGCCTTTGCTTTTATTAGTGATTCTTTTCTTTCTAACATAGATGTTTAATATATTCAACTTTTTAAAGAGAATTAGGCTCTCTATGAACAACAACCCCCTCCCAGTATCAAAAGGATTGTTCACTGCCTAAGATAATTATGGATAAAAAGAAAAAAGTCTACTTTGTGTTTTGCATTAAAAAAATCTTTAATATTTATGTCTCAATATTTATGTTTTGGTAAAGTATTCAAATTACAGCAGCTGTATAATAAAATTTAATTGAGAGTTTAAACAATTTGACACTGTTTTAAAAATAGCTAATTCACGTTTCCCAGCTATTTAAAGATCAAAAAACTGAAACTGAACTCTGCTTAAAATGTTTGTGTGCACTAAAATTACTCAGCAATGTACTTTCATTTTTTAATTGCCCCATTTTCCTGTATTTAAACGGTCATGAAACCCACATTTTTTCTTTCATGATTCAGATAGAGCATACAATTTTAAACAACTTTCCAATTTACTTCTCTTATCAAATTTGCTTTGTTCACTTTGTATCCTTTGGTTGAAGGAGCAGGCAGTACACTACCAAGAGCTAGCTGAACACATCTGGTAAGTCAATGGCAAAAGACAAATGTGTGTAGCCCCCATCATCAGCTAGCTCCCAGTAGTGTAGAATATGTACATAATCTTTTTCAACAATGGATATCAAGAGAAAAGTAAAGTTGAAAATATTAGTTAAACGTACAGATATACCTTAGTAAACTTAAAGACTTACCTTAGATTAAGTTGCAATAGCCTCCTGCACTTTTATATATCATGCAGCAGGAACATTTAAAAACATTATTTTAAAATGAATAGTGTTTCTGGCCACTTTGAAATGGCTGCCAAGTTCAGCCCACTAATGTCATCATGATCTGGGCTGCAATATGCTTCCAGTTCACAAAAGGCTCACTAGTTGGATTCAACAGACTGCCAATGCGATACACTATTCATTTTAAAATAACTTTTTCCTTTTCTCTGCATGTTATAGAAAGGATGCAGGAGACTATTTGCAACTTAATCTAAGGTAAGCCTTTAAGATGACTAAGGTGTAGACTGTCCCTTTAATTTTAACTGTATCTTAAAATGACAAGTTCTATTTGAAACATGCAAGTTTAATTTGACTTTCATATCCCTTTAACTCTAACATTGCAATTCTTCTAATTCCCATGTCAGCTTTTAAAGCATATTCTAGACATCAGTAAACTGGCCATGTTACATGCTTCACAGTGAATGCTTGATCTGGACAGAAGCACATTTATATCTTATTTGGCTATAGAAAATGAGTATTGTTTAATATCATGCACAGTGGATTTTTGTTCTAAATTAGCTAATCAGGAGCAGCATACATAAACTTTAGTTGCAAACTGCATCCTAATATGCAATAGACATGCAATTCACATATTTCATTAAAAAAGTTGTTTTTGAAGGTTATATTCTATAACTATTTTGTGTAACACATCAAGTTACATACTGAACAACTGTTTGGATACAGAAGTAAGGGAATAAAGACCATCCTGGCTCTGCTAAATTAAAACTATACAAAAAAAATGAATATACAGTTATATTTCGTACACAGAATACAAGAAATCTCTACGCAAAAAGTAATGCCTTTAGGGCTATATTAAATAATCTGTTACTGGAAGCAATCTGCACTGTGATATGTAAAGATCTCTTCAGTATCCTCAATTGTTGTAATCAGATGAATTTAAAATTCTCTTGACCTTAATGACCTTGTCTATTTCATTTTGTGGAGAATTATCTATTGGATACTAGATTAAAATATAACCTGCAATGCCATGGTGATTTTGTTTATTTCATTTTTTTTTTTGTAAGGTACTTTTGAATTTAAATGCATTAAAGTTTAAAAAAAATGTGTTATCAAATAATTTGGATGTTCCAGTTGAAAAAAAAGGTCAAACAATAATAGAAGATACAAATTACATTATACCACACCTGAAAACTATGCTGTTCATAGACTCAAGTGAATTGTTCAAACTGTGTCTACTAGCATCTGATTTCTCAGAACTCCTACTTATTATTAATGCTCGAGCTACATGACACAGTGAGGGGGAAGCAAAGCTGAAGAAGAAATCACTAATATTTTTTAGCTGAAATAATAACTCCAGACAAAATCAAGATTTTTTTTTCTTCTTCTTTGAGAAATGTCTACAGGCAAAGAAAACACACAACTAAAATTATGTTCATCTGTGTAGACATTTCCTGAAGATGAATCCACAGAGAAGGTCCCAGGTGAATATTACCATCTGCATTTAGGCTATAGGAGTAGAACAAAAATCCTCTTGATTGGAAACTATGCCTTTTGAACCTTTTGTTTAAGTAGAGTTTATCTTCTCAGAAGGGAATCATATTAATATTGAAAACACTTTACTGGCACAGCAATTACTTTTAATGTGTCCAGCAGTATAAAGGTTAAAGACTATAACACCATGTGTTAATACGTCAAGTTAACTGCCAAGTTTAACCTTGAATGCACATCTGGACGTCTTTCTATGTCACCACCTTTCAGTTGTAAAATATTCTATAAAATTATCTTATAATTTCCCACATTTAAAATAAAGTTTGTAAGTTTTGAACGCTCTGTATCTCAACTATGAAGATTTTTTTTTTTATTTGCCCACTCATCATTGTTTTCTCATTTGTAGTTATAGGTTGAATTTTTCGCTAACTCTTTTTGTGACAGACAATGCGTGCCCACACAAGCGTGCTGCTAAAGGCATTTGTGGTAATACTTGTTATAGTAACTAAAGATATTAACATAGTACATAATTAATTTATTATTTTATTTTAACACAAGGCTTATAATACAGTTTTCACTTTAAGAAAAATCACAGATGAGAATTAAAGGAACAGGTAAAGGAATAAAATGTAAAAAAAAAAACAAGTTCACTGTACACCTATTATTCAATGTATTTTTTTACTGTTTTGTTTCAATAGCCCAGGAGCATGCGTTCAAATGCATTGGTCGCAGTGGGGGAATAACAAATATATCTTTATACTTCATTGGTGTCAGTGGGAGGCTGGTAGCATTAAAGATACTTACCTACGGTCTTTAGGGCTGTTTCAGCCTGCTCCTTGTCCCACACTGTCCTCCCACCAAATGACCCACTATGTGCGCATAGAGCACGCACGCATGCGCATTGGCACTCTGATGCACACATACGGAATACAGGTCAACTGGCAGTTCACAGTGAGCGACAGTAAAAATGTATGTCGGGTCCACAACCCACCAGCAAGGCCTGAGAATGGCTATTGAGAACCCTGATATAGTATGTACATGCTCTGAGCCTATTTAGGTATGCACTCATGGAATTTCATCAAAAGATAAGAAAGTAAATTTGATATTAGAAATAAATTGGATTTTGTTTTAAATTACATAATCTATCTGACCACAAAAGATACATTTTGGCCTTCACGTGCCTTTAAATAATAATAACATATCGACTAAGATTAAGGATATTGTTGAATAGTGTAACGTGTATTTCATTCCATCTGATTTCACCCCCTGTAAAGCTCAGACTCTGCTTCTAGCACAACTATCACAATAAAGTACTTGCTGTACCATAATAGTACAACAAGAATATGTTGTAATTAGATCTCTAAGCTCTTTAAATGTATTATCAAAGATTGTCAGATATCGCACTGTAGTCAACTAATTATTAAAAATCTTAAAACAAAGTATTTCACCAAATCTTTCTAATAACGTCACCCCTCCAAAAGAATGCATCACATATTGTTATTGTATATAGTAGACAAGTAAGATAATTAAAATACTAGGATTTATAGCCGTAATGTTTACAAATAATTATATTAACAAATGTTAGTTAATTGTAATCTATTATGTTTCTTCATATTGTTTACGCTAAGCATTAAAGCTTTCCAGTTACTAAATATAAGACTTTTTGCCTGCTCTCAAATACACCCATATACCTCCGTTCTTTGTTTCATGTTTACTCAATTATTGCTGTTCACTTTTTGTGTAATCAGTCTTCATCTGGTTCTCCAAGAGCTAGATTACAAGTGGAACGCTAATTTACTGCTCACCCATAAACTTGAAAATTCGCTTGTTTAGGAGCGCACAATAAATAACCAGCCATTACAAGTGGCTGGTTATTGCTACCATGTGCTCGCGGTAGCAATTAGCGCACCGAAAATTAACCAGAGATCAGATCTCTGGTTAATTTTCAAAATGTGCCCCAATTGCCCCCAAAATACAGTCTAGTGTAGTTATTAATAATACAAAATAAAAGTAGTATTTTTATTTAATTTTTTTAAATAAAGTTATGCAGTTATGAGTGGTTAAATTGAATGGTTGTGGCACTGAAAACTGCCTTTACATTGCGGTCTATGAGTACCCATTGGAGCTGATGGAAGCACGCTCTCGTGAGTGCATTGCATTTGTTAGTGTTACTGAATGGAGCACAAATAACGCGTTTGCATAAGCGATATTTTGCACTCCACTTGTAATCTGGCCCAACTTTGTTACAAAAACCCTGTAAGATTTTTACAGAATACCGGCTATACACTAGTATTCTAAACAGTGTCTGATTAAAGATCAAGCAATACCTTGTATAAGATGACTCGATTAATATGATACCGCTGGCTCTCTGAGCATACCTGCCATTTAAAATGCTGGTGCACAGAGCATATTAGATAGACTCATGAGCCTGTAGACAGTAAAAACTGTCACTGAAACAGTAATAGATTTTACTGTTATCAATTTTGCCATTGTGTGTGTACTGGAAAAATATGTGTATTCAAATTGCACTAATGTGCCTTGTCCCTTTAAGACTCAGAGCAAACACATTTTTGCAAGAAACTTTCTCCTAATAAGAAAAGAAAGACAAAAAAACAACAGCAACAACATTTTTTTTGGAGGAAAGGAAAACTACGTTCCTCTGTTTTATCAATAATCATTACATATACATGCCCTTACTTTGTCTTCTGCCAGTATCTCATTATAAATACATCCTGAGTGTCTGCTTTTTCAATCACAACAGCTCCAAGCAGCTCATATTTAACTACTTGTTACTGTGCACATAAGTGCTTAGGTTGCTTCATTTGTTGGAACACCAGCCATACTAATTATCATAATTAATTAGACAACAGCACCCATACATTAAACTCCTTTAAATTTAGGCAACAGTTTGATCATAACAGAACCTTTGTTTCTATGTATTATTCATTTTACCTACATTGACCCAAACTTGGAAGATAGCGTTGTCTTGCTGGCAAAATAGTAGCAGCTTAAATAATGGATACTTCTTATGGAGAGTATTAGAAAGCAGCTGTTGAGTGACTCTTATAATAGAAATTAAATGTAAAAAATGACATTCTAATGTAAAAAATAAATAATCAGAGAATATAATTTTTTTATTACTGATCCTAAGACATAGTTTCTATTGTTTTAAACTATGTAAACGTGTGGTAACAACAAGTATCTCCATTAAAGGGACAATAAGCACCTTGTAATTTAAATACATTTATGTTGTGTTGCTATAGGATAACATATCAGCCAAGTCTTAAAGGGACAGTCTAGTCCAAAACAAACTTTCATTATTCAGATAGCGCATGCAATTTTAAACAATTTTCCAATTTACTTCTATCACCAATTTTGCTTTTTTCTCTTGGTATTATTAGTTGAAAGCTGGTTCATATGCTAATTTCTAAGCCCTTGACGGCTGCCTCTTAGATCATGGTCATTTTGACAGTTTTTCACCACTAGAGGGTGTTAGTTCATGTATTTCATATAGATAACGCACGTGGAGTTCCTAGGAGCAGCACTGATTGGCTAAAATGCAAGTCTGTCAAAAGAACTGAAATAAGGGGCAGTTTGCAGAAACTTAGATACAGGATAATCACAGACATAAAAAGTGTATTATTATAATTGTGTTGGTAATGTAAAACTAGGGAATGGGTAATAAAGGAATTATCTATCTTTTAAAACAATAAATATTCTGGTGTAGACTGTCCCTTTAACATTTTTTAAAGAAAATAACATCCTTTCTACTTCAATTGTTTATGAATAGCTAAACCCCACCCACCATTTGCCTTATTTGGAGGAGTCAATCTGGGCTTTTGTCCACAGGCTAGTCACAGTCATAAAGTTAGTATTAAATGCATTGTTTTGCAAGTATTATTTGATAAAGCCAATCAAGTACAGGTGTGTAGCAGGGTAAGCCTTGATATGTTAGCTGATGTATTTCAAGTTCTGAGAAACAGTGATTTTTCAGAGCAAGAATTTAAATATATTACAAAGTTGTTTCATTACACATAACTAAACATTCTTTATATATAACATCTAAATTTGTTTACTGTTCCTTTAACATCTTGGGAGATGTTTTATGTTACACCCAGTTTGCACAGTTTACAACAGCAAAACTAGATATTAGGGCTCGATCTTATATGCGGTGTCCCGCAAAAGCCGGCAATGCCGTTTTTTGAGCGGGTTTGGTATCCTATATACAGCGCCGCATATAAATATTTCACCCGTCGCCCACAATTTTTACTCCCATAAGCTAACATGGGACCACGTCGCAAATGGGTATCCAATATTCAGCGCAAGGACTTACGTGGCGAAAATGGAGAAATCTTACTCCATTTTCACCTCGCCATAAAAGGCAACCGTAGCAGGCCTTGCGCTGAGTATGGGAGCACCGTAACTCCTGAAAATGCCTGCAAAAATAAACTAACACCTAACGCATGCGCAATATCTACTTACCTGTCAACTGCAATCCCCCACCGCAATAACTAATAAAGTGTATTGACCCCTATATCCGCCATCAAAACCACACCGCAAGTAATAAAAGTATTAACCCCTAAACCGACAACCCCCCACAATGCAATAAGCCTAATTAAACTATTAACCCATTATTTGCCATTAACCCACAATGCAATAAACCTAATAAAGTATTAACCCTAAACCGCCAGTCCACAACGCAATAAACCTATTAAAGTATTAACCTCTAAACCACCAAAGCCCACAATGCAATAAACCTATTAAAGTATTAACCCCTAAGCTGCCAAAGCCCACAACGCAATAAACCTAACCCCTAACCTAACCCCCCCTAACCTAACACCACCTAAATGAACCCAAATTACCTAATTTACAAAATACTAAAGTTACTATTAAATTAAAAAACCTAACACTACTTTAAAAATAAAAATAAACTAAGTATAAATTAAAGGGACAGTCTAATCAAAATTCTGGTGTAGACTGTCCCTTTAAGCTACAATTACAGAAAATAAAACAATCTAACTTCACAGAAAATAAAAAAGAAAATTACCAAGTTTTAAAAAATTATACCTAATCCCTATAAAAATAAAAAGCCCCCCCAAAATAAAAACACCCCTACTCTAATAAACTACCAGTAGCCCTTAAAATGGCCTTAAAATGGCTTTTTGCAGGGCATTGCCCCAAGATAATCAGCTCTTTTACAACAAAATACACGTCCCCCTAACAGTAAAACCCCCCACCCACCAAACCCCCCCAAATAAAAGAACCAAACACAAAAAACCCTAAACTACCCATTGCCCTTAAAAGGGCATTTATTGCCCACCCTATCTAAATAAAAAAAAAAAAAAAAACCCTTAAAAAACCCTAAGTCTAACCCCCAGGTTGATACTCACCGTTCCTGAAGTCCTGCGAAAAAAGTCCTGTTCCAGGTGGTGAAGTCTTCTTCCAAGCGGCGACCTCTTCTTTCTTCTTCCTGGAACATCCTTCGCGGAGCTGAAGACTGAAGACTGCGGAGCTGAAGACCGGCGATTCTGGTACTGAAGACCGGCAACCGCGGAGCCATGGAGCGTGGAGGATCCTCTTCGTACAATCTTCGCAGCACACTGGATAGAGAATTCAAGGTACGCGATTAAAAATGGCGTCCCTTGAATTCCTATTGGCTGATTTGATTCTTCAAATTCAAATCAGCCAATAAGATGAAAGCTACTCAAATCCTATTGGCTGTTCAAATCAGCCAATAGGATGAGAGCTACTGAAATTCTATTGGCTGATTTGAATAGCCAATAGAATTTCAGTGGGAGGTTGTCGGTTTAGGGGTTAATACATTTATTATTAGTAGTGAGAGAGGGGATTGCGGATATAGGGGTTTTTACGTATCGGGCTTATTTTTGGGAGGCGTGTTAGACATTTACGGGAGATTTGATATTTTTCTTTTCTTAGGCGCCGGCAGTTTCTAAAGTTCCGTAAGTCACTGACGACTCCAGAAATTTGAATTTATGCTTATTTCTGGACATCCCTAGTTTATCAGACTTACGGCACTTTATGAACTGCCGGCGGGGTTTATGTAATACCCGGATGTGCAAGGTAAAATTACGTGGGGCGCGGGTGTGCGCAGCGCTTGCGCTGAAGCCTGCACCGTATATGTAATCTCGCCCTAGGTGTTTAAGTCTTGCAAAGGGATCAGGCACAAATGTTAAGTTCTGCTAGAGAGTTATAAGCATTGCATCTTCTGTTCAGAATATGGCCAGATGACCAATTAGGAACTGAAGTCACACAAACCACCAATCACTGGTAGCCTTTTGCTTGAGAGATGCAATTAGAGCATGTAAAGTTTGTCTTTTAAACCTGATATTTGTGTTTGGATCTTCAAACAATAGATTCAAAGAGATGTCAATGTTAAAATATATTAGTATTTTTTGTCTCTATATATTCCTATACAGGACCAATGTGTAAAAAAAAAAAGATAAACAATATTTTCTTATTTCTATTAAGATTTAGTTACTATTCATGTACTTTTGACCAGAACTTAATAATAACTAAATCTTAATAGAAATAAGAAAATATTTTTTTATCTTTTTTTTTTACACATTGGTCCTGTATAGGAATATATAGAGACAAAAAATACTAATATATTTTAACATTGACATCTCTTTGAATCTATTGTTTGAAGATCCAAACACAAATATCAGGTTTAAAAGACAAACTTTACATGCTCTAATTGCATCTCTCAAGCAAAAGGCTACCAGTGATTGGTGGTTTGTGTGACTTCAGTTCCTAATTGGTCATCTGGCCATATTCTGAACAGAAGATGCAATGCTTATAACTCTCTAGCAGAACTTAACATTTGTGCCTGATCCCTTTGCAAGACTTAAACACCTAGGGCGAGATTACATATACGGTGCAGGCTTCAGCGCAAGCGCTGCAACCCGCGCCCCCCACGTAATTTTACCTTGCACATCCGGGTATTACATAAACCCCGCCGGCAGTTCATAAAGTGCCGTAAGTCTGATAAACTAGGGATGTCCAGAAATAAGCATAAATTCAAATTTCTGGAGTCGTCAGTGACTTACGGAACTTTAGAAACTGCCGGCGCCTAAGAAAAGAAAAATATCAAATCTCCCGTAAATGTCTAACACGCCTCCCAAAAATAAGCCCGATACGTAAAAACCCCTATATCCGCAATCCCCCTCTCTCACTACTAATAATAAATGTATTAACCCCTAAACCGACAACCTCCCACTGAAATTCTATTGGCTATTCAAATCAGCCAATAGAATTTCAGTAGCTCTCATCCTATTGGCTGATTTGAACAGCCAATAGGATTTGAGTAGCTTTCATCTTATTGGCTGATTTGAATTTGAAGAATCAAATCAGCCAATAGGAATTCAAGGGACGCCATTTTTAATCGCGTACCTTGAATTCTCTATCCAGTGTGCTGCGAAGATTGTACGAAGAGGATCCTCCACGCTCCATGGCTCCGCGGTTGCCGGTCTTCAGTACCAGAATCGCCGGTCTTCAGCTCCGCAGTCTTCAGTCTTCAGCTCCGCGAAGGATGTTCCAGGAAGAAGAAAGAAGAGGTCGCCGCTTGGAAGAAGACTTCACCACCTGGAACAGGACTTTTTTCGCAGGACTTCAGGAACGGTGAGTATCAACCTGGGGGTTAGACTTAGGGTTTTTTAAGGGTTTTTTTTTTTTTTTTATTTAGATAGGGTGGGCAATAAATGCCTTTTAAGGGCAATGGGTAGTTTAGGGTTTTTTGTGTTTGGTTCTTTTATTTGGGGGGGTTTGGTGGGTGGGGGGTTTTACTGTTAGGGGGGACGTGTATTTTGTTGTAAAAGAGCTGATTATCTTGGGGCAATGCCCTGCAAAAAGCCATTTTAAGGCCATTTTAAGGGCTACTGGTAGTTTATTAGAGTAGGGGTGATTTTATTTTGGGGGGGCTTTTTATTTTTATAGGGATTAGGTATAATTTTTTAAAACTTGGTAATTTTCTTTTTTATTTTCTGTGAAGTTAGATTGTTTTATTTTCTGTAATTGTAGCTTAAAGGGACAGTCTACACCAGAATTTTGATTAGACTGTCCCTTTAATTTATACTTAGTTTATTTTTATTTTTAAAGTAGTGTTAGGTTTTTTAATTTAATAGTAACTTTAGTATTTTGTAAATTAGGTAATTTGGGTTCATTTAGGTGGTGTTAGGTTAGGGGGGGTTAGGTTAGGGGTTAGGTTTATTGCGTTGTGGGCTTTGGCAGCTTAGGGGTTAATACTTTAATAGGTTTATTGCATTGTGGGCTTTGGTGGTTTAGAGGTTAATACTTTAATAGGTTTATTGCGTTGTGGGACTGGCGGTTTAGGGGTTAATACTTTATTAGGTTTATTGCATTGTGGGTTAATGGCAAATAATGGGTTAATAGTTTAATTAGGCTTATTGCATTGTGGGGGGTTGTCGGTTTAGGGGTTAATACTTTTATTACTTGCGGTGTGGTTTTGATGGCGGATATAGGGGTCAATACACTTTATTAGTTATTGCGGTGGGGGATTGCAGTTGACAGGTAAGTAGATATTGCGCATGCGTTAGGTGTTAGTTTATTTTTGCAGGCATTTTCAGGAGTTACGGTGCTCCCATACTCAGCGCAAGGCCTGCTACGGTTGCCTTTTATGGCGAGGTGAAAATGGAGTAAGATTTCTCCATTTTCGCCACGTAAGTCCTTGCGCTGAATATTGGATACCCATTTGCGACGTGGTCCCATGTTAGCTTATGGGAGTAAAAATTGTGGGCGACGGGTGAAATATTTATATGCGGCGCTGTATATAGGATACCAAACCCGCTCAAAAAACGGCATTGCCGGCTTTTGCGGGCGACACCGCATATAAGATCGAGCCCTAATATCTAGTTTTGCTGTTGTAAACTGTGCAAACTGGGTGTAACATAAAACATCTCCCAAGATGTTAAAGGAACAGTAAACAAATTTAGATGTTATATATAAAGAATGTTTAGTTATGTGTAATGAAACAACTTTGTAATATATTTAAATTCTTGCTCTGAAAAATCACTGTTTCTCAGAACTTGAAATACATCAGCTAACATATCAAGGCTTACCCTGCTACACACCTGTACTTGATTGGCTTTATCAAATAATACTTGCAAAACAATGCATTTAATACTAACTTTATGACTGTGACTAGCCTGTGGACAAAAGCCCAGATTGACTCCTCCAAATAAGGCAAATGGTGGGTGGGGTTAGCTATTCATAAACAATTGAAGTAGAAAGGATGTTATTTTCTTTAAAAAATGTTAAAGGGACAGTCTACACCAGAATATTTATTGTTTTAAAAGATAGATAATTCCTTTATTACCCATTCCCTAGTTTTACATTACCAACACAATTATAATAATACACTTTTTATGTCTGTGATTATCCTGTATCTAAGTTTCTGCAAACTGCCCCTTATTTCAGTTCTTTTGACAGACTTGCATTTTAGCCAATCAGTGCTGCTCCTAGGAACTCCACGTGCGTTATCTATATGAAATACATGAACTAACACCCTCTAGTGGTGAAAAACTGTCAAAATGACCATGATCTAAGAGGCAGCCGTCAAGGGCTTAGAAATTAGCATATGAACCAGCTTTCAACTAATAATACCAAGAGAAAAAAGCAAAATTGGTGATAGAAGTAAATTGGAAAATTGTTTAAAATTGCATGCGCTATCTGAATAATGAAAGTTTGTTTTGGACTAGACTGTCCCTTTAAGACTTGGCTGATATGTTATCCTATAGCAACACAACATAAATGTATTTAAATTACAAGGTGCTTATTGTCCCTTTAATGGAGATACTTGTTGTTACCACACGTTTACATAGTTTAAAACAATAGAAACTATGTCTTAGGATCAGTAATAAAAAAATTATATTCTCTGATTATTTATTTTTTACATTAGAATGTCATTTTTTACATTTAATTTCTATTATAAGAGTCACTCAACAGCTGCTTTCTAATACTCTCCATAAGAAGTATCCATTATTTAAGCTGCTACTATTTTGCCAGCAAGACAACGCTATCTTCCAAGTTTGGGTCAATGTAGGTAAAATGAATAATACATAGAAACAAAGGTTCTGTTATGATCAAACTGTTGCCTAAATTTAAAGGAGTTTAATGTATGGGTGCTGTTGTCTAATTAATTATGATAATTAGTATGGCTGGTGTTCCAACAAATGAAGCAACCTAAGCACTTATGTGCACAGTAACAAGTAGTTAAATATGAGCTGCTTGGAGCTGTTGTGATTGAAAAAGCAGACACTCAGGATGTATTTATAATGAGATACTGGCAGAAGACAAAGTAAGGGCATGTATATGTAATGATTATTGATAAAACAGAGGAACGTAGTTTTCCTTTCCTCCAAAAAAAATGTTGTTGCTGTTGTTTTTTGTCTTTCTTTTCTTATTAGGAGAAAGTTTCTTGCAAAAATGTGTTTGCTCTGAGTCTTAAAGGGACAAGGCACATTAGTGCAATTTGAATACACATATTTTTCCAGTACACACACAATGGCAAAATTGATAACAGTAAAATCTATTACTGTTTCAGTGACAGTTTTTACTGTCTACAGGCTCATGAGTCTATCTAGATATGCTCTGTGCACCAGCATTTTAAATGGCAGGTATGCTCAGAGAGCCAGCGGTATCATATTAATCGAGTCATCTTATACAAGGTATTGCTTGATCTTTAATCAGACACTGTTTAGAATACTAGTGTATAGCCGGTATTCTGTAAAAATCTTACAGGGTTTTTGTAACAAAGTTGGGCCAGATTACAAGTGGAGTGCAAAATATCGCTTATGCAAACGCGTTATTTGTGCTCCATTCAGTAACACTAACAAATGCAATGCACTCACGAGAGCGTGCTTCCATCAGCTCCAATGGGTACTCATAGACCGCAATGTAAAGGCAGTTTTCAGTGCCACAACCATTCAATTTAACCACTCATAACTGCATAACTTTATTTAAAAAAAATTAAATAAAAATACTACTTTTATTTTTGTATTATTAATAACTACACTAGACTGTATTTTGGGGGGCAATTGGGGCACATTTTGAAAATTAACCAGAGATCTGATCTCTGGTTAATTTTCGGTGCGCTAATTGCTACCGCGAGCACATGGTAGCAATAACCAGCCACTTGTAATGGCTGGTTATTTATTGTGCGCTCCTAAACAAGCGAATTTTCAAGTTTATGGGTGAGCAGTAAATTAGCGTTCCACTTGTAATCTAGCTCTTGGTGAGAACCAGATGAAGACTGATTACACAAAAAGTGAACAGCAATAATTGAGTAAACATGAAACAAAGAACGGAGGTATATGGGTGTATTTGAGAGCAGGCAAAAAGTCTTATATTTAGTAACTGGAAAGCTTTAATGCTTAGCGTAAACAATATGAAGAAACATAATAGATTACAATTAACTAACATTTGTTAATATAATTATTTGTAAACATTACGGCTATAAATCCTAGTATTTTAATTATCTTACTTGTCTACTATATACAATAACAATATGTGATGCATTCTTTTGGAGGGTGACGTTATTAGAAAGATTTGTGAAATACTTTGTTTTAGATTTTTAATAATTAGTTGACTACAGTGCGATATCTGACAATCTTTGATAATACATTTAAAGAGCTTAGAGATCTAATTACAACATATTCTTGTTGTACTATTATGTACAGCAAGTACTTTATTGTGATAGTTGTGCTAGAAGCAGAGTCTGAGCTTTACAGGGGGTGAAATCAGATGGAATGAAATACACGTTACACTATTCAACAATATCCTTAATCTTAGTCGATATGTTATTATTATTTAAAGGCACGTGAAGGCCAAAATGTATCTTTTGTGGTCAGATAGATTATGTAATTTAAAACAAAATCCAATTTATTTCTAATATCAAATTTACTTTCTTATCTTTTGATGAAATTCCATGAGTGCATACCTAAATAGGCTCAGAGCATGTACATACTATATCAGGGTTTCTCAATAGCCATTCTCAGGCCTTGCTGGTGGGTTGTGACCCGACATACATTTTTACTGTCGCTCACTGTGAACTGCCAGTTGACCTGTATTCCGTATGTGTGCATCAGAGTGCCAATGCGCATGCGTGCGTGCTCTATGCGCACATAGTGGTCATTTGGTGGGAGGACAGTGTGGGACAAGGAGCAGGCAGAAACAGCCCTAAAGACCGTAGGTAAGTATCTTTAATGCTACCAGCCTCCCACTGACACCAATGAAGTATAAAGATATATTTGTTATTCCCCCACTGCGACCAATGCATTTGAACGCATGCTCCTGGGCCTATGGAAACAAACCAGTAAAAAAATACATTGAATAATAGGTGTACAGTGAACTTGTTTTTTTTTTTACATTTTATTCTCTTTACTGTTCCTTTAATTCTCATCTGTGATTTTTCTTAAAGTGAAAACTGTATTATAACCTTGTGTTAAAATAAAATAATAAATTAATTATGTACTATGTTAATATCTTTAGTTACTATAACAATTATTACCACAAATGCCTTTAGCAGCACGCTTGTGTGGCAGCCATGTCTGTCACAAAAAGAGTTAGCGGAAAAATTCAACCTATAACTACAAATGAGAAAACAATGATGAGTGGGCAAATAAAAAAAAAAATCTTCATAGTTGAGATACAGAGCGTTCAAAAATAACAAAACTTTATTTTTAAGTGTGGGAAATTATAAGATAATTTTATAGAATATTTACAACTGAAAGGTGGTGACATAGAAAGACGTCCAGATGTGCATTCAAGGTTAAACTTGGCAGTTAACTTGACGTATTAACACATGGTGTTTAGTCTTTAACCTTTATACTGCTGGACACATTAAAAGTAATTGCTGTGCCAGTAAAGTGTTTTCAATATTAATATGATTCCCTTCTGAGAAGATAAACTCTACTTAAACAAAAGGTTCCAAAAGGCATAGTTCCAATCAAGAGGATTTTTGTTCTACTCCTATAGCCTAAATGCAGATGGTAATATTCACCTGGGACCTTCTCTGTGGATTCATCTTCAGGAAATGTCTACACAGATGAACATAATTTTAGTTGTGTGTTTTCTTTGCCTGTAGACATTTCTCAAAGAAGAAGAAAAAAAAATCTTGATTTTGTCTGGAGTATTATTTCAGCTAAAAAATATTAGTGATTCTTCTTCAGCTTTGCTTCCCCCTCACTGTGTCATGTAGCTCGGAGCATTAATAATAGTAGGAGTTCTGAGAAATCAGATGCTAGTAGACACAGTTTGAACAATTCACTTGAGTCTATGAACAGCATAGTTTCAGGGTGTGGGTATAATGTAATTTGTATCTTCTATTATTGTTTGACCTTTTTTTTTCAACTGGAACATCCAAATTATTTTGATAACACATTTTTTTTTAAACTTTAATGCATTTAAATTCAAAAGTACCTTACAAAAAAAAAAATGAAATAAACAAAATACACCATGGCATTGCAGGTTATATTTAATCTAGTATCCAATAGATAATTCTCCACAAAATGAAATAGACAAGGTCTTAAGGTCAAGAGAATTTTAAAATCATCTGATTACAACAATTGAGGATACTGGAAGAGATCTTTACATATCACAGTGCAGAATTGCTTCCAGTAACAAATATTTAATATAGCCCTAAAGGCATTACTTTTTTGCGTAGAGATTTCTTGTATTCTGTGTACGAAATATAACTGTATATTCATTTTTTTTGTATAGTTTTAATTTAGCAGAGCCAGGATGGTCTTTATTCCTTACTTCTGTATCCAAACAGTTGTTCAGTATGTAACTTGATGTGTTACACAAAATAGTTATAGAATATAACCTTCAAAAACAACTTTTTTAATGAAATATGTGAATTGCATGTCTATTGCATATTAGGATGCAGTTTGCAACTAAAGTTTATGTATGCTGCTCCTGATTAGCTAATTTAGAACAAAAATCCACTGTGCATGATATTAAACAATACTCATTTTCTATAGCCAAATAAGATATAAATGTGCTTCTGTCCAGATCAAGCATTCACTGTGAAGCATGTAACATGGCCAGTTTACTGATGTCTAGAATATGCTTTAAAAGCTGACATGGGAATTAGAAGAATTGCAATGTTTAGAGTTAAAGGGATATGAAAGTCAAAATTAAACTTGCATGTTTCAAATAGAACTTGTCATTTTAAGATACAGTTAAATTAAAGGGACAGTCTACACCTTAGTCATCTTAAAGGCTTACCTTAGATTAAGTTGCAAATAGTCTCCTGCATCCCTTTCTATATCATGCAGCAGGAAAAGGAAAAAGTTATTTTAAAATGAATAGTGTATCGCATTGGCAGTCTGTTGAATCCAACTAGTGAGCCTTTTGTGACTGGAAGCAATATGCAGCCCAGATCATGATGACATTAGTGGGCTGAACTTGGCAGCCATTTCAAAGTGGCCAGAAACACTATTCATTTTAAAATAATGTTTTTATTGTTCCTGCTGCATGATATAGAAAAAGTGCAGGAGGCTATTTGCAACTTAATCTAAGGTAAGTCTTTAAGTTTACTAAGGTATATACTGTACGTTTAACTAATATTTTCAACTTTACTTTTTCTCTTGATATCCATTGTTGAAAAAGATTATGTACATATCCTACACTACTGGGAGCTAGCTGATGATGGGGGGCTACACACATTTGTCTTTTGCCATTGACTTACCAGATGTGTTCAGCTAGCTCTTTGTAGTGTACTGCTGCTCCTTCAACAAAGGATACAAAGTGAACAAAGCAAATTTGATAAGAGAAGTAAATTGGAAAGTTGTTTAAAATTGTATGCTCTATCTGAATCATGAAAGAAAAAATGTGGGTTTCATGACCGTTTAAAATACAGGAAAATGGGGCAATTAAAAAATGAAAGTACATTGCTGAGTAATTTTAGTGCACACAAACATTTTATGCAGAGTTCAGTTTCAGTTTTTTGATCTTTAAATAGCTGGGAAACGTGAATTAGCTATTTTTAAACAGTGTCAAATTGTTTAACTCTCAATTAATTTATTATACAGCTGCTGTAATTTGAATACTTTACCAAAACATAAATATTGAGACAAAATATATTAAAGGATTTTTTTAATGCAAAACACAAAGTAGACTTTTTCTTTTTATCCATAATTATCTTAGGCAGTGAACAATCCTTTTGAATACTGGGAGGGGGTTGTTGTTCATAGAGAGCCTAAATTCTTTAAAAAGTTGAATATATTAAACATCTATGTTAGAAAGAAAAGAATTCACTAATAAAAGCAAAGGCTCTACTTGAGGTTGTTTCTGCTCTTTCACTGTTTGCATACACTTGTGAATAATTACAGAAGCCCTATACTAAAACAGATTTCAAAATAAAAGACTTAGTTCTCTTGTTTGCTGGCTTGTTAGAGGCTCTCAGAGGTCATAGTGATTGACAGGTCTTTGGTGCGTGGGTACCAAGCTTGATAATACACATATATCCTATGAGAAAGTTCAGAACACTCACCATGGCTAACCTGTTACTCCTGGATGACTTACTCTCTTGGCTGTTGGAGATAGCTGCACGGCTCTGGCAACTAAAGGGTTACCCTGAGATGCAGGGGAAAAGTACAGCATAATATGTATATTTAAAAATATATATTTCAAAGTAACTCGTAAAGTAAAATTGCTAAAAATGTTTTTACTTAAAGGACCACTCAATGCAGTAGAATTGAATAATCAATAAATGCATTATAACAAGAGAATGCAATAGCACTTAGTCTGAACTTCAAATGAGTAGTAGATTTTGTTCTGACAAATTTCAAAGTTATGTCTATTTACACTCTTCTTGTATCATGTGACAGCCGTCAGCCAATCACCAGTGCATATACGTATATTCTGTGAATTCTTGTGCATGCTCAGTAGGAGCTGCTGACTCAAAAAGTGTAAATATAAAAAGACTGTGCACATTTTGTTAATGGAAGTAAATTGGAAAGTTGTTTAAAATCGTTTGCTCTATCTGAATCATGAGAGTTTAATTTTGACTTGAGTGTTCCTTTAAGAGAGCCATAAGAAAGAGAAAAGTGCAATAGATAGAATAACAAAGGAGTATGTAGCTAATCGAAATGAGTGAATACAATCTAGTAACTAGATAAATATTAAGGGAAGGAGGGCCAGCAAGGTCCAGGTAGTGCTACTGGCAATTACAGGCGTACCTTGTTTTATTGCGCTTCGCTTTATTGCGTTTCCCAGATATTGCACTTTTTATAAATTGATGGTTTGTGGCACACTTGTGTCGAGCAAGTCTATCAGTGTCGCTTTTCAAAAATATATACATATATAAACACTAAAATATTTTTTAATTAAGATTTGTACATTTTTTTACACATAGTTCTATTGCACACTTAATAGACTTGTAAACATAACTTTTATATGCATGATGAAACAATTTGACTTGATTTATTGCGAATTTGGCTCTATTGCGGTGCTCTACAACCAAATACACAATATCTCTCAGGTAGGCCTGTTCTTTGGACTGAGTTTTTTTTTTACACTACAAATAAAAATTATATCCCCAGCCTGCCTATCATATTGTGTTTAAAGGGACACAAAGTATTTTTTTCTTTGTTTGCATCTAAAATAGGGCATTCTGAATTGTATTGATATGATAATAATAATAATAATAATAATAATAATAATAATAATAATAATGTAATAAAAAACAGTTCTGCATATCACTAAAAGCATTTTTACAGAAATAAGTTTATAAATAAATCCTTTTGTTTTCTTTGACAAACTTTTAAAGGAACATACTGATTTTCTGAAATTCTCTTCTCAAATAATTAAAAACAATAATAACTTTTATTAAGTATGGATTTTAAGGAATTCCTAAATAAAATCTCTTTATTCATGGCATTGTTGTAAATAGGAATGTTCTCCTATAACCCCCTCTTAACATTCAGTAATATGTACTTGTCACATATGAATAAGATGCTTTTCTTTCTGGATATTATAGGCAATTAATGCAGACTGCTTGTCGGGATGTACTGCAAATTTAAACTTAATATGCTGTGATTTTCAAATCATCCTTGCATAAATGGAACACATGTGATAAACCTGTCTCTCTTGGTGATCTAAGGCTTCCTCCAACTACTGGTATTCCTTTTCAATGGTTATTTAAATGCATATAAATTACCTAAGATATAGTTTGACAACTGTCGAGAAGAGGGATCATGTTTCTTCAGAGAGGAAATGGAATGCTGAGGAACAAAAGGAAACCATTTTACTTGTAAATACTGACTACACCATTTAGGCCTTTTTTCTAAAGTGGTGCTAAGCTTTAAGACACCTTATGCAGCTTTTTAAATTGGTCATGAAAAAAAGAATTAGGCTTAAGAAGAAATTCTATTAAGAGATTTAGCATTGTGCGAGAGAAAACAGTAATGCTTGAGGCATTTTTGGTACAAACAGAAATTCTGCAGAAACACTGGAAGATCAAACAAGAGGTTCCTCACTAATACAACACTGCATATTCAAAGGAAAACAAACATTAAAAAAATGACAACAGTTTAGAGCTAAGACACTTTAGGGCAATGCCCTAAAAAAGGCCCTTTTTTAAGGGTTATATTTGTAGTTTAACGTTAGAAAATGTTTTTAATATTTTTTGTTACCGCTCAACTCTACCCATACATAATATCGGGAGAGTAAAGTACCGCGTGTTTGCACAAACTAATTTGCAATAATTTTAAGAGCATGCAACTTGTAAAATGGATTTGCGCATGAAAAACACTGCAATCTCGCTGTCACGTTTACGCTCTTTGCGCTAACGATAGTGCACCACTAGTGCAATCTAGCGTAAATATTATATTAAAGAACTGTTCCTATTCATAGACAAGAAAGAAATGTTGCAAATAAAATGGCGTACAGAGTAAAAACTGTATGAAAACTGTATGAAAACGTGATGAGGATCATACACAACTCTCAGTAGATTACTTGATTAATAGTGAAATCAGCACCATTGATGCTTCATATTTTAAACAGTACAATGCTCTTCCTGTCATTCATAACAAAAATAGTCAAATTTGCTATGAGAATGTTTTAATTAATTAATAAAATACATTAAAGGGACATTAGATTACTTGATTAATAGTGAAATCAGCACCATTGATGCTTCATATTTTAAACAGTACAATGCTCTTCGTGTCATTCATAACAAAAATAGTCAAATTTGCTATGAGAATGTTATAATTAATTAATAAAATACATTAAAGGGACATTAAACACTAAAAAAATGCTAGATAGAATGAAGCATCCAAAGAAAAGTTCAGTCTGAGGATACTATGTAGATGTATTTTTTATTTAATTTTAATTAGTTGTTTAAATATTGACAAAATAAGTGTAAAACTTTAGTGTCTATAAAACAATGGGAGCTGCCATGTTGTAACTTAGGTTACTTACTTTGCTGTGGCCAATTAGGGACAGTTATAGATAGGTCACTAGAGTGTGCAGCCAATGGCTGTATGGAATATAAGTGTTATGCATTTCCATTTCTTACAGGAACTGAAAAGTTCACAATTTCAGAATGGAATTACAGGAAAAGGGGACACAATAAATAATGAAAGTATATTGCAGACTTCTTTTTATATATACAATTTAGCATTTTATATTATCATCTCAAATTGTTTAGTGTCCCTTTGACTCTCAGCACCAGACAATCACAAGGAAACAATACTTAGCTACACACTGTATCGTCAGTCTAGGTATTAATATCTGTTTAAGCTTTAGAAGAAAAAAAAATTGTCATATACATTTTGAAAAAAACACTCTTTAACTGACTGAATAATTGAGTCACGTGAAATAGTTATGTAAAATGTCAGTAGTTTTTTGTTTTTTTTTACCATAGTTTTCATAGCACTGTATTAAAGGAATAGAAAGGTCAAAAATAAAATGTGCATGTAATTCAAATTGAAATATAAACATTTTTGCACTATACTTCCATTTGCAAAAATATTATTACCGTTTTTCTGCAGCATATGCACATATCCTGCGATGGTTCCGTGCACTAGTATGAATCGTGGGGTTGAGTTATATAATTCTTTCTTGATTAAATTTTATAAGTATGACATATGGTCTTCGAGAATGACATTTCACTCGGGAAATACATTTCAAGAATAGCTATCTATATATTCTAAAATGGCTGCTATTTTGATTTTCTTGTTGAACAATGTATCTTTATCCGAATAACATCATTACATTTTAAGATGTAATCTGTTAACTTTGACATCTTAAAAACAAAGCTTGATTTTTATATACCTTTATTTACTTTACATCATCTCTATTTTAGTTTAGTCAATGGGCTATAAAATATTTATCAGCTAGAAAAGTGCTCTATGGCAAAATACAGCTTACTTAAAATGTCAATCTGAGTGCTCTAATATAATTATATGTATTGACAAATTATATTGTACAATGTTGTATTAAAGGATGAATGCCTCTAAACTTGCAGGGGGGTAGGGAAAAAATCCTCACAAGTCTTTAATCTTAAATTAATATATAAAAGTCATTGGACATCATGTCAATCCAAATTATTTTAGTGGGGAAAATATTCAGTTAAATATATGTTGGCAGTGTTAGACAGTTCTTATGTTTGTTGTTTTTTTTAAAGAAATTCAGACAAAATACCACTCTTTATGGGAGAGTAAAATACCCAGCTCTGGTGGTTAAATACACTGAGATCTATTCATAATTTTGAGAGTATACGCTGTGGCCCAAATTAGGCTAAATTCACTAGTAACAATTTCATATCCAAGCTGTTACAGGTTGACATTTTTTTTTTGATGGGGGGATGTTGACTGGAAAACTGCAATCCACAAATAAAACCAAGTTGTCAAATCTAGAGCTAAAGATGGGGATTAAAGTTAAAGGGATGGGAAAGTCCAAATAAGAGTTACAAGAATCAGATGAAGCATGTAAGTTTCAGACTTCTAATTTCAAATGTGCTTTGTTCTCTTGGTATCCATTGTTGAAAATGAATACACACATATCCTACACTAGTGGGAGCTAGCTGGTGATTGGTGCATGCATAAATTTGTCTCTTGTGATTGGCTAACTAGATGTGTTCAGTTAGCTGCCAATAGTGCAATGCTTTTTGTTCAGCAAAGGATAACATGAGAATAAAGCACATTTGATAAAAAAAAAGTAAATTTGAAAGTTGTTGAAATTGTATGTTCTATCCAAATTGTATGTTCTATCCAAATGAAAAATGTGGGGTTTGCTGTCCCTTTAAATACTCTTCACTTGCTAACTTACCAAAGCTAAAACTTGGTAACTTAAAGGCACATAAACATCCATAGTTTTCTTATTATCCTTTGTTGAAAAGCAGGAAGGAAAGTTTAGGAGACTGCACATGTCTGCTGCGTTAAATTGTAGCATTTTTGCAACAGATGTAGACAGGCAATTAAAGTTAAGTAATTAAAGGACCATTATAGTGCAAAAAATATATGCTCTAATTTTTTAGAACATGTGATTTTAACCCTACCAACCCTGCAAGTGAGTCGTGGAACTTCAGCTGCTGATTGGTCACTGGCTATGCTCGCTCTGGATTAGCGGCTCTAACAAATTAGAACATGTAATTGTATCACTTTAATGGACTTTATAATGTATCAATAAAAGTGCAAACAGGCTGCTTTCATTTTTCAACATACTTCTTATTTAAATACTATACATTTAAAGGGACATAATACTCATATGCTAAATCACTGGAAACCGATGCATTATAACTATAAAAAGCTGAAAATATCACCTGAGCATCTCTATGTAAAAAATGAATATATTTTACCCCACAATTACCTCAGCTCAGCAGAGTAAGTTCTGTATAAAAAGTTATACTCAGTTACTGCCCAGCTGCAGGTAAAAAAAAATAATGAAGAAATGAGCAGCAGCCAATCAGCATCAGCAGTGCTGAGGTCATGAACTCTTTTACTGTGATCTCATGAGATTTCACTTAACTCTCCCATGAGTGTGCCCGAAAGCTTGCTCCTTCCACTGTCCCGGGACAGACATATTGATTTGTTGCTTAGAAGTCCCTTACAATGGGATGTTGCTACTGAGAAACTTTTGAGGTAAAATATCTGTCTTTTTTACATAGAGATGTTCAGGTGATATTTTCTAGTCAGCTTTTTATAGCTATACTGCATCACTTTCAAGTGTTTAAACATTTGGGTATTATGACCCTTTAACTGTCAAAGCTGGTTCATAATTTAATTTTAACCACTTTATTTTCTGTTTGAAGTCAGTGTCTAGAGCAGTGTTTTTCAACTCCAGTTCGCAAGGCAACTAGAGCACAGGTGAAATAATCAGATGATGGGTGAGAGCAGGTCAGTACTGATCAACTAATTATTTCACCTGTGCTGTAGTTTATGAAAATCTGGCCCTTTTGTGTGCTTTGAGTACTGGAGTTGAAAAACACTGACCTAGAGTCAGTACAATAAAATAAATTCTAACCAATCAGATTTGACTAATTTCTGCTGACTTTTTCCGAAAACGTTGGCCAAACTTCCCACTGCAAAAAAGACTGTTGCCTACTTCATTACTTTCATGGACTTTAAGAACTTTGTAGCGATCTCTTATGAAGAAAAGTACCTTAATGATCTAACCCTCCACAAAAAATGGCCACTGAGTACAAATGTAAAGACTCAAGAACCATGAAAGGAAAAGCTGTTCTAATCTACAAAAGCTACTGATTCAATCTCAGAAAATGACAATAGATAAAGCTTCCTACAGGGAGTGCAGAATTATTAGGCAAGTTGTATTTTTGAGGATTAATTTTATTATTGAACAACAACCATGTTCTCAATGAACCCAAAAAACTTATTAATATCAAAGCTGAATAGTTTTGGAAGTAGTTTTTAGTTTGTTTTTAGTTATAGCTATTTTAGGGGGATATCTGTGTGTGCAGGTGACTATTACTGTGCATAATTATTAGGCAACTTAACAAAAAACAAATATATACCCATTTCAATGATTTCTTTTTACCAGTGAAACCAATATAACATCTCAACATTCACAAATATACATTTCTGACATTCAAAAACAAAACAAAAACAAATCAGTGACCAATATAGCCACCTTTCTTTGCAAGGACACTCAAAAGCCTGCCATCCATGGATTCTGTCAGTGTTTTGATCTGTTCACCATCAACATTGCGTGCAGCAGCAACCACAGCCTTCCAGACACTGTTCAGAGAGGTGTACTGTTTTCCCTCCTTGTAAATCTCACATTTTATGATGGACCACAGGTTCTCAATGGGGTTCAGATCAGGTGAACAAGGAGGCCATGTCATTAGATTTTCTTCTTTTATACCCTTTCTTGCCAGCCACGCTGTGGAGTACTTGGACGCGTGTGATGGAGCATTGTCCTGCATGAAAATCATGTTTTTCTTGAAGGATGCAGACTTCTTCCTGTACCACTGCTTGAAGAAGATGTCTTCCAGAAACTGGCAGTAGGACTGGGAGTTGAGCTTGACTCCATCCTCAACCCGAAAAGGCCCCACAAGCTCATCTTTGATGATACCAGCCCAAACCAGTACTCCACCTCCACCTTGCTGGCGTCTGAGTCGGACTGGAGCTCTCTGCCCTTTACCAATCCAGCCACGGGCCCATCCATCTGGCCCATCAAGACTCACTCTCATTTCATCAGTCCATAAAACCTTAGAAAAATCAGTCTTGAGATATTTCTTGGCCCAGTCTTGACGTTTCAGCTTGTGTGTCTTGTTCAGTGGTGGTCGTCTTTCAGCCTTTCTTACCTTGGCCATGTCTCTGAGTATTGCACACCTTGTGCTTTTGGGCACTCCAGTGATGTTGCAGCTCTGAAATATGGCCAAACTGATGGCAAGTGGCATCTTGGCAGCTGCACGCTTGACTTTTCTCAGTTCATGGGCAGTTATTTTGCGCCTTGGTTTTTCCACACGCTTCTTGTGACCCTGTTGACTATTTTGAATGAAACGCTTGATTGTTCGATGATCACGCTTCAGAAGCTTTGCAATTTTAAGAGTGCTGCATCCCTCTGCAAGATATCTCACTATTTTTGACTTTTCTGAGCCTGTCAAGTCCTTCTTTTGACCCATTTTGCCAAAGGAAAGGAAGTTGCCTAATAATTATGCACACCTGATATAGGGTGTTGATGTCATTAGACCACACCCCTTCTCATTACAGAGATGCACATCACCTAATATGCTTAATTGGTAGTAGGCTTTCGAGGCTATACAGCTTGGAGTAAGACAACATGCATAAAGAGGATGATGTGGTCAAAATACTCATTTGCCTAATAATTCTGCACTCCCTGTATATAACCACTCCAGCATCTGTCACCCATTAATTAATGCACCAACAATACCATACCTCTGAATAAACCCACAATTCACAGCCCAGTACTTCTGTTCCTATTTCCCTATATCATTACATATAGGACATTTTAGACCCATAAACAATGTGTCCAAGATCTGCCCATATTGCAAAAACCCAATCACAGACCCATTCTGGCCAAACTTACTTTCAGATTGCTCAGACTCTTCCCAAGACTTAACCAATCAGATTTAACTAATTTCTGCTGACTTTTTCCGAAAACGTTGGCCAAACTTCCCACTGCAAAAAAGACTGTTGCCTACTTCATTACTTTCATGGACTTTAAGAACTTTGTAGCGATCTCTTATGAAGAAAAGTACCTTAATGATCTAATCCTCCACAAAAAATGGCCACTCAGTACAAATGTAAAGACTCAAGAACCATGAAAGGAAAAGCTGTTCTAATCTACAAAACCTACTGATTCAATCTCAGAAAATGACAATATATAAAGCTTCCTATATAACCACTACAGCATCTGTCACCCATTAATTAATGCACCAACAACACCATACCTCTGAATAAACCCACAATTCACAGCCCAGTACTTCTGTTCCTATTTCCCTATATCATTACATATAGGACATTTTAGACCCATAAACAATGTGTCCAAGATCTGCCCATATTGCAAAAACCCAATCAAAGACCCATTCTGGCCAAACTTACTTTCAGATTGCTAAGACTCTTCCCAAGACTTCCCACGGTTGCATATTACACCCAGTACCAGATTTTTTTTTTCTTTTGTTGTATTGTTAAATGTTGGGAGGTGTTCAATGTGTTTCTTAGATAGGATCATAAAAATGTTAGGAAATATGGATATATTGCACCCATAACCGATTAAAGTACATATTTTATTAACAGATTTTCATTACCATATTCTTTTGTTTGAGTATTTTATGCAACTGGACACTTATTTTCAGTATATCCAGTGATTCCAATGAACACTACAGTATTTTTCATTTACTTGCTGAATTTCAGTTGAATATCTGCAATAAACATCTGCTGTATGATTGAGCCATTTTTCATGTAATATTGTGGAAAGTGCTAAATTAATTAAATCATACCTCTATTTTTATGCAGTCCACTGTTTTGTATACAGGAAAGCTATGCATAAATCAATGGAGATTGTTTAATTTTAGCGATGTCTCCTAAAGGTTCAATTACACGTGGGGAGTCCAACTTTACCACAGAAAGGGAGGTTTTGTTCTAAATCCCACTGTTTTCTACAGCAAAATCACTAATAATTTATGTTCTAGTCTCAAAGAGATTTTCTGTTTTCTTTTTACATTAGATAGAAAGTAATATATTAAAATATAATCCTAGGAAATAAAAAAATGTGTTACTTATTTTCCAAAAGTAATGTGTTCTCATTTTTAGACGTGGCAATACACATGGAGAATCAGTTACAGATGGAACATAATTATTTAAATACATTAAATGTATTACTTTTAAGTCTGGGTATTACAGACATCTGGACATTACAAAAAATGTCTGTCCTTGCTAAGTATAACTGAATTAATAAAGACAAATACAAATAGAAAAAATGTGACTGAATAAATACTTGTGAAATCTCCTGAATTTATGTGCACTAATGGAAAATCTGAAAACTCAGAAGTCATTTTTATAGGGATACAGTAAAATACAGTTAATTTCACTCACATTGTTCAATAAGCAAAGTTGTTTTAAGTTATTATTATTGATCAATGTTGTGTACACAACATTGATATATATATTTTTTTCTGGCTAAAGAAATCTGAAATTAAGTTCACCTGCTAGACCGCTGTAAACCTTCAGAAGCAAATTACCCTTATCACGTACCTTATCATATACCTTCATTCTTTAGGTATCCTTTGTTTAAGACATATGCATATGAATGAGCCAATAACACGAGGCCTCTATGTGCAGCCACCAATCAGCAGCTACTGATTATATTTAGATATGTTTTTCAACAAAGGATAGCAAGAGAATGAAGCAACTTAGATAAAAGAAGCAAATTGGAAAATTGTTGCATACTCTTTCTTCAACTTGAAAGAAAAAAATTTAGGTTCCAAAATGACCCATTATCTTAAATTCCTGTTTTAGATATTTTAAAGGACACTAAAGTCAACATTAAACTTAAAGGACTAGTAAACACAGTAGATTTGCATAATCAACAAATGCAAGATAACAAGACAATACAATAGCATTTACTCTGAATTTCAAATGAGTAGTAGATTTTGTATATGTCCACTCCCCCTGTACCATGTGATAGCAATCAGCCAATTACAAATGCATATGCGTATAGTCTATGAATTCTTGCACATGCTCAGTAGGAGCTGGTGACTCAAAAAACATAAATATAACAGACTCAAAATTACATGCTGTACCTGAATCATGAAAATTTAATTTGACCTGAGTGTCCCTTTAAATGATGCAATTTTAGGAGACTTTCCAATTTTCTTCCATGGTCAAATTGTCCAGTCTTTTCATATGAACACAGGCGTGCACATGTTGAATTTCAAATGTGTATATTCTATATATTATAAACATTCAGAATTAAAATGGACTTGCACATTTGAAATTTTCTAATTCTCAGTAACTTGCTAAGTTCTCAATGCCAATTCGGCAACATATCTGTCTCTAATTGACTTTATCAGAAAACAATTGCAAAACAATGCATTTTATACTAACTTTAAGACAGTGACTATTCTTGTAGTATATGGACAAAAGCCTAGATTGACTCCTCAAAATAAGGCAAATGGTGGGCGGACTTTGGCTATTAAAAAAAATTGCAGTAATAAGAATAATAATAACACAATAAAAGCGTCTTGCAATTACAAGGTGTTCACTTTATATCTGCTGCTTTCTGTAATCTTTACCCTTCAAATGACAAGATGTGCAAGTTCTATTATATTATTACCTATGCCTTACCCTCTCAGATCCTTAAAGGGCCATTATACACTCATTTTTTCTTTGCATAAATGTTTTGTAGATGATCCATTTATAAAGCCCATAAAGTTTGTTTTTTAAAAAAATATTTAATTTTGCTTTTTTTTTTTTTTTTTTTATATAATATTTTTATTGAGGTTAAAAGTAGGTTACAACATACATGTCACAGTGCAAGAGGGATATTAACATATAGGAAGAGCAACGGGGCAAGAACAACATCATATCCGTGATACTTACAAAGATATAGTCATAACCATTATATCATAAAGAGTTTTACCCGTACAAAACAAATACCTCACTTTTCCAGATTTAGTTTTGCTGTAAAATATTTTGCTGATATGCACTCCTAGTTTTATGACATAGAGAATTAAGAGGTCCCCCTACATCATGAAACATTCTGTGAACGTATATAATATAGCATGATTACTTGTAAACTTTGGGGGAACACCCTGCAGCCATGCATAATCAGCTTTGCAATACAAAAATATTTTGAGAATCTCTTAAATCTTGTGGACTTTTTCATAGTCACATATTACTAGCATTACAGTATAAATGAAGTAGAGAAATGTCACATTAATACTTTCAATGATAAAGGTTGCGGTACAAATAAGACAGACCGCATAACTAGCCCTTCCAAGCAGGAAGGTACATTATATGAAAATGGGGGGGGGAGAGGAGGGGAGGTGGTCATACATGCATGGAGAATGGTATAAACTGACATCTATGGCAATGACGCACTGAGAATGGTAGCACACAGTCTAGCATTATATTTCACAACATGCAAATTATTTTAGAAATCTAAAGATTAACTAGTCAACCTGCACACAACAACATACCAATAGAACAATGTTATTGATCGCAGAGGATCCTAAAGCCATAGGTGGTGTCATTTGGAGCGTATAAACTACAACATTAATATGTAGTGCATGGGGTAATAACCAGCTTATAAATGCTAACATATAGGGAGAGTAGCGTTGCTGACCACAAAAACCCTAGAATCATAAATGTCATCGTTTGAAACATCTAAATTAATAAAATCTGCTCCGATTGGCTCTCTAAACTGAGTGGGTTACAGAGTTTATTAACCCATTGATGAGTGTGAAATATACCATGTCTAGCAAGCAACCCCAAGTGATAATTACCTAACATTGCATGAGCTGGCGGAACATATAAAACTATTTACTATATAAAACCCATTAACCTGCCACTTAACAAATAGCATACAAACATAAGAACATAGTCCGTCCTGTAACCATAAAACAAGCCCTCTGCTCAAGAGGTGAATAAAAGAATGCAGTCCCTTAATGTCAGTTCACCTTCATAGTAACATTATCTATTTAGGAGGGCCTTCCATAGCTTCATCTCGATAAAAATACATTGTGAACTATAGAGGGATGAATATAGTTCCCAAACCTGCTTGTATATTAAATTTTCGGTAGTGTCATATTTGCCGTTGTTCATTATGGCCACAATATCGTGCTGTGCCTTATACAGTTTAACCTTGTCAGTCAAAAATGGTGTCGACACATCGGACTAAATGGTGAAAGTTTTGTGTACGATGGGAAGACCATGATGTTAGATTAGATGTACTTAACCTATTCCGGCTTTCCTAGGGCAGAAATGAAGCAGTGCACCATTCGCCTCAGAAGTGTTAACCCATAAGGAGCGAAGCAAGGTACGCTGTTCCCATGTAAGAGAGAGCTGTTGCGATGTGTTGTGTGTTTTTAGGCCTCTTAGAAAGACACCGTGAGTGACAGGGTGGCAGTTAGTGCTAATCGCATCAAGGACCTTTATGTTTCCTTGAGAACCCTGACTTTCGGTAGTTACCAAACCAGCTATGCGAGTGAGATCCTCTCCTATGCGGTGTTGTAGGACCGTGCTGGAAAGCAAGAGTTCATTGCTGATTTCCTCAGTCTCCCGATATGTCCCGGACCCAGCAGATGCGAGACTAGAGACATACGAGGAATGCCGGGGCCCCAGGGCATCCCCCCAATCAGTGTCCACCTCAGCTAAGTCCGGAGACAATTCCACCGGAATCCTGCAATTCTTCTCCGATTCCCCAGCTCCATCCAAAACAGCAGCAAGCTTGCCGTGGTGGTGGGTCAGGAGTTTGGTGATCTCAAGAAATATCCCGTGGAAATCAGCAATAGTGATTGTGTGTCTGCAAGCGTGGTAAAATGGCCACCGGCTCTATAGATAGATAGTAGGATTTTCAAGTGTAACCCTCAACAGATAGCAGAATAGCAAAGTTTAGTGGCTTCTGATCAGCAAATAAAGTTGTGGAAATAGTCCCATTATAATATAGGTTCTCAGGTGTGTCAAAGATCTGGCTTTAAATCATATTTAGCTGAAACTATGCAGGAGCTCTAAAGATCTGCGACCTCTTCTGTGCACTGCTGGCTCCGCCCAGCACACAATCAGTTTAACACACCAATTTTGCTTATTTTTAAATAACATTGCTCTGATTTTCAGACTCCTAACCAAGCCCCAAAGTTTTATTTGAATACCGTCAGCTACCTTCTACAGCTTGCTCCTGTTTGTGTAAAGGGTCTTTTCATATGCAAAAGAAGGGGGAGGGGGGGGGAGTGTCTTATTTCCCACTTGCAGTGGGCTTTCCAACTACCTTTTCAACAGAGCTAAATTGAAAGCTTCTAAGTGTGTTTTTAAACCATTTTATACTGGATTTTTATATCAGTATCTGTGCATCTATTTCTTTATAGTAGTGTCTATTACATGCAGTTATATGAAAATGAGTGTATACTGTCCCTTTAAGCCTTGGCCCTCTGCAGTCTAAAACAAAATCACTATGTTAAAATGGTGTAAGGTATAGTATAGGATTTGATAAAAAAGTAAAATGAATCAATGAGGTTGAGAAATATATGAAAAATTATTATATCAATGATCCAGCACAAGATTAGGATGAGTTAAGTTTATGAATAAAGTAAAGACAGGTACAGCTCTAAGTGTATTTTTTTTTTTAATAGCCCAACAAAGTGATACTTTATTTGATTTTCCAAATTAAACTTTACATACACAAACCAATTGTGGTAAGTACATCGACATAAACAAAAAAAGAAAACAAAAACAACATCATCAAAGACATAAAATTCAAACATAGCAATTTATCTTATGTGGGGACATGGCTTGCCCAACTGAGGGGGATCTGATATGGGTTCCTAACCTAATGGAAGTAGTTAATTATTTCCCCACTTGGCTCATTCCCCAGTTGGCTACTTCTCTCTCCTTTCCAACCCCTTCTGTTCTTTTTGTGTGGACTAGAAACTCGCATGACCCCAGCGAGAGGGGAAGAAAAAAAAAAAGAAAAAAAGAGAAAAAAAAAAATGTAATATTCATATCTACACTTGTGTAATTATACCTCCATATGTGTATGGATCAAAAAGCCTTGACCATTTGCTCCCCCGGCTCGCCGGAATTCCCATCAGCTATGTCTCGATATCTAATCTGACTCTAGCAATTCTATAGGAAGAACTCCTTCTATGATCAATGACTGCAGATATATTGAATTCTCCAAGGGTAACTCTAAGTGTATTTAAATTACAAATAAAATTGCCCCATAATCTTACAGTTATCTATACCAGATGCTTGTTGCCATGAAATTATTCTCCTATTTACTTTAATGCTACAGGTGGTACAGCAGTATGATTAGTTATATTGTCCTCACACAATAGATTGCAAATACAAATATGTTTATGTAAAAATTTAGCAAAATAAATCATGTCAATTCGTATAACTAAAACATTGTATTTTGCTCAATTAAATATATAATGAACCAAACCTCAGCATAAAAACAATGAAAAGCCTCCCCCCCCATAATTCCTTAAAACAAGAGGGTGTTGTCTAACAAAAAATATCATTCTTTTTATATTCCAGTACTATGATTTTGCATTATTTTAAACAGGAAAGCAATAAAATAAATAGATTGTTAATTAATTAATTAATTAATTAATCAATTAAAATGAAAATACTGACTGTAATAATTAACATAATTAAATGTGTAACCGGAGGTGACATTAATTGAAAATTAAAGCTGTCCCTATTAATTTACAATGACCCTGTATTTAAATTAGAATATCTTAAAAACTATATTTCAATACTTATTCTTTATTAAAACATTGCCAAAAATACATTAAAAAGAATAACTTTACAGGCAAACTACTGTAATGTGTGTTAAACAAAACTTACAACAAAGTAATACCCAGTTACAAGATAATTGCCTTTAACCCTATAAATACGAATGACAACACATGGTCTTAATCCACATAATCCACACAATGTATTTAGCCACTTGCTGCCCTCCGAGGGGGAAAAAACATAAAATAAAACAAAACACTTGTTTATATACCATACCATTCTAACAGGCCATCAAAAAGGCCTAGAGACTCCAATACCCTTTGTTTTAAAGCCCCTAAACCCGTATTAAACATAAAGAACCTATATAACTTTTAATAGCCAGGTGATCAATGTGATTGGTCAGTGAAGAGTGGGGAATGCTTAGTTGGGTGTGTACGTAGTGTGCTATTTCATATGCAAAAATAACAATAAATCACAATTGCACAGCCAGCTTGATGGAGCAAACAAAGTTCACAAACTTGCTATGTCAGCGGGTCACCCCAATCTCCCCCGACTATAGCCAAATCCAAACGAATATGTTATGTGTATATGTTAATGAAACTCTCCAATGCAGTCAAGTAATATCACTTTTGATTATATTACAAAGAAACTCACCACAGTCCTGTTTAGGTTGATCTTTCTCTTGTATCCAAGTGGTGTTGTTGATATTCTTGTGGTGCTGGTGAGTATCCAAGCTGGAAATAGTTAAACCTCCGCAATAAGGGAATTGAATGGTGTTTGGACTCGCTGAGTGTGCTCACAATGGCCAAACAATTCAAGTCTCACAAACAAAAGACAGTTTGGAGCACCAAAAAGCGAGTGAAAAACAAAAATTTTTTTTTATTTTATTTATAACAATAGGGTTACATAACCCCAGGGTAAGAGTGTAAAAACAATATGTTGAAAAACAGAGAACAAATAGGCTGACCGGTTTCGGCGTGTGCCTTAATCCTAGCCTGCTTGCTTATGTAACCCTATTGTTATAAATAAAATAAAAATTTTGTTGATCAATGTGATTATAGTGATCATTTGGTTTGAATAAATGCCCATTTATTTGCATAGAGGCTCATGGGAGCCCCCTATGTGCAGATAAAACTATACCAAAAGTACCCTATTTATATAAGGATAACCCCTTATTTTTACTATAGAATTTAGGGGAAAACACACACACACTATTGTTTATAACGTTGTTTGTTTCACACTTTTCATTGTAGGTTTCTTACATGTGACTATAAGAAGAATGTAAGCATAAAGGGGTTAATAGCAATCTGGTTACCTTACACCTATACCTCTACAATGATCTTAAGGGACACCACATTAACCCCCAAATCCTGCCTACACCACCCCAGATTAACAATACCCCAAATTATTTAATATTAGAGTTCTGAATAAGGGTGTCTTGGTCACACAACTTATAATTAGGTAACATGACTTTGAGTAAGTGCCTGTAATGGGCGCAAAATACTGCAGACGTCTGTTGTCACTCTGTCCACTGCCTGTGCCTATTTTTGGACTTCCAAGTCTTTTTAAAAATGTTTTGCTTTTTGGAATAAAGTTGTTTTTTTCTTAAAGGGACACTGACCCCAATTATTTTTCTTTCCTGGTTCAGATAGAGGGGCCTAGTTATCAAGCCGTCAACCTCAAATACGCTGGAATTCCGCAGCGTATTTGTGGCGAGGCTGATTCGCCTTAGTTATCAAAGGCTCGAGACCGGCAAAAGTAGAATTTTGTGACGTAAGCATCGATCCGCCGGACTCAGTCCGACACAGATCGATTCTTACGTCACTCCAGATGTTCCGCACACAAGTGCGGCACATTCTCACTACTTTTGCTAGCTATCAAAAAACTAGCAGGTACGCTCGGCACTTTTACGGCCCAGCGTACCTGGTTTTCAATCCGCCACCCCTGGAGGCGGCGGATCCCATAGGAATCAATGGGAGTCTGACCATAGCGAAAGTACAAGTTCACTGCTGACAGACATCCCATTGATTTCTATGGGAGCTGTCTACACCTAACACCCTAACATGTACCCCGAGTCTAAACACCCCTAATCTGACCCCCCCCTACACCGCCGCAACTAAATAAAGTTATTACCCCCTAAACCGCCGCTCCCGGAGCCCACCGCAAGCTACTCTATACATATTAACCCCTAAACCGCCGCTCCCGGAGCCCACCGCAACTATAATAAATGTATTAACCCCTAAACCGCCGCTCCCTGAACCCGCCGCAACCTATATTAAATGTATTAACCCCTATCCTGCCCCCCCTACACCGTCGCCACCTATAATAAATTTATTAACCCCTAATCTGCCCCCCCTACACCGTCGCCACCTATAATAAATTTATTAAACCCTATCCTGCCCCCCCACTACGCCGCCGCCACTGTCATAAAATTATTAACCCCTAAGCCTAAGTCTAACCCTAACCCTAACGCCCCCCTAACTTAAATATTAATTAAATAAATCTAAATAAATTAACTCTTATTAAGTAAATGAATCCTATTTAAAACTAAATACTTACCTTTAAAATAAACCCTAATATAGCTACAATATAAATAATAATTATATTCTAGCTATCTTAGGATTTATTTTTATTTTACAGGTACCTTTCAATTTATTTTAACCATGTACAATAACTATTAAATAGTTATTAACTATTTAATAGCTTACCTAGCTAAAATAAAGAGAAATGTACCTGTGAAATAAATCCTAACCTAAGTTACAATTACACCTAACACTACACTATACTTTAATAAATTATTCCTATTTAAAAATAAATACTTACCTGTAAAATAAACCCTAAGATAGCTACAATATAATTAATAATTATATTATAGCTATCTTAGGATTTATATTTATTTTACAGGTAACTTTGTATTTATTTTAGCTAGTTAGAATAGTTATTAAATAGTTATTAACTATTTAATAACTACCTAGCTAAAAGAAATACAAAATTACCTGTAAAATAAATCCTAACCTAAGTTACAATTAAACCTAATACTACACTATCATTAAATTAATTAAATAAATTAACTACAAATAACTACAATTAAATACAATTACATAAACTAACTAAAGTACAAAAAATAAAAAAAGCTAAGTTACAAAAAATAAAAAAATAAGTTACAAACATGTTACAAATATTACAACAATTTTAAGCTACTTACACCTAATCTAAGCCCCCTAATAAAATAACAAACCCCCCCCAAAATAAAAAAATGCCCTACCCTATTCTAAATTAAATAAATTTCAAAGCTCTTTTACCTTACCAGCCCTTAAAAGGGCCATTTGTGGGGGCATGCCCCAAAGAAAACAGCTCTTTTGCCTGTAAAAGAAAAATACAACCCCCCCAACATTAAAACCCACCACCCACATACCCCTAATCTAACCCAAACCCCCCTTACAAAAACCTAACACTAATCCCCTGAAGATCATTCTACCTTGAGTCGTCTTCACTCAGCCGAGCCACCGATGGAACTAAAGAGGACATCCGGAGCGGAAGAAGTTAATCCTCCAAGCGGCGCTGAAGAAATCTTCCATCCGATGAAGTTATCTTCCAAGCCGGGTCTTGAATCTTCCTTCCGCCGACGCGGAACCACCTTCTTCACCGACGGACTACGACGAATGACGGCTCCTTTAAGGGACGTCATCCAAGATGGCGTCCCCTCAATTCCGATTGGCTGATAGGATTCTATCAGCCAATCGGAATTAAGGTAGGAAAAATCTGATTGGCTGATGGAATCAGCCAATCAGATTGAGCTCGCATTCTATTGGCTGTTCCGATCAGCCAATAGAATGCGAGCTCAATCTGATTGACTGATTGGATCAGCCAATCGGATTGAACTTGAATCTGATTGGCTTATTCCATCAGCCAATCAGATTTTCCTACCTTAATTCCGATTGGCTGATAGAACCCTATCAGCCAATCGGAATTGAGGGGACGCCATCTTGGATGACGTCCCTTAAAGGAGCTGTCATTCGTCGTAGTCCGTCGGTGAAGAAGGTGGTTCCGCGTCGGCGGAAGGAAGATTCAAGACCCGGCTTGGAGATGACTTCGCCCGGATAGAAGACCTCTTCAGCGCCTCTTTGAAGATGACATCGGCCGGATCGAAGACTTTTCTTCAGCGCCGCCTGGATGATGACTTCATCGGATGGAAGATTTCTTCAGCGCCGCTTGGAGGATTAACTTCTTCCGCTCCGGATGTCCTCTTCAGTTCCATCGGTGGCTCGGCTGAGTGAAGACGACTCAAGGTAGGATGATCTTCAGGGGATTAGTGTTAGGTTTTTGTAAGAGGGGTTTGGGTTAGATTAGGGGTATGTGGGTGGTGGGTTTTAATGTTGGGGGGGGTTGTATTTTTCTTTTACAGGCAAAAGAGCTGTTTTCTTTGGGGCATGCCCCCACAAATGGCCCTTTTAAGGGCTGGTAAGGTAAAAGAGCTTTGAAATTTATTTAATTTAGAATAGGGTAGGGCATTTTTTTATTTTGGGGGGGGTTTGTTATTTTATTAGGGGGCTTAGATTAGGTGTAATTAGCTTAAAATTGTTGTAATATTTGTAACATGTTTGTAACTTATTTTTTTATTTTTTGTAACTTAGCTTTTTTTATTTTTTGTACTTTAGTTAGTTTATGTAATTGTATTTAATTGTAGTTATTTGTAGTTAATTTATTTAATTAATTTAATGATAGTGTAGTATTAGGTTTAATTGTAACTTAAGTTAGGATTTATTTTACAGGTAATTTTGTATTTCTTTTAGCTATGTAGTTATTAAATAGTTAATAACTATTTAATAACTATTCTAACTAGCTAAAATAAATACAAAGTTACCTGTAAAATAAATATAAATCCTAAGATAGCTATAATATAATTATTAATTATATTGTAGCTATCTTAGGGTTTATTTTACAGGTAAGTATTTATTTTTAAATAGGAATAATTTATTAAAGTATAGTGTAGTGTTAGGTGTAATTGTAACTTAGGTTAGGATTTATTTCACAGGTACATTTCTCTTTATTTTAGCTAGGTAAGCTATTAAATAGTTAATAACTATTTAATAGTTATTGTACATGGTTAAAATAAATTGAAAGGTACCTGTAAAATAAAAATAAATCCTAAGATAGCTAGAATATAATTATTATTTATATTGTAGCTATATTAGGGTTTATTTTAAAGGTAAGTATTTAGTTTTAAATAGGATTCATTTACTTAATAAGAGTTAATATATTTAGATTTATTTAATTAATATTTGAGTTAGGGGGGCGTTAGGGTTAGGGTTAGACTTAGGTTTAGGGGTGACAGTGGCGGCGGCGTAGTGGGGGGCAGGATAGGGGTTAATACATTTATTATAGGTGGCGACGGTGTAGGGGGGGCAGATTAGGGGTTAATAAATTTATTATAGGTGGCGACGGTGTAGGGGGGGCAGGATAGGGGTTAATAGGTTTAATATAGGTTGCGGCGGGTTCATGGAGCAGCGGTTTAGGGGTTAAACTATTTATTTAGTTGCGGAGAGGTGCGGGATCAGCAGGATAGGGGTTAATAATTTTATTATAGAGGGCGACGGTATAGGGGGGGCAGGATAGGGGTTACTAGGTATACTGTAGGTGGCAGCGGTGTCCGGGAGCGGCGGTTTAGGGGTTAATACATTTATAAGAGTTGTGGCAGGGTCTAGGAGCGGCGGTTTAGGGGTTAATACATTTATAAGAGTTGCGGCGGGGTCTAGGAGCGGCGGTTTAGGGGTTAGTAACTTTATTGAGTTGCGGGAGGCTCCGGGGGCGCCGGTATAGGGGGTAGAACAGTGTAGTTTAGTGTGAGTGCTTAGTGACAGGCTAGCAATAAAGCTGGGAAAAAGCCGAAGGGCAGCGAGATCGGATGAGTGATAACTGTCACAGTCCGCTGCTCATCGCCCCGCAGCTTTTTGACAGCTTTATTTGATAACTTAGGCGTATTTTTTCAGGTCCGCGGCGGCGAAGGTAGGCGAGCTTAGGCGGGCGTATTGGGCCGGCGAAGCCAGAAAAGTAGACGGCTTGATAACTACCCCCCAGTGTATGCAAATTTAAGCAACTTTCTAGTTTACTCCTAATATCAATTTTTCTTCATTCTCTTGCTATCTTTATTTGAAAAAGAAAGCATCTAAGCTAAGGAGCCAGTCAATTGTTGGTTCAGTACCCTGGACAGCACTTGTTTATTGGTGGGTGAATTTATCCACCAATCAGCAAGAACAACCCAGGTTGTTCACCAAAAATCGGCCGGCATCTAAACTTACATTCTTGCTTTTCAAATAAAAATACCAAGAGAATGAAGAAAATTTGATAATAGGAGTAAATTAGAAAGTTGCTTAAAATTGCCTGCTCTATCTGAATCACAAAATAAAAATGTTGGCTTCAGTGTCCCTTTAACCCCTCTGCGCAAGTGCCTGCTGTTTTCCTTCTCTTGTTCAAACATGACTTTAACCTTATTTCTACAGTGTGAATTCAGATATTAGACTATTTAGACTATTAATATTTTAATAACAAAAGACAAATGCAGGCAACACAGTGCCAAATTACAAAAACATAAGACATACAAAAGAACAAGAATAAATGCAAAGATACAGTTCTTGAAAATAAAATATCATATCTCTGCTGGGTGGCAATTCCAGGTATTAACTATTCCCCATGACACATTATAATATATGCATAACATAATGGTATAGATTGAAGATGATGGGTCTCCTGAAAAAAAGTTATATAAAATGTATGTGTTCCTCACTGAAAATGGCCTACAGCAGGATTAAAATGTGAGCAGCATCAAAAAACTGCAAAAACAGATCAGAACAGGGGTGGAAATGGTTAAACAGTTAAAGGGTTAAAATCTAACTACAAACTGTTTTACTATAAATCAAATATAAGCAAAACAAAAAAGCATAAGCAACTACCTTATAATATGATGATGGTGATTATTATTATTAATAATAATAACAAAAATATTATTATTGAATCTGATGTGTGTTCAAGATTGATATTCAAACTCTTTCTTTGTTATCAAGATCATTAAATAGGTGAAAAACGTTAATGCCTTCCCTAATCCTTCAGAAACCAGATGCTAGTGATAAAATTGTAAACATAATAAATGGGTTTGTTTTTGCGTTTATGAAAGGGGTGTGCATAATTGATCTTGATATTGCAGGCTGTGCCTCAAAGAATAATTGCATATTATCATTTCATAGCCCTTGCTTATTTTAACCAGTGAATTTCATATATAGAAAACATAAAGCATGTTTGAATAGCATGCTTTTCATATATTTAATTTTTTTTTGTTTGCCAATTTTATTAAAAAATGCAATTTTACATCTATTGGATGGTTCCTTGGGGCTTTATGGAAGTCATAAAATGTGTTTGAATATTGAAGTTGTGTGCTGTACCATATTTATGCTGGACTATCTGCAAAGCCTCAATTGTAGATGAATAAACTAACATGCAGATAGTACAAGCCATGACTTTGTAAGGAAACATTATGTTTAAATTACAATTAAGATGATGCCAAAAAACGACTAAGGCCTGCATTTCATTGAAGGAAATTTAGAAGGTTTAGTTGAATTTTTATTGTTGGCAGTATGCAGACATTCTTTTAAAAGCATGTAACGCACGGAAGCGTAAAATATCGGTGTCTCCTAACAGTAGAAATTGTATCTGAGGCAAGCGCCGCAGTTATTTAACAGACTTTCATAAAACATTCAAATCCAAAAGAAAGACTAAGTTCTGTTTAAACAGCTTCATTTAAATATTTTCTTTTTAAAAGGCACGTTGAGAAATAATTTTACACTGACAGCCTAAAACCTGAGACTAAATGATGCCAGGGAAAAGCTTGCTTTTTTGCTTTGAACTGTAAGCACTGTTAAGCTTGTGTCAGGTGTGATGAAGTGAGTGTAACGTTGACAAAGCACAGTGACTCACTTTTTTTATTCTCCCGTGATTTCTCCTTCATAGGCTTTGTTTTATACATCCAAAGAAACAAAAAAAAAATAAAGTGGAGGGGGCGCTATTCACATTCAACATGGACCACAAAACTATTTCAAGGGCCTTTTGGGACAGTATGTCGCCAAGACAACAGAAATAAGCACAAAAGACAGATGTAAAGACAGAACCTTTTCAAAGCCAAGCCATTTTGGCGCTTCATAAATCACTTGTGTCACTTCTGTATCACAATAACTGTTCTCATGTACTGTATGTAAGTTATTCCTTTTGTATGGGCTAGTAGATATGGCACGCAGACTATACCTGGTTTATCACTTAGAACACTAAAAATGGAACACAGTTACAAATGCTTGGACAGAAGTGCACTCTGTAGATAGGCTGTTACAAAACCAAAAAAAAAAATAATCTTACTATATTTAGGATTCATGTATAAACCACAAATGCGTAGGTTGTCTTCTTAACTTAATTTTGTTTTCAGACTTCACAGAAATATCAGTAAACCTGCAGGCTGTTCAGCTGTAATTAACAATCCAAGGGATATTTGTATGAATCTATCTTATTATTTTTACAATAACATTTAAATCTGCCTAATCCATCCTGGATTAACTGTGATGATGGATTGGAAGGGATCAGTTTTCGTTTCCTATTATAATTTTAGCATTACAGCATGAAGGAGAGCGATTACAGTTTCTGATGGTAATGTATCATGATGTCACTTTGTACAATTGTTTCACAAAAGCCTGCAAAATAAACACGTGCAATTCTATGCTAAGAAATCTATTCTTGCCTCTGAAAAATAGTGGCAAGAGAAATAAGTCCTGTAAGGACTTTATTATCCAGCTTATAAACTAACTTTATAGCTCATACAAAATTCTAAACATATGTAAACACAAAGGCCAATACTTTCCATGTTTGAATTGGGAAGCAAATTCTAATTGTTGAGAATTTTGTGGTATTGAATAAAGCTTTCTTACTTCAATTCCTTGACGACCTTGTTTAAGTCTAACACTGATCATAAGACTCAAACTTAATTTTCTGTTCAAAATAGATGCAGGTTTATTATATTGAGCTCGGCCAAGGTCCTCTTACTATAATTATTCACCAAGATCCTTGGTGTAGTTTGAGGTGTGCTAAAGCCATTTTACTATTTTTTTCCTCAGAAATGTTCTAATGTTATAAGGCAAATTTTACATGATGATTACAATAAATGTACATGTCCATAATATCCTTTATTTAGTCTAGTAAAAATTAAACTTTCATGATTCAGATAGAGCATGCAATGTTAAGCAACTTTCTAATTTACTCCCATTATCAATTTTGTTTGTTCTCTAGGGGGTCTATTTATGAAGCAGCGGATGCTGCTTCCGACCCTCTCCGCTTCAGTTCCGGAAGTTAAGAAGCAGCGGTCCTAAGACCACTGCTCCTTAACTCGTCCGCCACCTCTGAGGTGGTGGACAGCAATCAGCCTGATCGAATACGATTGGGTTGATTGACACCCCCTGCTTGCGGCCGATTGGCCGCAAATCTGCAGGGGGCGGTATTGCACCAGCAGTTCACCAGAACTGCTGGTGCAATGATGTGCGGCGGACATGATTTGCTATAGCGGATCATGTCTATCCGCACCTACATAAATAGACCCCTTGGTATCTTTATTTGAATGTAAGCTTAGGAGCGTGCCCATTTTTGGTTCAGAACCTGGGTAGCGATTGCTTATTGGTGGCTACATTTAGACACAAATCAGAAAGTGCTACCCAGGTCCGAACCAAAAAGGGCCAGCTCCTATGTTTTCATTCTTGCTTTTTCAAATAAAGATACCAAAATAAAGAAGAAAAGTTGATAATAGGAGTATCAAAGAAAGTTGCTTAAAATTGCCTGCTCTATCTAAATCATGAAAGTTTAATTTTGACTAGACTATCCCTTTAATGTATGAACTACCATTGTCATTTTGTATGTAGAAAAGGATGAGGAAATGTTGCTCCAGGTTGTCTAGGGGTTGTATCAGTACTGCCTGGGCTGTGACTAGCTGGTCATGATGCCTTAGTTGGGTTGTTTGCTGGGTAGGGACTGGGCATGGATTAGATGGGCCTCAGTTTCGTACAGTGAAAAAACATAAACAGGAGGAGTAAGGACAGCAACACAGAATTCACAAACAGAAATCATCAAGCAAAATGCTGGAAGATCTGATATTATAGTGACATTTGGAGAGAAAATGGTAGTAACCAAGCGCTAAGGTGGGTCCTCAAGCTGTGCACAAAAGGCTCCTAACTAGCCCCAAAGAGTACAAAATAATAAGGGTATTGTAAACAGCGCCTAAGGCTGAGGAATGAATGGTTGCTGGCTTAGCTATGAAGAAAGTACTGACAAAGTCAGTATTTATTTACACTCTAAGGTGCATAGGGATAGCAACAATAATGGCAATAAAATGACATAAAACTTACAATAAAATTTACAATAAAACTCATGGATCCATGATATAAAAACAATAAAGAATACTAGTACAAATACAATTGGTACTGTATAATTCTGATGCAATATGTATGGACCTGATGCAAAGATAAAGGCCCAAATACTGACACAAATAGGTGAGGTGCAATCTCCTGCAAATATGTACACACTGTCTGTGCAGTTATTCAGGTGTGCAAGCACTGACAAAGATAATTCATTTTTTCCATCATATTTTTTCCACCATCATTTCATTATTTGAACATTGCTTGCACATCAAACAATTGCAAACACAACACAGATTTATCCCCAAAAAAATCTTTGTTTTTTTGCGCTTTGCTGAGTAATACGCACTGGTATTATAAGTTCACAGCAATGCTAACACAAGCTCGCATTCGCTTCTTTGCTGGGAAATGAGAGTACGCTTCTATAGGCTCCTATGGGAGCCACGTTCTGATGAGAACATCGCGCAGCGAAAGGAGTAACTAGTGCAGCGCCGGCAGCAATCTTAAATATATATATGTATATGCTGATATACATATATATTTATGTGTTAATATGTGTATATATAAGCATAAACATATATATTTACTGGGAACACACAGTTCCCTTAGACCGCAATGTAAAGACACTTTTTAGTGCTGTTTTTTTTCTAACACCCCATTCCAGCCAACGTTACCCCCAAAATACTGCCTAGTGCAGTTATTTTATTAAAAATGAAGGATGCTGCTATCTTTATTCTTTAATAAGATACACTACACTGTATTTGGGGGGTATTTGTGGCATTTGTGGCAGATCTGATCTGGTTAATTATTTGCCCGTTCACTCACGCACTCCATTTGTAGTCTAGCCCTAAATGTGCATTCGACATGCGGACTTACAGTGAATCCCAAGCAAATAAACTGATATGGGAGTAATTAAAGGGACACTGAACCCAAAATTTTTCTTTCATGATTCAGATAGAGCATGACATTTTAAGCAACTTTCTAATTTACTCCTATTATTAATTGTTCTTCGTTCTCTTGCTATCTTTATTTTAAAAGCAGGAATGTAAATCTTAGCAGCCAGCCCATTTTAGGCTCAGCACCATGGATAGTGCTTGCTTATTGGAGGCTTACATCTACCCACCAATAATCAAGCATAACCTAGGTTCTCAACCAAAAATGGGCCGGCTCCTATGCATCACATTCCTGCTTTTTAAATAAATTTAGAAAGAGAAAGAACAAAAAATGATAATAGGAGTAAATTAGAAAGTTGCTTAAAATTGCATGCTCGTGAAAGAAAAAAATTGGGTTTGGTGTCCCTTTAAAGAGAGTGCATATTCAAAGAAATAGCAAACTCTCCCCTTTTTAAAATCAGATCCAGAATGTAAGTGATATTTTGATGGAGTTTCATTCATCAATTGTAAAGAAGATGCACTGTAACTTACTTTTAAAAATAGATCTGAAATTCAAATACCCCGCTCACCACCGCCAACTTCAGAAGTACATTTTTTGTGAGCTAACAGTTTGAATTGTTTTTCAATCAGTGCTTTAAATACAACAAAAGTGCCATAGGAGTAGAGAGCTAATTGGACAACAATTCAAACCATTAGCTCACAGAAAATTTTACTTTTGAAGTGGGCGGCTGTGAGCGAGGTATTTAAAAGTAAGTTATAGTGCATTTTTATTACAACTGATTAATTAAACTCCAACTAAATTATCACTAACATTCCGGATCTGATTTTAAAAAGGGGAGAGTTTACCATCACTGTAAGGGCAGTGGAAAATGACAAGGGCATCTGGTCTTCCAGAATTTTTAAACTCTGATTTATAGTCATTATACTCAAAACATTTATGTCAAGCACATGAAAGAGCAGTTAAAAAGTTACAATAAAGTTGTTAACTTTTTTTTTTTTTAATTGGAAGAGCGTAATAAGGTTTACTGGCTGATAAAGACAACTTCCACAGCTGTATATATACATATACATATATATAAAATATAAAATAATATATATATAAAGTGCCTTTTATTAGATACAACAAGGGAGATATCTCTCTCCCTCAGCTGAATTTAAAGTATATTTGCCACAGTCTTTAAAGAAAATTCACAGACCAACATACTTCAGCTACCCCACAGCCCTCTGCAACCAGGTAGCCTCTGGAAGATAGTTATATCATTATATACTACCCTGTTATTACTAATGTGTGTATTGTAATATGTATTGGCTATTCTTTTTATTCTTTATTTTAAATGCATATTGATGGACCATATATCTTGCTTGTTACTTGTTTAATGGTTTTATTTCCCTCAATGGATACCTCTCTTATCTCTGTAATTTGTGAACTTTCCCTTTGTTTTTTGCCTGAATGATCCCTAGCTCAAATGTCCATAGATACCCCCTCCATTAACTTTTTTTTGCAGGCCAATCTGACACTAATATATTTGCCACAGTCTTTAAAGAAAATTCACAGACCAACATACTTCAGCTGCCCCACAGCCCTCTGCAACCAGGTAGCTTCTGCAACCCTTATTAACGAATCCTTGATCCTGGATACATACCCAAACTTTGGAAAACTGCAAGAGTAGTGCCTATTCATAAAAGTGGGGAGTTAACCTTGGTTTCTAACTATCGCCCTATATCATTGCTCCCAGTATTGTCAAAAATCTTAGAAAAATGCGTCCATACGCAATTATGTGAGTATTACCAACAATCTAACTATCTGACCTCTGATCAATCAGGTTTTCACCCGAATCACTCCACTACAACTGCCCTCCTAAAAGTTTGCAACGACATCCAAACTGGCATGGAACAAGGAGACCTACCTGGAGCTATTTTCCTTGATTTTGCAAAGGCCTTTGACACAGTAGACCACGACATACTACTGTTCAAACTAAAAAACTCTGGTATATTAACCTGGTTTCGATCATATGTATCATATGTATCGGATCGATCACAATATGTCTCCATTTCTGACAGTGACTCCCTCCCTCTCCCAGTTAGGTGTGGTGTTCCCCAAGGTTCCATTCTCTGCCCCCTACTATTCACATTATTTATAAATGATCTGTCTAATGTCTGCAAACCCTCAACTGTACACATGTACGCAGATGACACGGTAATCTATGCAAACAATTCCAATCTGCCGCAGCTTGAAGCAGTGCTCCAAGACCAGTTCAGGAGGTAGAAAAGTGTATCTCAAAAAACAAACTCTTCCTAAACACTGACAAAACTGTCACAATGATCTTTGTAACGGGACCTAAATTGCACAAATTACAAAATTCCCATCTACGCATCAAAACAAAATCCAATTGCACACTGACCGCAGTCCACTCTTTCAAATACTTGGGTATGTTGTTAGACCCCAATCTATCTTTTGGCCTCCACATAGAAAAACTTGCTTCTAAACTTTATCCAAAACTAGGTGCCCTGTACAGAAACAAATCTTGCCTCAGCCCTACAGTAAAGGAAAAGATTGTACAGCAAATGCTGATGCCTATCATGGATTACGGGGACGTACTATACGCACCTGCACTGCAAACTCACCTTAATAAACTTAATACATTGTATAACTAGTTCTGCCGCTTTGTGCTACAATGTAACTACAGGACCCACCATTGTGACATGCTAAAAGTGACATACTAAACTGGCTGCTGTTGGAATCCAGACGCACCCTCCATCTTTCCTGCCTTGTGTTTAAGAGCCTTTCTGGGAAGCTCCCGCCCTACCTGAGCAGAATGCTCTCCCTGGCTATTCCCACCTCCTATAATCTCTGATCCTGTACCAGCACATTATTTAGCTTGCCTCAATACAAAAAGAAAGCAGCTCAATCCTCCTTTTCCTACAGAACACCACAATTATGGAATGACCTCCCGTACACTTTTAAACCTTCCCCAAGCCTAATATCCTTTAAGAGATCCCTCTCTACATATCTCAAAACAGAATATACCTGTCATGGTTGATTATATATTTCCTACCTGTTCTATATTAAATGTTTGCATATATTGGGGCATATTTATCTTGATGCCCCGTGTTTCTGGGGAGCCTGCATGCTCGCCAGAAACAGCAGTTATGAAGCAGTGGTCACAAAGACCGCTGCTCCATAACCTGTCCGCCTGCTCTGAGCAGGCGGACAGACATCACCGGAAATCCACCAGATCGAGTACAATCAGGTTGATTGACACCCCCTGCTGGCGGCCGATTCGCCGCGAGTCTACAGGGGGCGGCGTTGCACCAGCAGCTCTTGTGAGCTGTTGGTGCACTGCTGAATACGGCGAGCGTATTGCTTGCCGTATTCAGCGAGGTCTAGCGGACCTGATCCGCACTGTCGGATCAGGTCCGCCAGACCTTGATAAATAGGGGCCATTGTGTATTATTATTGTTTTTGAATTTTATTGTACCCTATTGTATCAATGCAATGTTTTGTGGACCCAGGGCATACTTCAAATACCTGGTAAAATATTTTATAAATAAATAAATAAATATATTTTATGTCCTCTAAATTACTTTATTCTATATTCCCATTTGGTTTAGGTATTCTTTTGAATTATTTCCTTTTCTCACCTGTACTTTCTTCAAGGTCTGCTGAAAGCTTACAGAATCCTTTATTTATCCTAACAAATCTTCAGTTTTATCCTTCTTGCCTGTCATGTAGGTTACCTGTCGTAATGGTATAAAGGATCCTTGTGGATTTACATAAAGAGAATACAGTACATATTTTAATCATGAAAATGGACTTAGGAGAGGATGGAAAGCTTATCATATTCAGTGCTTGCATTTTACAAGCTAGCATTTGAGCTCAGAAGGTTTAAGAATGCTTATCTGTCCTCCGTTTTAGTTCCCTGTTGAAATGAATCCTTCTTAATAACAACTCTGGGTATAATACTAATAAAGCATGCAAATGAGCATGTATAAATTATAGGCAACACAGAAATTAGTTTTCTGCTAGGCAAAAGTTTGAAATTAATAGAACAAAACTTTAAAGCATTTTACTTTTTTTTAAATAAAATAATATTTTCTCATATGCTCTAAAAAAAATCCATAAAAGTGACTAGTATCGTGTATAATGTAGCAATTTACTTAGCTCCTCTAGACTGCTAAATGTAATCAGTGAGAGGTTGTTTTTATGAAAACATGTCATATATAAGAACTAGGATATTTGCATGCACATATGCGTGGTTAATGAAATAAAAACCGATTTAGGTGTAAACAGCATAAGAGGTTTTCTTGCTCAATTTACAGATTTGGCAGTTACCCTAGCAACTAATAAATGATGTGATGATGATGTTTGCCAACCTGTTAGCAAAGAAAGAGTTTAAAAAATGCTTGAAAGTGGCAAAGTAAGCCTTTTAAGAGATTAGTGTAAGCCGTGGAAATAGCCCGAGGTTAAAGTTTTCTAATCTAACAAAGGGCGATGATTGGGTTGCGTATTTAACTAATGCAATATGTGAAAACATATGTACCTTTTAGGTTTGAGAAATTAACCGTTAATACTGCCAGAAGGAAGAGCTTTTCATATCAAGTCATTGACAATTTTTTTTAATAACTGGATTAAGCAGTACAAGACAATGTGACCAATCCCATAAAGTATATAATTAGCCATATGGCCTTTTATAAATAGCATTATTGTTCCTTCCTCATAAAAGGGAATCAGACACCTAACCACAAATGTTCATTTCTATGTGTTGCACTCTCGGTGTATCTTTCTAGTGCAGCTTACATTCCTGCCTAAGAGCATGCTATGTCATGAAGTGTGCCCCCAGGAGTTTAAATGGAGTTTAAATTAAGGTCCTACACCTAGATTTAGAGTTTTGCATTAGAAGGGGTGCGTTAGCTACGCATGTTTTTTTTCCCCCCCGCACCTTTTAAATAACGCTGGTATTGAGAGTTCTCTGAAGGGCTGCGTTAGGCTCCAAAAAGGGAGCGTACAGGCATATTTACCGCCACTTCAACTCTCAATACCAGCGTTGCTTACGGACGCGGCCAGCTTCAAAAAAGTGCTCGTGCACGATTCCCCCATAGGAAACAATGGGGCAGTTTGAGCTGAAAAAAACCTAACACCTGCAAAAAAGCAGCGTTCAGCTCTTAACGCAGCCCCATTGTTTCCTATGGGGAAACACTTCCTAAATCTGCACCTAACACCCTAACATGTACCCCGAGTCTAAACACCCCTAACCTTACACTTATTAACCCCTAATCTGCCGCCCCCACTATCGCTGACACCTGCATTACACTTTTAACCCCTAATCTGCCGCTCCGAACACCGCCGCAACCTACATTATCCCTATGTACCCCTAATCTGCTGCCCCTAACATCGCCGACACCTATATTATATTTATTAACCCCTAATCTGCCCCCCCCCCAACATCGCCGCTACCTACCTACACTTATTAACCCCTAATCTGCCGACCGGACCTCACCGCTACTATAATAAATGTATTAACCCCTAAAGCTAAGTCTAACACTAACCCTAACACCCCCCTTAGTTAAATATAATTTAAATCTAACGAAATAAAATAAATCTTATTAAATAAATTATTCCTATTTGAAGCTAAATACTTACCTGTAAAATAAACCCTAAAATAGCTACAATATAAATAATAATTACATTGTAGCTATTTTAGGATTTATATTTATTTTACAGGCAACTTGGTATTTATTTTAACCAGGTACAATAGCTATTAAATAGTTGATAACTATTTAATAGCTACCTATTTAAAATCATTACAAAATTACCTGTAAAATAAATCCTAACCTAAGTTACAATTAAACCTAACACTACACTATCAATAAATTAATTAAATAAACTACCTACAATTACCTACAATTAAATCAACTAAACTAAATTACAAAAAAACAAAACACTAAATTGCAAAAAAAACAAACACTAAATTACAAAAAATAAAAAAAGATTACAAGAATTTTAAACTAATTACACCTACTCTAAGCCCCCTAAAAAAATAACAAAGCCCCCCAAAATAAAAAAATGCCCTACCCTATTCTAAAATAAAAAGTTTACAGCTCTTTTACCTTACCAGCCCTTAAAAGGGCCTTTTGCGGGGCATGCCGCAATGAATTCAGCTCTTTTGCCTGAAAAAAAAACAATACCCCCCCCCAACATTACAACCCACCACCCACATACCCCTAATCTAACCCAAACCCCCCTTAAAAAACCTAACACTAAGCCCCTGAAGATCTCCCTACCTTATCTTCACCACGCCGGGTATCACCGATCCGTCCAGAAGAGGGTCCGAAGTCTTCCTCCTATCCGGCAAGAAGAGGTCCAGAAGAGGCTCCGAAGTCTTCCTCCTATCCGGCAAGAAGAGGACATCCGGACCGGCAAACATCTTCATCCAAGCGGCATCTTCTATCTTCATCCATCAGACGAGGAGCGGCTCCATCTTCAAGACCTCCTGCGCGGAACATCCTCTTCTCCCGATGACTAGACGATGAATGAAGGTTCCTTTAAGGGACGTCATCCAAGATGGCATCCCTCAAATTCCGATTGGCTGATAGGATTCTATCAGCCAATCGGAATTAAGGTAGGAAAAATCTGATTGGTTGATTGAATCAGCCAATCAGATTCAAGTTCAATCCGATTGGCTGATCCAATCAGCCAATCAGATTGAGCTCACATTCTATTGGCTGATCGGAACAGCCAATAGAATGCGAGCTCAATCTGATTAGCTGATTGAATTTGAATCTGATTGGCTGATTCAATCAGCCAATCAGATTTTTCCTACCTTAATTCCGATTGGCTGATAGAATCCTATCAGCCAATCGGAATTCGAGGGATGCCATCTTGGATGACGTCCCTTAAAGGAACCTTCATTCGTTGTCTAGTCGTCGGGAGAAGAGGATGTTCCGCGCCGGAGGTCTTGAAGATGGAGCCGCTCCTCGTCGGATGGATGAAGATAGAAGATGCCGATTGGATGAAGATGTTTGCCGGTCCGGATGTCCTCTTCTTGTCGGATAGGAGGAAGACTTCGGAGCCTCTTCTGGACCTCTTCTTGCCAGATAGGAGGAAGACTGCGGACCCTCTTCTGGACGGATCGGTGATACCCGGCGTGGTGAAGATAAGGTAGGGAGATCTTCAGGGGCTTAGTGTTAGGTTTTTTAAGGGGGGTTTGGGTTAGATTAGGGGTATGTGGGTAGTGGGTTGTAATGTTGTGGGGGGGTATTGAATGTTTTTTTTCAGGCAAAAGAGCTGAATTCTTTGGGGCATGTCCCGCAAAAGGCCCTTTTAAGGGCTGGTAAGGTAAAAGAGCTGTAATCTTTTTATTTTAGATTAGGGTAGGGCATTTTTTTATTTTGGGGGGCTTTGTTATTTTTTTAGGGGGCTTAGAGTAGGTGTAATTAGTTTAAAATTCTTGTAATCTTTTTTTATTTTTTGTAATTTAGTGTTTGTTTTTTGTAATTTAGTGTTTGTTTGTTTTTTGTAATTTATTTTAGTTGATTTAATTGTAGGTAATTGTAGGTAGTTTAATTGTAACTTAGGTTAGGATTTATTTTACAGGTAATTTTGTAATTATTTTAACTAGGTAGCTATTAAATAGTTATTAACTATTTAATAGCTATTGTACCTGGTTAAAATAAATACAAAGTTGCCTGTAAAATAAATATAAATCCTAAAATAGCTACAATGTAATTATTATTTATATTGTAGCTATATTAGGGTTTATTTTACAGGTAAGTATTTAGCTTTAAATAGGAATAATTTATTTAATAAGATTTATTTTATTTCGTTAGATTTAAATTATATTTAACTTAGGGGGGTGTTAGGGTTAGTGTTAGACTTAGCTTTAGGGGTTAATACATTTATTATAGTAGCGGTGAGGTCCGGTCGGCAGATTAGGGGTTAAGAAGTGTAGGTAGGTAGCGGCGACGTTGGGGGGGGGCAGATTAGGGGTTAATAAATATAATATAGGGGTCGGCGATGTTAGGAATATAGGGGTCGGCGATGTTAGGGGCAGCAGATTAGGGGTACATAGGGATAATGTAGGTTGCGGCGGTGTGTGGTCGGCAGATTAGGGGTTAAAAAATTTTATTAGAGTGGCGGCGATGTGGGGGGACCTCGGTTTAGGGGTGCATAGGTAGTTTATGGGTGTTAGTGTACTTTAAAGCACAGTAGTTAAGAGCTTTATGAACCGGCGTTAGCCCAGAAAGCTCTTAACTCCTGGCTTTTGTCTGCTGCTGGAGTTTTGTCGTTAGAGTTCTAACGCTCACTTCAGCCAAGACTCCCATTGAAAAGATAGGATACGCAATTGACGTAAGGGGATTTGCGGTATGGAAAAGTCGCGGCTGGAAAGTGAGCGTTAGACCCTTTCCTGACTGACTCTAATTACCAGCGGGCGGCCAAAACCAGCGTTAGGACCCCCTAACGCTGGTTTGGACGGCTAACGCAGAACTCTAAATTTAGGTGCTAGTTTGCAACACAAACTGAGCAATGTGGACCTTCTGTGTTTTTATTTTAGTTTTTTGTGAGTATCAGAACTGATGAGTTATTTGCTCTTATCCTAGCAATATTACTCATTGAGCATTAATTGTGTAACGGTACAGTTGAAGGAGAAAATTAGAAGTGATCCTGTATTTGTATCTGTCAAACAAATCAGTGTATAATGTGACAAAGCAGATACTGCACATTGTGCAAATCAACTGTATAGCAGATAGCTACATAAAACATTGCCAGTTTAATGCTCATTTATAAATACACAGATTGGGCTAGATTACAAGTGGAGCTCTAATTTATTGCGTGCTCGTAAACAAGCAAATTCGTCTGTTTATGGGTGACGATAGATAAGCAGCCTTACAAGTGGCTGGTTAATGCTACCTCAAGCTTTTAGCAATTAGCGCTCCACAAATTTTAAACATATCCCCCAATTGCCCCCAAAATTAAGTGTGAAGTCCTTTTTGTTTAAATAAAAACATTTTTAGGGGTTAAAGTGAGTGAGTTTAGGGTGTTAGAAAAAAACAGCACTGAAATGTGCCTTTACTTTACGGTCTATGGGGACTGTGTGTTCACTGTAAATATATATGTATATGGTTATATACATATATATTTGTCTTAATATGGGTATAAACACATATAAACACATAAATATATATATATGTGTGTGTGTATATATTCATGTCTAATGAAAATAATGTGTCGCCTTCATATGAAAAGGTTTGGCAATGCTGTAAAGAATAACAAAACCCTAACATTTTATTGGAGATATATGAAAGAGCAGCAACTATATTTGCTGAATATAGTTAAGGTAAACTGTTTAAATTGAGAACGATAACTACCTTCTTTAACACTCTACATACCCAGCACCAAGCTATTGTATAGTAACTTGCATTGTACATCACTGACTTATATGTATTATCAAATTTGCTTTTTTTCTCTTGTTTTCCTTTGTTGAAGAGTTAACCTAGAAAGGCTCATAGGACCTCAGGAGTATAGCATAGTAACAAAGTAGATGAGGTTGAAAGAAGACAGAAATCTATTGAGTTCAACCTATACAGATCCTACCTGTTTACAATAAAAGCTCCAATTAAGCTTTACTTAATCCCATTTAAAAAGGTGACCCATTTGACACAAGCAATGATATCCCTGAATTCTATTTCTAGGCTGGAATGTATCTAAACTATTTTTAAATGTAAGGTATTGGCATTCACTACCTCCACGTGTCTTTAGCACTCTAAAGTGGCAGTGCTTGTAACAATACTGCTATAGAGTGTTAAAGACAAGTGCACGCTCCTGAGATCCTATGGGCTTTCCAAAGTTTACACTTCAACAAAGGATAACAAGAGAACAAAGCAACTTTAATAACTGAAGTAAATTGGAAAGTTTATTAAAGTTGAATGCTCTATCCTGAATCATCAATGTTTAATTATAATTTGACTGTCCCTTTAAATCTCATCTGCTGTCCTAAATTAACCAAAGTTAATGTTCATATGTGGTGAGGTATGCCCACCTCTATCATTAAAGCAGAGGCAGTTTTTCTTATCAGCTAGTATAGCTATAAAACCAGTACGATGACATTAGATTCAACTTACATTTCAACAGCTGTTACTTAACAAAACATATTTCCATGTGTAAATGCCACCCATTCAAATGCATAACAGAATTTTGTTGAGTACAATTTGTCTTTAAGGAACAACCTTAAGTCAGTTTGCAGATTTTATCTAACGTCTTCATCTAATTCATGAAAGTATTTTTTTTTGCAATAATCATATCTGTGTTTGAGCTCATTAGCTCTGCATTAGGATTCCGATTCCAAGATAATGCTGCATTATAATAAAATACCTACCATAATGTTGTTTAAGTCAGTTTTTATTAACTGGTGCAAACAACTTAATTTGCTTTTGGACCATGAAATAAGTATTGATATATATACTGTATATATATATATTATAGTGGTACACCTGTCAGCCTATAGTGGTGTCACTGGTATTAAAATAGTTTTAGGACACTGAAGGGACGAATTCACTTTAATGTAACTGCATTGCATTTTCAATAAAATAAATAAAAAAGGGTTTGTTTTTTTTTGGCTTCCTGCAATGTGTCTTTTCAATGTAGACTATGGCCAAATCAGTTGTATTACAGTAAAAATAAACGCCTAGATTACGAGTTTTGCGGTAGGCTGAAAAAGCACCGTTAACAGGTCCTAACGCTGCTTTTTCACTAACGCTGGTATTACGAGTCTTGCAGGTTTAGGGGCCCTGCACACTTTTTTGGCCTTACTGCCAAACGACTTACGTAAACTTCGTAAACCCTTTTTTCTATGGGACTTCCATAGCGCCGGTATTACGAGTCTGTCCTGGGAGGCCAAAAAGATTCCTAATGCATTTTAAAGTCAGTAGTTAAGAGTTTTATGGTACAACACTGTAGCATAAAACTCATAACTAAAGTGCTAAAAAGTACACTAACACCCATAAACTACCTATTAACCCCTAAACTGAGGCCCTCCCGCATCGCAAACACTAAAATAAATTTTGTAACCCCTAATCTGCGGCTCCGGACATCGCCGCCACTATAATAAACATATTAACCCCTAAACCGCCGCACTCCCACCTCAAAAACACTACTTAAATATTATTAACCCCTAATCTGCTGTCCCTAACCTCGCCGCCACCTACATTATAGTTATTAACCCCTAATCTGACGCTCCGGACATCGCCGCCACCTACATTATACTTATTAACCCCTAATCTGCTGCCCCCAACATCGCTGACACTTACATTATTTTTATTAACCCCTAATCTGCCGCCCCCACTATTCTAAATGTATTAACCTCTAAAACTAAGTCTAACCTAACCCTAACACCCCCTAACTTAAATATAATTACCATAAATCTAAATAAAAATTAATATTATTACCTAAATTATTCCTATTTAAAACTAAATACCTATAAAATAAACCCTAAGCTAGCTACTATATAACTAATAGTTACATTGTAGCTAGCTTAGGGCTTATTTTTTGTATTTATTTTAACTAGATAGAATAGTTATTAAATAGTTATTAACTATTTAATAACTACCTAGCAAAAATAAATACAAATTTACCTGTAAAATTAAACCTAACCTAAGTTACACTAACACCTAACACTACACTACAATTAAATAAATTAACTAAATTAAAAACAATTAAATAAATTAAATTAGCTAAATCACAAAAAAACTAAATTACAGAAAATAAAAAAACAAATTACAGATCTTTAAACTAATTGCACCTAATCTAATATCCATATCAAAATAAAAAAAGCCCCCCAAAATAAAAAAAAAACCCTAGTCTAAACTAAACTATCGATAGCCCTTAAAAGGGCCTTTTGAGGGGCATTGCCCCAAAGTAAGCTCTTTTACCTGAAAAAGAAAATACAAACAACCCCCCAACAGTAAAACCCACCACCCACACAACCAACCCCCCAAATAAAATACTAACTAAAAAAACCTAAGCTCCCCATTGCCCTGAAAAGGGCATTTGGATGGGCTTTGCCCTTAAAAGGGCATTTAGCTCTTTTGCGGCCCAAAGCCCTAACCTTAAAATAAAACCCACCCAATACACCCTTAAAAAAACCTAACACTAACCCCCTGAAGATCGACATACTGTTCTGAAGACCGGACATCCATCCTCAAGGAAGCGGCAGAAGTCTTCATCCAACTGGACCGAAGTCCTCAATGAAGCCGGGAGAAGTCTTCATCCAAGCCGGGTGAAGTGTTCCTCCAGACGGGCAGAAATCTTCATCCAGACGGCATCTTCTATCTTCATCCATCTGACGCGGAGCGGCTCTATCTTCAAGACATCCGACGCGGAGCATCCTCTTCATCCGGAGTCTTCTTACTGAATGACGGTTCCTTTAAGTGACGTCATCCAAGATGGCGTTCCTTAGATTCTGATTGGCTGATAGAATTCTATCAGCCAATCGGAATTAAGGTAGAAAACATCCTATTGGCTGATCCAATCAGCCAATAGGATTGAGCTTGCATTCTATTGGCTGTTCCAATATTGCGAGCTCAATTGCGAGCTCAATCCTATTGGCTAATTGGATCAGCCAATAGGATTGAACCTCAACCCTATTGGCTGATTGCATCAACCAATAGGATTTTTTCTACCTTAATTCCGATTGGCTGATAGAATTCTATCGGCAGATTAGGGGTTAATAAGTGTAAGATTAGGGTTGTTTAGACTCGGGGATCATGTTAGGGTGTTAGGTGTAAACATAAATTTTATTTCCCCATAGGAATCAATGGGGCTGCGTTACTGAGTTTTACGCTGCTTTTTTTGCAGGTGTTAGACTTTTTCTCAGCCGGCTCTCCCCGTTGATTCCTATGGGGAAATTGTGTCCAAGCACGTACGACCAGCTCACCGCTGACTTAACCCTTTAAGGACACAGCTTTCAGTTTCCTCAATTGTTTTATGACGGAAAAATTCCGTCATATGTCCTTAAGAGGTTAAGCAGCGCTGGTATTGAAGTGAAGTGTGGAGCAAAATTTTGCTCTACGCTCACTTTTTGTCTTTTAACGCCGGGTTTGTAAAAACCTGTAATACCAGTGCTGTATGTAAGTGAGCGGTGAGAGAAAACTGCTCGTTAGCACCGCATAGCCTCTAATGCAAAACTCGTAATCTCGCTGTATGTAACCACATTTACGAAAATGACGATGGTTGGACCAGACCTTGCAGAAATAGTATGTGAATCCCTTTCTGTTTCCCTTTCCTCTCCTCTTTATTTCTTAAACAACAAACAAAACAAAAAAACAAAAAAAAAACCATGAAGAACATTTTATCTTAACTCCTTACTCAATGGGACTTTTATCTAGGGCACATATTAAACTCTCAGTATTAAAGGGACTTTTTTCATGATTCTGATAGAGCATACAGATTGGTATAAAGATATGTACACTTCACAGTATAGATCTTTATGAGACACAGTCTATAGGAAATGGCCTGTATCACAGTAAATTTATATGGAGCCAATTGTCTCCCTTTTTCATTGGTCATAGTCTCCTCAACCCCTTCAACCAAGCAAGAAGGCTATGACATGCACAGTATACAGTTTGCAAATCTTTGACGTATAACCGATTCCGGTCCATAAAGGGCTACAATAAATCTCTCCCTTTCATGTCCTTTAATAGTAAAATTTCTTTCAATAAAATACATTTTTCAAACACATGAAATATCTTATTAACAATACAGGGTTAGATTACGAATGGCGCACTAACTGTTGCACGCAAGCGAAAAGGGGATTATCGCGTGTGTTTGCGCACATCAGAAGTAACGCACATCTTACAAGTTAAAAGTAAAAGCATTCACTCATGCGCAATTTAATTTGACGCACTTTAAGATAGCGTTACTTCAAAGCTCTGGTTAACTGTTACTCTCGAATAAAAAGTTGCACAAAATACCTCAAAAATACATTTAAAATACAGTAACACTCATAATAACACTAATAAAATGTAAAAAAAACATTGCAATAAAAAGTTATAAGGGCTCAAAGATATTATGAGGTCTCAGGTGTTAGAAAAAAAAAGCAGGCAAACAGCTTTAACATAGAGATACATACATTTACTTGTCTAAATATGTATATCTACAGTATGTATATATAGATAGACAGACAGACAGATAGATAGATAGATAGATAGATAGATAGAGATATATGTGTGTGTGTGTGTACATATGTAAAACACATAAATACTTATGTATACATATAAAGACATATATTGGAGCCCTTTACAGTCATGTAGCGGAAAACATTTAAAATCATATTAATGCAATATTCCTATTTAATAAAATTTAACTATGTATTTACTGTAAATATTTCACATTCCAATGTATTTTTACATAGGGGAATATGTTCTAAGTATCGTTAAATACTTTTAAAGCCTTTTAAAACCGTGTGCCACCTTTTTTCCTTTTTTTCTATATCACTACATTTGGGCCTTAAAGGGACAGTCAAGTCCAAAAAAAACTTTCATTTTTTAAATAGGGCATGCGATTTTAAACAACTTTCCAATTTACTTTTATCAACAATTTTGCTTTATTCTCTTGGTATTCTAGTTGAAGCAAGCCTAGGAAGGTGCATATGATAATTTCTAAGCCCTTGAAGGCCGCCTCTATTTTATTTACTTTTCACAACAGGGGAGAGCTAGTTCATGTAAACCATATAGATAACATTGTGATCACGCTCGTGGCTAGTGGCAGACACTGCACTAATTGGCTAAAATGCAAGTCAATAGATAATAACTAAAAGTCATGTGATATGGGGCGGTCAGAAGATGCTTAGATACAAGTTAGTCACAGAAGTAAAAAGTGTATTAATACTACAGTGTTGGTTTTGCAAAACTGGGGAATGGGTAATAAAGGGATTAGCTATCTTTTTAAACAACAAAAATTCTGGTGTTGACTGTTCCTTTAAGCACCGAACCTAATCTATATTTAGAAGATTCCTATTTTTGGACTGCGCTGTGCGGATCCCAACTGTTTTCTTTTTATATATATAAATATCTCTATATATATATATAAATATATATATAAATATATATATATATATATATATATATATATATATAGTTATACCTATATTTAATCATCTATATATCTATATATATTATTATTATTATCTGTTATTTGTAGAGCGCGGAATAGCTATATATTTTACAAAACACACACACACATATATATTCTTCTATGTGAAGAACATTGAAATGTGAAATACTAATATTTCATGTTGGGTAGGGCGCACTTTGGTCAAATGCTATAGAATTTGCACAACTTGAAGGCTGTTTCCCCCCCCCCCCACACACACACACTTTTTGTGCTCAATTGAAGTCTATGGGGGAATACGTTAACGCATTTGCAATATTCAAAGTTCAGTTAGTGTGACAGCAAAATGTTTTTACTTTCAACTTGTAATACTCATGGTACTCAACAAAAAAAGGGAAAGTCGAGTAAAGTTTACTTTGCTTGAACGGGAGCGCTAAATAGAGCACCACTCGTAATCTAGCCCACAGTCTTTATAATGCATCTATGTTGACAATAGCAAATTTTACAATCTACATAAGTAGTTATGGGGCACTAATTATGTGAAAGGAATAAGAGAGGGATTATCGTGTGAGTGTGCTAATCAGGATAAGACAAAGTTGGCACCAGCTTCACACCGTAAGCTTCTTAACATAGGAAAACCCATTAAATAAATATTTCTAAACAAGTTTGTCACTTTACTACATCACTTTAAGTGCAGTCTGCAAAGCAAAAACTTTTTTTCCTGTTTATTTTTTTCTTAATAAAATAAAGCTTTTAATATCACTTATTAGCTTAGAAGCTGGATCACAAAAATAATAATAATAATAATAATAAAAATAATAATAATAATCTCTAATAATAATCTCTAATATTATATAAAGCATGTGCCCGTCTGTTTGTTGCCAAAGGGGAAAAGACCTGGGGGCCAATTTATTATAGTGCGAGCGGACATGATCAGCTGTAGCAGATCATGTCCGCTGCGCATCGATAAATGCTGACAGCATACACTGTCGGCATTTATTATTGCACACGCATTCCTTGTGAAATTCTTGTGCAATGCTGCCCCCTGCAGATTGAAGGCCAATCGGCCGCTAGCAGGGGGTGTCAATCAACATGATTGTATCTGATCGGGCTGATTGCTGTCCGCTGCCTTATTGGTGGTGGACGAGTTAAGGAGCAGCGATCTTAAGATCGCTGCTTCTTAACTCCTGTTAATTCACTAAAATATAAAAAGCAGGGTCATCTTAGGACATTGTGCTACTTGGGTTCAAGAATGAAATTACCCTCCCCCAATAATCTTTGCCCCCTCTTAAACTCACCTGCCACTTGATCCGACTACATAGTCTAGCTCTGATATCAAGGACAGAATGATAAAGTAAAGACTCAAAGGAAATACATTGTGGTGAGTACAAGGTGTAAGTTTAAAGGCTGCTAGGTATACTAATTGATCATTGTTTTTTTAGGGGATCAAAATGATGGTAAAACTAGTAAAACATGATGAATATGACTGTTTAATGAAATCTGTATATTAAAATGTTTATGTCTGTTACCATTGACTGCAAGTTTTTTCCAAACAGTTTTTTTTTTCAAAATGTATGCACAGCACTGAGTACATTATCAAATATACATTATTAATCATTATTGCTAAGTACTAAAGTACTGAGTGGATTGTGGTAAATTAATTCATCAATATTTTACTCTCTGATGACCCAAAATTATATTTAGTAATAACAGGGAGCATTACAGCAACTGTTGTCAAGTTGATCAGCAATGAGAAAAGATGTAAACATGTCAGCTTAACTAAGAACATACCATACACACATATGTGCATACACACACTAACACACACATACAATATAAACACACACACAATATAAACACACAGACAATATAAACACATACACACAATAAAAACACATAACACAATATAAACACATACACACAATAATAAACACACACACAACACACACAAAATAAACAAACACACACTATATAAGCACATACACACAATATAAACACACACACATTATAAGCACATACACACACAATATAAGCCCACACAAAAGTAAATTATCCTCTTTGAAATTATAAGGGATACTATATTCATTCTGTTATTATAACAGTTAAAGTGAAAAATATGTATAGTTTAGATATATTGTGATGGTGAAGGCAAAAAAAGGGGGGGGGGGTGAAGAATCCAGTATGCTGTTTTGTTTTTTAACTTTTGTTAAGTTGTATTATTCTTATCTAATTCATATAAAGTTACCTCCACAAATGCCATACAGAGTTCCATTGCTTTATAATTATTTACATATAACTTTTCTCCACAAGGAGGCTCTAGTGCATGGCTATAGATTAGCCAAAAAGCTGGGTCAGATAATTAATAACATTATATCCAATGTAATAGCAACCTGTTTCTTAACCACAAAAAGGTTATTTGCACATACCAAATGTAGAACATATAATCCTAAGGTTTAAACATGAAATAAGTAATGGGAAATATAGAGAAGGATAACTATAGGTCTGTGAGTTTGACTTTAGTAGTAGGACAATGAATGGAAAGTCTTTCAAAAGGAAAAATCATTTACAGAACATTAATTTACAGAATTAAAGACTGTACATTTAAAGTGAAGGTAATGTTAACAATTCTGGATCTATGCTACACTTATATTAAGTCTCAGTAAACATTGTCGCTAAATTTTGTTTTTGTTTCTAAAAAAAGATGTATTTTTATTTTATACAAGTTTAAAAAGCTGTACCGTTTCGTCGCCAACTCCTCCCATCCAAAACTTTCTGCTTTTTCAATGTGTGACGTATAGAGTGGTCCCACCCGCTCTATAAGTAGATATAAAGCGCGCTCCCGTGAATAAATGTATATGCGCATGCGCCAGTCTCCACTTGAACTTCAGTCTCTTCACTTCACTGTATCGATCGTGCTGGCTGTAACTAATTATATTGCGCATGCACACATTATACAATGGGCATATTTGTAAAGGTGGTTGAACACCCCAGGGGGGACAGCATTGATTGGAAATTGCATAAATCGTCATTAATGACGAAAAATTTGAATAATGCGGGCGGGCGAACGGCGTTAATACATATATCATTTATAAGGTATTATAACTGCTAAATAAGCATTGATTGACGAATCCTTGAATAAAACTTAGGCTTATTTTATGCAATTGTTTAATTGCCGTAACGCAGTTAGCTTGACTTTACCTTCACTTTAATGCAAGAAGATCATGTAGGACTAATCTCAATCAGTGATATTGGTAGTGGGCTTCAGGGGAAGGTGTTTTTGCAGATGATTCGAAACTTTGTAACACAGCTCATGTTCCTGGAGGTGTAGATATATTATCATATTGAGCAAATTATTGGGCTCTAAAATTGAACACCACAAGATTCAGAATGCAAAAACCCATAGATACATTATATCTATAGCATTCAGCAAAGTCTGGCGGACATGATACGCTGCAGAGTATCATGTCTGCTAGACATTAACAAATCGGCCCCTAAATGTTGAAAGCAGGACCACTAATGTTGAAAGCAGGACCACTAATGTTGAAAGCAGGACCACTAATGTTGAAAGCAGGACCACTAATGTTGAAAGCAGGACCACTAATGTTGAAAGCAGGACCACTAATGTTGAAAGCAGGTCCACTAATGGTAACTGGAATAAAAAAAAAAATTAGAAGGAAAGACTTTATCACATGCATAAATTAGGGTAGAGAAGAGAGAAAGGTGATATGAGAGAAACCTTCAAGTATGTTAAGTAGTTAATTAAAGTGATGAATGAAAGAATCTCCCACAAAAAAACAATACCAGAACAAGGGGCCATGATCTCATGTTAGAGCGCAGTAGGTTCAGAAGTCAGTTGCAGAAGCATTTGTTTACAGACAGGATCAGAGTTTTGTGAAATAGACTTCCAACAGAGGTGGTAAAGACAAATACTTCTATAATATCTGGCATCTGTATAAGATTATCTTGAAAATTAAATAACATAAAACTACTTTTTTTCATGATTCAACGTACAATTTTAAAACTTTACAATTTGCGTCTGATATCAACTTTACTTTGTTCCCTTGGTATCCTTTGTTGAAGATGATACCTAGGAACACTCAGAAGTGTGCATGTGTCTGGAACACTGCTTGGCAGCAGTATTGCAACAATGCTTTTAGCAATATTATAATCCGTGCAAACACTTCTGCCCTCTAGCATCCAAAGTATATAACATTTTAAAATGCATTTTTGTAAAACTTCTGTCCCTTTAGTGTTCCCAACACCTTCATGTTCCTGAGCCTACCTAGATATGCTCTTCAACAATGGATACAAGAGAAAGGAGTACATTAAAAATTGTTCTATCTTAATCAGGAAGTAAACTGACTTTAATGTCTTTTTATGCTTACACTTCATAAGAAAATATTGATAGTTTTAATAAGCCTTCTTCTTTTTATCAGTTGTCAAAATATGTTTTTATATTAACCAAAGGACAGTAAAAGTGCAGTGAAGTGAAATATAAATGATTTAATGTGAATACTCTCTCTATTTAAGCAGCAGTAGTTAATGAAACAAATCATATTTTTAAGCATAAAAACCCCAGTGTTATAAACAAAATATCAAAGATAAGAGAGGGTGCATATACTATATATACTCTATACAAAAACAAAACAAAAAATAACAACAACAACATACACAGATCATTCAATATATGGCACTTGTACCTATTAACATACAATTATATCAAATTCCCATGTTGAAAGTTACTGTGATAGTGCAAAAAAATCAGATATGTCCTCAGTGTGAATGATGGCTGCACTCCACTTCACAGAAGATACTGGATAAACTGTAAAATAGAAGAAAGAGAGGGCCGCCTCATGTGTAGAATCACCAAACTAAAAAAAGCCAAAGCTTATGCACTTGAGCAAAAATTGGTACTGGTAATTTAAAATAATTTAAAATAAGTGCTAATGGAAGCAGACTGACATAATAACTGACAGAATATGGTGTGTCAGTACACCCACTCCAGGATATCCCCGCCAGGTGTGTCTGTAATGGACAAGACAAATGTCAGGGTGCCACGAATCAGACTGAGACGAGAAGTGCAAAAATAATCACACCTTTATTAATAGCAAAAAATAATAAAAAGTCCACAAGTCAAATAATAAGCCAGGAATCAAAACCAGAGCTGGTAGTCAGACGAGCCGAGTCAGGAGCCAAAGCGAATAGTCAGATGAGCTGGAATCAGGAACAAGGAGAACAGCAGAGTCAGGAACAAGCCAGGGATCAGGACCCAGAAGGGACGTCAGACAGCCAGGTAATACACAGGAGCTCTCACAAACAGGTCTGAGACAATGCAAGGGCAAATCATACTGAACAGAGGCCCTTTAAATAATAAATAATGACATCACAATTCTGAGACTGCATCCTGTCTCAAACGGATGATGTACACCAATCTGGCCATAAAAGGAAGTACAGGACATGAGCAGCATCACACAGTATGCACCAGATTCAGCAAGAGAGGTGAGTAAAATGGCTGCCAGCAGCACATAGGAAACAAGGCAGGGAAAAAACCCTGACAACAACAAAGGAAACCACATGTGCAGATCAACCAAATAGATGGAACAATGAAGATAATTATGCCAAATGAGTACTCACAATGTCCAATAGCACACCTATGTGCTGGTAGATGCAGACTGATCATTTTAGATTCGGGCCTATCAGCTAACCCACTCCAGGTGTTGCCAACAATATGGTACAAAAACAGGATAAATACACACACAGCCCAATATTTATTAAAAAAAAAACTGAAAAATGTAAAAATTAAAATATTAAAAGAATATAATAACAAGTAGTGGTCAAGTGGGTAATCCCCTCTAATGCAACGCGTTTCTCGGCACTGAAGGGCTGTTTCCTCAGGCATGTCTTAAAAGCATAGTGCTTAAATAAAAAGAATGAGTTCTTCTTGCAGTTCTTATATTTTTCTGCTTGCGACAGTTACACAATTTGTCTGCTGACAGGTAAAAATTGCCTCCTTTCACCTTTGATGTTTTTTTTAACGCTCCTGATAGATGATGACAAATTACTTTTTTAAAATTCTAGCAAAGTTCTTCCATAAAAGGTGAAGACTTTAGAAAAAATGAAATAATAACTTATTGGGGCTAAAAATGAATTAATTTCATAGTTAGATTAACAGGGTAATAATAATTTACTTTCACGTAGATTACAAGTTTTACGTTCAGGTTTTAACGCTGAAAAAATGGTCATTTCAGCTTTAAAACAGCACCGCAGCCATTACAAGTCTTGTCGGTATAGCTGTACCGCAAGCCTTTTAGCCTGTAGCGCAACGTCAGTCCCGCACTCGTAAAAATTACTTTTTTCATGGGACTTCCATAGCGCAGCCATTACGAGTTTTTCAGTGAGGCTAAAAAGCTTGCATTACAGCCTATACCAACATGATTTGTTCCGCAATCTGAGATCAGTAGTTATGAGTTTTACGCTACAAAATGTTACATAAAACTCATAACTAAAGTGTTACAAAGTACACTAAACACCCATAAACTACCTATTAAGCCCTAAACCGAGTCCCTCCTGCATCGCAAATACTATATTAAATGTATTAACCCCTAATCTGCTGCTCCCGACATCGCCGCCACTAATAAAATGTATTAACCCCTAATTCGCCACTCCCCAACATCGCTGCCACTATACTAAAGTTATTAACCCCTATTCCCCCACACCCCAACATTGCCCACACTATAATAAAGGTATTAACCCCTATTCCGCCGCTCCACAACACCGCTGCCACTATAATAAACCTATTAACCACTAAACTGCAAGCCCCCCACAATTAAATATACTAAATTAAACTATTAACCCCTAAACCGGAAGCCCCCCACAACGAAATAGTCTAAATTAAACTATTAACCCCTAAACAGAAAGCCCCCCACATCGCAATACACTAATTTAAACTAGTAACCCCTAAACCTAACGTCCCCTAACTTTATATTAAAATTACAATTTCCCTATCTTAAATTAAATTAAAACTTACCTGTCAAATTAAAAAAACTAAGTTAAAAACTAACAATTAAACTAATATAACTATTAAACTAAAATTAAACTAACTACCAATTAAAGAAAACTAAAATGCACATTAAAAAAATCCTAACACTACTATAAAAATTACAAAATATCTCATTACAAAAAATTTAAAATACTAAATTACAAAAAATAACAAACACCTAATTACGAAAAAAACAACTAAATTATCAAAAAAAAATATACACCTAATCTAATAGCCCTATAAAAATAAAAAAGCCCACCCAAAATAAAAAAACCTAGCCTACAATAAACTACCAATAGTCCTTGAAAGGGCCCTTTGTAGGACATTGCCCTAAGTTAAACAGCTCTTTTACCTGTAAAAAAACAGAAATAGTCCCTCAACAGTAAAACCCACCACCCAACCAACCCCCCAAAATAAAAAAAACTAACTCTAACAAAAACCTAAGCTACCCATTGCCCTGAAAATGGCATTTGTATGGGCATTGCCCTTAAAAAGACATTTAGCTCTTTTGCTTTGCCCTGAAAGGGGCATTTAGCTATTTTAAGAAAAGCCCAAACTCTAAACTAAAAAAAAAAACACCCAAAAATGTTTATAAAATCCTTACACTAACCTCCGAAGATCCAATTACAGTTCCTGAAGTCCGGACATCCAGGCGGCTCCATCTTCATCTATTGCGGGACTGGCATCTTCTTAATCCCTGTGGAGGCGGAGCGGTTGATGCACAGAGGCAGAGGTTCAGGTGAAGGTCCAAGGCAGAGGTTCAGGTGAAGGTCCAAGGTGGAGGTGCAGGCAGAAGTCCAAGGCGGAGGTCCAGGTGAAGGTCCATTGATCCAACGTGGAGGTCCTCTTCATGCAATTGTTCAGCTAACTGTGGATTGAAATGCAAGGTACCCCTTTTATACCCGGGGGTACCATTGCATTCTTATTGGCTAAAAAATGTTTATCAGCCAATAGGAATTAGGGCTGCTAAAATCCTATTGGCTGTTCAAATCAGCCAATAAAATTTAAGCAGCTCTCATTCTATTGGGAATCAGCCAATAGAATGAGAGCTGCTTAAATCCTATTGGCTGATTTGAAAAGCCAATAGGATTTTAGCAGCCCTAATTCCTATTGGCTGATTCAAATTATTCAGCCAATAGGAATGCAATGATATCCCCAGTATAAAAGGGGTACCTTGCATTTCAATCCTCAGTGTGCGGCAGACGATTGCAAGAGTAAACTTGTGCAGCTTCGAAAAATTTGGTTCGGTTCGGATCGATTCGGATCGATTCAAATTTCGGTTCGGATCGATTCAAATTCATAAGAAATCGAATGAATTTGTTTCGGATTCATTCGGATTCTTTTGGATTTGTGAAAGATTCGGTTTGAATCGATTCGGTTCAAATCGATTCGGAATTTTGGAATTTCGGTAAGTGTTAAGTGGGATGTGCTGTGTATTACACTAGTATACTGTACAATACTAGTGTAATACACGGCCATCCGAATCCATTCAAATCTACCGAATAAATTCGAATCGATTCGGATTTATTCGGTAGATTCGGCACTACCGCAATTCGGAAATTCGAATCGAATCGCACATGTCTAATGAAGAGGACCTCCATGTTGGATCGATGGACCTCTGCCTGGACCTACGCCTTGGACCTACGCCTGGACCTCCGCCTCCGCACATCGCTGCTCCGCCTCCGCAGGGATGAAGAAGATGCTGGTCCCACGATGGATAAAGATAGAGCCGTCTGGATGAAGATGCCGCCTGGATGAAGAGGGAGCTGCCGGGATGAAGATCGTTCAAGTTGACTTCAACAACTGTGAGTATCTAAAGAGGGGTTAGTGTCAGGTTTTTTTGGGGTGTTTTTAGACTAGGGTGGGCACTCTTAAAAGAGCTGAATGCCCTTTTAAGGGCAGCAAAAGAGCTGAATGCCCTTTTCAGGGCATTGCCCATACAAATGCCCTTTTTAGGGCAATGGGTAGATTAGGTTTTTTTAGATAGTTTTTTTTATTTTGTGGGTTTGGGGAGGTGGGGGATTGTAATGTTAGTGGGTCTATGTATTTTTTTCAGAAAAAGAGCTGATATCATTAGGGCAATGCCATATAAAAGGCCCTTTTAAGGGCTATTGGTAGTTTATTCTAGATTAGGTTTCTTTTATTTTGGGGTGTTTTTTTTTAAATGGGTATTAGAATAGGAATAATTTTTATTATTTTGGATAATTTGTTTGTTATTTTGTGTAATGTTTTTTTTGTTTTGGGGTGTTTTTTTTTTAGAGTAGGGGTTGGGCATTTCATAAAAGAGCTGAATGCCCTTTTAAGGGAAGGAAAAAGAGCTGAATGCCCTTTTAAGGGCAATGCCCATACAAATGCCCTTTTCAGGGCAATGGGTAGATTAGGTTTTACTTTATTTTTATTTTGTGTAATTGGGGGGTGGGGGTTTGTATGCTGTTAGGGGGTGTTTGTTTTTCTTTTGTAGGAAAAGAGCAGTTTTTTAGGGCAATGCCCTACAAAAGGCCCTTCTAAGGGCCAACAAAAAGGCCCTTTTAAGGGCTCTTGGTAGTTTATTATAGATAATGGTTTTTTATTTTTTTAAAAGGGTATTAGAATAGGAATAATTTTTACTATTTTGGATAATTTTGTTTGTTATTTTTTGTAATGGTAGATTTTTTTTATTTTTTGTAATTTTAGTGGGGGGGGTTTGTAATGGTAGTTTTTTTATTTTTGTAATGTTAGGTTTTAGTGTAAGGCTGCTTAGTTTTTATTTCACAGGTAAGTTTGCATTTATTTTAACTAGGTAGTTAGTAAATAGTTAATAACTATTTACTAACTAGTCTACCTAGTTAAAATAAATACAAACTTACCTGTGAAATACAAATAAAACCTAAGCTAGCTACAATATAACTATTAGTTATATTGTAGCTAGCTTAGGTTTTATTTCACAGGTAAGTATTTATTTAGTTTTAAATAGGTATTATTTAGTTAACAATTGTAACTTTAATTTAGCTCAATTTTAATTATGTTAAAATTAGGGGGTGTTAGGGTTAGCTTTAGGTTTAGGGTTACGGTTAGGTTTAAGGTTAATAGTTGAATTTAGGTTGTTGTGATGTGGGGGGCTGGCGGTTTAGGGGTTAATAGGTTTATTTAGTGGTAGTGATGTGGGATGCCAGAGCTTTAGGGGTTAATAGATTTATTTAGTGGCGGCGATGTCGGGGAGCAGCGGAATAGGGGTTAATAGATTTGTTGTAGTGTTGGCGATATTGGAGTGCGAGGGAATAGGGGGTTAATAACTTTAGTATAGTGGCGGCGATATCAGGAGCGGCAGATTAGGGGTTAATATATTTATTTAGGTGGCGGCGATTTTGGGAGCGGCAGATTAGGGGTTAATAACATTATGTAGGTGTCGGCAATGTCGGGGTAGCAGATTAGGGGTGTTTAGACTTAGGGTTTATGTTAGGGTGTTAGGTTTAAACGTTACTTTTTTTTCCCCATAGACATCAATGGGGCTGCATTACAGAGCTTTTGATTCCGCGATCACAGGTTTTTTTCTAACCTGCTCTCCCCATTGATGTCTATTGGGAAAGCGTGCATGAGCACGTCAAAACAGCACTTGTATTTTGTGCGGTATGGAGCTCAACGCAACCATATCGCACGCACAAGTCAGCTGTTTCAAAACTTGTAATGGCTGTACTATAGAGGGTGAAATAACGCAACTTTTGTTGCGTTCGTTAAATTCCCTATAGTTTGCATAACTCGTAATCCACCTGTTTGTAACAAGGCTTAGATTGTGGACTCTTCAAGAATTGTGTAAAAAAATTATGACTTTGATTCACTGATGTATTTAAAAAGTGACAGTTCAAAAATAGCTTGTAGACATAATGATTTAGGGCCCTATGATATAAAGCTCTCTGGGCTGGCGAGATTATTAGAGAATGCTCACCAGTACTTTTCATTTTCTGCCACTTTTTACTCTGAAAACAGGGTGTCTTGCTAAGGGGCGTATACTGCATTTTCATATGAGAAGTGCACAATACAATTTATATTTTAAACATTATACAAAACTAAATGAACCAGTCACCCAAAATTAAGCAGACAAAATTTGTATTGTTAAGGTGCATAAAAAATCACAATGAAATTGTTAACTAAAAATTATATTTTATCAAAAACGTAAAATTTGTAAAAAACATTACACAGCAATAAACCGTATTAACTATGCACAGTATAAATCGCAATTTAAGTACACTGGATATGTTAAAAAAGCAGGAAATTTGTTCTTAATAGTATAAAATAGAAATCGTAATTTTCATAAAATAGTCTGAAGGTTTTTTTTGCCAACTAAAAAGATGCGACCTTTTCTCAAAACGCTCAAAATACTTAAAACCCTAATAGAAAAACACATGCATACAAAAATATAGGCGATTGTAAGGTGGTATAAACAGAAAACAGCCTACTGTTATTTATATTGGCTGTAGTATTTCATTTTTAAAGTGTGCCCCCTGCTCACTGCTTATTTCACTCCTTAGTGTGGTGTCCCTTTCCAGCAAGCTCCATTACTTTCAATAGGAGACATCTCGCCACTCACAGGGACTGACCCTTTTTTACGATAATTATATTCACAAGGGTTGGCGAGATAAACCATGTAAGAACACAGGATAAGATTTGCTACAAGGCAACAAAAGCAACTGCCTATGAGCATTTTTTTGTTGGGGCACCTTTCTAGGTAGATAGTTACCTTTTGTAATTTGAACATTAACATGTTTGGCCACTATATATATATATATATATATATATATATATATATATATATATATATATATATCTACTGTATATATTTTGGCCAGACTGTTAGCCGACTGACATTTGTCCGACAGATAATAGTCCGACTGATAATAGTCTGACAGACAACTGGCTGTCAGATAACAGTCCAGCCACGAGATAGAAAGATAGATAGGTAGATAGATTTGATAGATACATTACATAGATAAATAGATTCGATAGATAAATTCTATAGATGTCGGCCAAATGTCCGTCTGCATTTTGTCAGAGCATTATATATATATATAATTTATTTTTTATTATTATTTTTTTCTAGGGACTGGGAATGGTGTCAGCTAGTTGACCACTTTAATAGGATTAATAATACACGCAAAATTTCACTTTTCATAATTAGGGATGGTCGAATAAGTTTATATCGGAATTCAAATGTAAGAACGAATGTTATTGTAGAAATTCAATTTACATAATAGAATGTTGATAAGAACGAATATTCTTAAAAATTCGATTTTCGAATGTTATTTACAGTTTTCGAAAGTCACATTCGAATTTGAATGTCACTTTCGAATTCGAATGTCACATTCGAATTTGAATGTTACATTCGAATATCACATTCTAATTCAAATATTACATTTATAAAACACAATTGTAGACTAGAAACACTATTTTGAATGTCACATTCGAATCGAATATCACATTCGAATCGAATGTCACATTCAAATTCGAATATTACATTTATAAAACACAGTATTAGACTAGAAATACTATTTTGAATTCAAATGTCACATTCGAATCGAATATCACATTTAAAACATAGTATTAGACTATAAATACTATTTCAAATTCAAATGTGACATTCGAATTCGAATGTAGCATTCGAATTTGAATATTACATTTATTAAACACAGTTGTAGACTAGAAATACTATTTCAAATTTGAATGTCACATTCAAATTTGAATGTCACATTCAAATTTGAATATTACATTTCAAAATTGAATGAATACATAGCTAAACATTTTATTATTCGAACGAATATTTTTGAATTTTTTTGAAAAATTCGAAAATGAAAATTCGAAAATAGAATGTTAGAATGTTATATAAACATTCGAAATTCGATTCAAAGAACGAATGTATAAAAATTTGTTTTAAATTTCGAATTTTTAGAATCATTCGCCCATCCCTATTCATAAAACATCTACTTATATATTAAAAATTATTACTATTACATATGCCATGGATTTTATGTTCCATTATGCTGCTGCTGGTAGAAAATATTAAAATGCACATTAAATTAAAAAAGAGTGCAAAGTTATTATCATACCTAACTGAATTCACGTGGTATAACACAATATAAAGTTTGACAGGTGAATTCAGGCTCATTCAATTGCCATACCTAAAGTGCACCTGAGAAATGAGTTTTTGGAAACAAAAAACAAACAGACAAATGCACGTGTCATATATATATATATATTTTTATCATAGCTGGACCTTTCCAGAGAGACAAATCTCTTTCATATCTTTTTGTTATTTACCCTGAGGAAAATAAAACTCATTCACAGGAAGATTTGCTTACTGCACCCAAAGAACATCAAATGTCACCATTTTCACATTTGAAATGAATGTATTAATAAGTTTCTCTTCCACGTGCATAGGGATTTATCATCCCAAAAAAGCCACCCTCTGAGGCCTATTGCCCACAAATAGTTTAGTTGCAGAGTTGCTAAATTTCTTTTTACCTTGTTCTTGACAGGCTATGGTTACATCAGGTCATACTACTATAGCACATTGGCAAATGGCAATAAAAATACACAGTCTTCTAGCTAAAAAGGTCTTAACCTTGCTAGCCCAAAGGCAGAAAGCATATTTGGAATGGAAAAGCTTTCAGAGAGTCATGTACATCTATAACATTAGGGGTTGTGATATGATTTCATGATAAGGATAATAAAGACAAACACATTCAAAAACACACATTATCAGACTCTGGGGAGAAAATAAGGTACAATAATTAGTTTCAGTGCAAAACATTTAGAATTTAAATGGCCATGAACTTCCTTGATAAAACAAATATTATTTTCTGTTCATAAAAAAGGAAATCTATGCTTACCTGATAAATTGATTTCTTCTACGATACGACGAGTCCACGGATTCATCCTTACTTGTGGGATATTATCCTCCTGCTAACAGGAAGTGGCAAAGAGCACCACAGCAGAGCTGTATATATAGCTCCTCCCTTCTCTCCACCCCCAGTCATTCGACCGACAGTATAGGAAGAAACAAGAAAAGCTAAAAGGTGCAGAGGGGACTGAAGTTTTGAAAACAAAAATATAATCTGTCTAATATGACAGGGAGGGCCGTGGACTTGTCATATCATAGAATAAATCAATTTATCAGGTAAGCATAAATTTCCTTTTCTTCTACTAGATACGACGAGTCCACGGATTCATCCTTACTTGCAAGATATAATACCAAAGCAACAGGACACGGATGAACGGGAGGGACAAGACAGATACCTAAACGGAAGGCACCACTGCTTGAAGAACTTTTCTCCCAAAAATAGCCTCAGAAGAAGCAAAAGTATCAAATTTGTAAAATTTGGAAAAGGTATGAAGGGAGGACCAAGTCGCAGCCTTACAAATCTGTTCAACAGAAGCATCGTTTTTAAAAGCCCATATTGGAGCCACCGCTCTAGTAGAATGAGCTGTAATTTTTTCAGGAGGCTGCTGTCCAGCAGTCTCATATGCCAGATGGATGATGCTTTTCAGCCAAAAAGAAAGAGAGGTAGCCGTAGCTTTTTGACCCCTACGCTTTCCAGAATAGACAACGTATAGGGAAGATGTTTGACAGAAATCCTTGGTCGCTTGTAAGTAAAACTTCAAGGCACGAACCATGTCCAAGTTATGTAACAGACGCTCCTTAGAAGAAGGGTTAGGACACAAAGAAGGAACAACAATTTCCTGATTAATATTCTTATTTGAAACAACCTTAGGAAGGAATCCAGGTTTAGTACGCAAAACCACCTTATCAGAATGGAATATAAGATAAGGCGAGTCACATTGTAACGCAGAAAGCTCAGAATCTCTTCGAGCAGAAGAGATAGTAACTAAAAACAAAACTTTCCAAGATAAAAGCTTAATATCTATGGAATGCATGGGTTCAAACGGAACCCCTTGAAGAACATTGAGAACTAAATTCAAACTCCATGGCGAAGCAACAGGTTTAAACACAGGCTTGATTCTGACTAAAGCCTGACAAAAAGCCTGAACATATGGGACATCCGCCAGACGCTTGTGTAGTAAAATTGACAAAGCAGAACTAGCTGATAATCCCTTCTCCAATCCTTCTTGGAGAAAAGACAAAATCCTAGGAATCCTAACCCTACTCCATGAGTAGCCCTTGGATTCGCACCAATAAACATATTTTCGCCATATCTTATGGTAAATTGTTCTAGTGACAGGCTTGCGAGCCTGAATAAATGTATCAATGACTGACTCCGAGAATCCCCGCTTAGATAAAATCAAGCGTTCATTCTCTAAGCAGTCAGCTGCAGAGAATTTAGATTTGGATGTTGGAACGGACCTTGGATGAGAAGGTCCTGTCTCAGTGGCAGTTTCCATGGTGGCAGAGATGACATTTCCACTAGATCTGCATACCAAGTCCTGCGTGGCCACGCAGGCGCTATCAAGATTACCGAAGCCCTCTCCTGTTTGATTCTGGCAATCAGACGAGGTAGGAGAGGAAAAGGAGGAAACACATAAGCCAGGTTGAATGACCAAGGTACTGCTAGAGCATCTATCAGTACTGCTTGGTATCCCTTGATCTAGACCCGTAACAAGGAAGTTTGGCATTCTGACAAGATGCCATCAGATCCATTTCCGGTGTGCTCCATTGACGGATCAATGCCGCAAACACCTCCGGATGGAGCTCCCACTCCCCCGGATGAAAAGTCTGACGACTTAGAAAATCCGCTTCCCAGTTCTCTACTCCTGGAATATAGATTGCTGATAGATGGCAAGAGTGAGTCTGTGCCCATCAAATTATCTTGGAAACCTCTGTCATCGCTAGAGAACTCTTTGTTTCCCCTTGATGACTGATATATGCTACAGTCGTGATATTGTCCGACTGGAATCTTATGAATTTGGCCAAAGCCAACTGAGGTCACGCTTGAAGCGCGTTGAATATTGCTCTCAGTTACAGGATATTGATTGGTAGTAGGGACTCCTCCTGAGTCCAAACAACCTGAGCCTTCAGGGAATTCCAGACTGCACCCCACCCAAGAGGCTGGCGTCCATCGTCACTATGCTCCATGCTGGCCTGCGGAAGCACATTCCCTGAGACAGATGATCCTGTGACAACCACCAAAGAAGAGGGTCTCTGGACTTTAGATACAGATTTATCCGAGGAGATAAATCCGCATAATCCCCATTACACTGTCTGAGCATGCACAGCTGCAGTGGTCTGAGATGTAAGTGAGCAAACCGAATGATGTCCATTGCCGCTACCATTAATCCAATGTCCTCCATACACTGCACCACTCATGGCCGAGGAATGGACTGAAGTGCTCGGCAAGTAGTTAGGATCTTTGACTTTCTGACCTCCGTCAGAAAAATTTTCATGTCTACCGAGTCTATCCTAGGAACTAGTGAACTCTTTTGTATATTCACCTTCCACCAGTGAGTTCTTAGAAAAGCCAACACGATGTCCGTGTGAGATTTGGCTAGATGGTAAGCTGATGCCTGAATCAAAATATCATCAAGATAGGGCACCACTGCTATGCCCCGTGGCCTTAGAACTGCCAGAAGGGACCCTAGCACCTTTGTGAAGATTCTGGGAGCTGTGGCCAACCCGAAAGGTAGTGTTTGTCCAGGAAAGCGAACCTGAGAAACTGGTGATGATCTTTGTGGATAGAAATGTTAAGATACGTATCCTTCAAGTCCACGGTGGTCATATATTGACCCTCCTGGATCATTGGTAAAATTGTTCATAGGGTCTCCATCTTGAATGATGGGACTCTGAGAAATTTGTTTAGCCATTTGAGATCTAAAATCAGTCTGAAGGTTCCCTCTTTTTTGGGAACCACGAACGGATTTGAGTAAAACTCCTGCCCCTGTTCTAGTCTTGGAACTGGGCAGATTACACCCATGGTATATAGGTCTTCTACACAGCGTAAGAACGCCTCTCTTTTTGTCTGGTCTACAGACAAACGTGAAAGATGAAATCTCCGTCTTGGGAGAAAATCCTTGAATTCTAGTCGATACCCCTGGGTCACGATTTCTAATGCCCAGGGATCCTGAACGCCCCTTGCCCATGCCTGAGCAAAGAGAGAAAGTCTGCCTCCTACTAGATCCGGTCCCGGATCGGGGGCTGCCCCTTCATGCTGTCTTGGTAGCAGCAGTGGGCTTCTTGGCCTGTTTACCTTTATTCCAGGTCTGGTTAGGTCTCCAGACTGACTTGGATTGTGCAAAATTCCCCTCCTGCTTTGTGGCGGAGGAGGAAGTAAAGTTTCAAAAGGAACGAAAATTATTTTGTTTAGCCCTCATTTTAACAGTCTTGTCCTGAGGAAGGGCATGACCTTTACCTCCAGTAATGTCGGAAATGATTTCCTTTAGTTCAGGCCTGAATAGGGTCTTACCTTTAAAAGGAATAGCTAAAAGTTTAGATTTTGATGACACATCAGCAGACCAAGACTTAAGCCATAACGCTCTATGCGCTAGAATTGCAAAGCCTGCATTTTTTGCCGCTAATTTAGCCATTTGAAAAGCAGCATCAGTAAGAAAAGAATTAGCTAGCTTGAGAGCCTTAATTCTATCCAAAATATCATCTAATGGGGTCTCAACCTTAAGAGACTCCTCTAGAGCCACTAACCAAAAAGCTGCTGCAGTAGTAACTGGAACAATGCACGCTATAGGTTGTAGAAGAAAACCCTCTAATTTTTTATCCATAGGATCTTTGAAAGCACAACTGTCCTCAATAGGTATAGTTGTATGCTTAGCCAGGGTAGAAATAGCTCCCTCCACCTTAGGGACCATCTGCCAGGAATCCTGAATGGTGTCAGATATTGGAAACATTTTCTTAAAAGTAGGAGGGGGAGAGAATGGAATGCCTGGTCTATCCCATTCCTTAGTAACAATGTTCGAAATCCTCTTAGGGACTGGAAAAACATTAGTTTATCCATTTTACACAATTTCTCTGGTGGTATTACAATAGGTTCACAATCATCCAGAGTCGCTAAAACCTCCCAGAGTAACAGGCGGAGGTGTTTAAGCTTAAATTTAAAGGACGTCACGTCCGAGTCTGTTTGAGGGAACATATTTCCTGAATCTGAAAGCTCTCCCTCAGACAGCAATTTCCCTACCCCCAAATCAGAACACTGTGAGGGTACATCAGAGATGGCCAATAAAGCATCAGAGGGCTCAGCATTTACTCTAATACCTGACCTACTGCGCTTACCCTGTAAACCTGGTAGTTTAGATAATACCTTTGTAACGGTAGTAGACATAACTGCAGCTATATCTTGCAGGGTAAAAGAATTAGACGCACTAGAAGTACTTGGCGTCGCTTGAGTGGGCGTTAAAGGTTGTAACACTTGGGGAGAATTGGATGGCATAACCTGATTCTCTTCAGACTGAGAATCATCCTTTAGACACCTAAAATATATTCTTTGCAATGTAAGGCCCTTTCAGTACATGAGGGACACATTTTAAGTGGGGGTTCCACAATGGCTTCTAAACACATAGAGCATTGACTTTCTTCAATGTCAGACATTTTGAAACAGGCTAGTAATAACCACAAAACACTTTATTTAGTGAGAAAAACAACAATTTGAAAAACGGTACTGCGCCTTTAAGAGTAAAAAAGCGTACACTTTTTCCAAAAGGGCTTTAAAATGTTAGAAATATCATAATTTTAGCATATATGTGTCTTATCTTGCCAGCTAAGATTTCACCACAAGTAAGGTATACTTAACCCTTTATGGAAAAAAACGTTACTCAAAAAACGTTATGAAAAATAAGATAGCAACCCCCTGCACCTCGCCACAGCTCTGCTGTGGTGCCTACCTGCCCTCAGGGGTCTGATAATTCACACTATCCCTTCGTTTAGGCTAAATCTTCAGTTTATGCCCACCGGAGCTGGAGCTTGCTACCCTCATAAGCATTTCAACTGCGCATCTGAGGCGTGAAATTAGGCTCCACCCATCTATATTGATGTCTCTCTGCCTAGTAAAAACCGCTGTAAAGCGGTCTAGAAACTAGCCATGTGGGTTTTTCATATTCACCATCTAATATTGTAAGCCACGTGAAACCCTCCAGTGCCATCAGACATAAAAACGTTTGCTCATAAAAACGTTATGTTGCCCCTAAGTATAAAACCGTTTTGTCATCAAAACATTATGTTACCAGTGTCAACCAAATTTTTAGGCCATAATATACAGGTCCCAGTAATACCCCTTCTCTTACATGTAGGATTACTGCTTACCCCTTCCCTTATGGGAACTGTCAGCCAGTTCTGAAATACCACAGTCCCTCCAGAAAAAAATGTCTGAACATACCTTAATGCTTGTAGCATGAAAAACGTTCCCCACACTGAAGCTTCCCAAGTACTCCTCAGCCATTCTGTGGGAACTTCTCTGGATCTTAGTGACAACTGCTAAGATCATCAGCCTCCAGGCAGAAATCTTCATCCATCTGCTGCCTGAGGAAAAATAGCACTCACCGGTACCATTTAAAATAAAAAAAGTCTTGCTTGAAGAAAATAAAAACTATCATTTTAACACCTCTTTCACTTTACCTGTTCCTATTACTAGTATAGGCAAAGAGAATGACTGGGGGTGGAGAGAAGGGAGGAGCTATATATACAGCTCTGCTGTGGTGCTCTTTGCCACTTCCTGTTAGCAGGAGGATGATATCCCACAAGTAAAGATGAATCTGTAGACTCGTCGTATCTAGTAGAAGAAATAGCAGTATATACTTAAAAAGCAAAATGATAGATACATACACACACACATGCATGGGCATGCACACACACACACACACACACACAGGTGCAGAAAAAACTCATACAGAAGCACAAGCAGTTCTACACATACATTACATTCACACATATATACTGTACATATGCACATATACACACAGTTTCTTACATACAAAGGAACAAGCACACATGTACACATACACACACACAAACAAAAACACTCTCACACACATGTACACATACACACACACGTACACACACACACAAGAACACTCTCACACACATGTACATACACACGCACAAGAACAGTCACACAATACACACACACAAAGAACACCCTCTCACACACATAAACACTCTCATACACACATGTACACACACACTAGAACACTCTCACACGCACATGTACACATACACTCACACTCAAACATGCACATGTACACATACACACAAGAACACTCTCACACGCACATGTACACATATATAAACACACAAACACAAATAATGCTCTCACACACAACACATGTACACACACACATACAAGAACACTCGCACATGCACATATACACAAACACAAGAACACTTTCACATGCACATGAACACATACACACACACAAGAACACTTTCACATGCACATGTACACATATACACACACACAAGAACACTCACACGCACATGTACACAAACACATATAAGAACACTCATACATGCACATGTACATATACACACACAAGAACACTTTCACATGCACATGTACACACACGCATACAAGAACACTCACACATGCACATGTACACAAACACATACAAGAACACTCACACATGCACATGTACACATGCACATACAAAGAACACTCTCTCTCACACACACACAGACAACAACACTCTCTCTCACACACACACACATAAGAACACTCTCACACACACACATGCTTACAAAAAAGCACATTACAGCAGGGGAAAACATTGTATAATGTAATGCAGCTCAGTTATTACTTTAAGCAGTTCAATATCTAAGCTCTTGCAATTCCCTGTTACATATTAGGGGTGCATAGTAATGGTACAAGTATTGGACAATTTCTGCTTTGTAGCACCATAGGGACCCATCACTTTAGAATACTTTAACAGCTGATATGACAAAGACGTCCATTACCTAAATGGACAGCACTCTCTATTGATCAGTGCACCACTTAGCTCTCCCATTTGTCATCATACAGTCTGTACTATCATCTTTGTTGGTTAAAATAAGGAGGGGACTGAGTCAGGTGTCACTAGTGGTCAATGTACAGGCCAGTTACAAGTGAGAAATGTATGGCAAGCTGAATACCTGCTTATATCACAGACAAATAGTAGAAAACCATTAACTTTCTAAGAGGTAAAATAAAAAATATGCAGATGCTGAAAGTGCTTTTTTATACAATGCATACTTCTATAAGTAGTGATAGACTTGTATAACCACATTGACCAGCAACAGTTTGCTACATGGAAGGGTCATTTGTTTCTTTTGACATTTCCTTATGAATGTCAGTTCTTCAGATCAAGGATTGTCTATAAAATATATGTAACGTACAGCAGACCCTATATGTGCATGATCAGAATATAAGTATTGTTAGTTTGACACTTCAGAATATATGCAGGTCATTAATCATATGTTCAATTAAAGGAGTCTTGTAAATATTCTATTATCAAAAACAGTATATTAGATTAAATAAAAATATAAATATGACTGAGGTTCCAGTAAGCAAACAACTTTAATCCTACATAAACATAGGCGCATTAGATCAAAATATCTACTGTTAATATAGAAAACTATTTTGTGCAGACATTTTTAACAATCTTTGATCTTCAAAATATCTTTATTTCAACTACTGACAAAGTTTTTGTATCAGGCAATGCATAATAATTCTCGAGTGCTAGATTAAAAGTTAATTAAGGCTAAGCTCTCATAAGACTGATCTCTGATGGTGGTGAGGTTAAAACAACATGACTTTAAAATAGAAATGTAAAATAAATTCAATATTATTATTACAAATCAATGTATAATACTACTATACAAGATCTTGAAAAAACAAAGTTATATTATTACAGATTATCACTTATGAACTTCAAATTCCCTGCAAATGAATTAAACACATATTTAAAGTCAGCTCTAGAACACCACTACTGCAGTACTGGAACCTAGCTAAAGACAACTGGCGTACTAATGAAAAAAGACAAATCTGTGTTGATGTCATTGCCACCAATCACCAGCTAGCTCACAGTAGTGCATTGTTGCTATTGAGGATATGTAAATATTATTTTCAAGAAAAGAAACCAAAGAATAAAGTTGATTTGATAAAAGAAGTGAATTTAAATTGCCTTCAATTATATACTCTGGCCTCCATGTATTAACCGGCATGCAGAAGTTGAGAATTTGTCTGCACACCTTCGCTGCATACAGGACATGGATCTGTTAGTCCGCTTCCTGTATGTATCATTACACACAACCAATCGCGAGAGAAGGGTCTGTCAATCACCCCAAGTGAGCAAGGTCAGGGGATTTCTCTCCACCACCTGGAGAGTGTAAGAAGCAGAGGCCTTTGCGAGGCAGGTTCGCACTGTGAGCCTGCTTCCCACAATGTAAGAAGCAGCGGTATAGTGACCTCTGCTTCTTACATTGCGGGAAGCAGACTCACAGTGCAAACCTGCCTCGCAAGGGCTCTGGAGCACTTAGTAAATAGAGCCCTCTATCTGAATTATGACATATTCATTTTAGCATTCCTATCCCTTTAAGTAAAATATACCACCAAGGTGTGGTTTGTTGTTTGATGCATTCATATTTGGTATTGTTTAGGAATACCAAATATAGGTTTTAGACACTGTTATAGCATTATTAAAGAAAGGGTTAAGTTTATTTATTTTGACCTGAGTGGCATATTCATTATATAACCAGTATTGATTCTGACCATTATTGGAGTACAGAGGGCACTTTATTTCCAGGCATTTCCAATCGGTAAAACTTCCATATCCAGATTTCCTCTGAGACTAGTTTTATGAAGCTATAAAGACTGTCAACTAGAGACGGGAACTCTTCGGCACCTGAGCTGCAGACTCAACTATCAAATAACATTTAATTGCTAGATGACAGTATGTGACTGGACTAGAATTCTGATCTTAAAATATTATCCATATCATTGTCTGTACAGAATACATTGTTATAGTTCTGGCAGATAAAGCCAATTAAATTGGGAACAGTGCATTTTATACTCTTAATTATAAATAGTATTTCATTATTTCTCCTATCAATGCTTTGTCATATACTTGTTACTGGCTGGCCCGTTGCATGATACTGTACTACTAAAAGATATACATTTTATGTAGTCTAAATAGCTACTGTAGTTTGTAAGTTACACAATACTTTATGTTAAAAATATATAGCTCTAATAATTTAGGCAATAATAAAGGGATAATACGTCATTTTCATTTATACAATAATAACCCATTTACTTTAATAAACTGTGAACAAATAGATCACTAATGAGAAACATGTTTTACTCAAAAAGTCCTCAAAAGGACAGCATTGCACTTGTATCCCTTATGTAAGAACTACAGCAAATGTATTTACATTTCTTTCAAACATGTGAGAGGATGTGGTTAAGGAATGAAATGGTAGTGACTGATTGCAAAATATTTAATGCAGTTAAAATTTAGAATATATGTTTTATAAGGGTAAGAATTATAACATAAGCCCTATGCTAAAATTTACCTCCAAGTCACGTCATAAAATTGCAGGACAGTAAAGTATTTGACGGTCAACCCTACAGTTCCTGACTCCTCTCTTTACATGCTTTTATGTGGCCTAGCTATGCTCAGACCCTGCTCAGAACATCCAGACCCCACCCAGATCACCACAAGACTAGATACACTCCTCAGTACACCCAGATCCGAATCACAGACTGTCCAGTACTCTTTATTTTTACCTTTATCATAATCTGTAGTTTATCAATAGATTATGCAGCTCTATACAGGGAGTACAATCAATAGATAAAACAAGGAGATAGACTGCAACAAGAGGATTACGGCCCGGTCCCTAGAAAGCTTACAGGGAGTGCAGAATTATTAGGCAAGTTGTATTTTTGAGGATTAATTTTATTATTGAACAACAACCATGTTCTCAATGAACCCAAAAAACTCATTAATATCAAAGCTGAATAGTTTTGGAAGTAGTTTTTAGTTTGTTTTTAGTTATAGCTATTTTAGGGGGATATCTGTGTGTGCAGGTGACTATTACTGTGCATAATTATTAGGCAACTTAACAAAAAACAAATATATACCCATTTCAATTATTTATTTTTACCAGTGAAACCAATATAACATCTCAACATTCACAAATATACATTTCTGACATTCAAAAACAAAACAAAAACAAATCAGTGACCAATATAGCCACCTTTCTTTGCAAGGACACTCAAAAGCCTGCCATCCATGGATTCTGTCAGTGTTTTGATCTGTTCACCATCAACATTGCGTGCAGCAGCAACCACAGCCTCCCAGACACTGTTCAGAGAGGTGTACTGTTTTCCCTCCATGTAAATCTCATATTTGATGATGGACCACAGGTTCTCAATGGGGTTCAGATCAGGTGAACAAGGAGGCCATGTCATTAGATTTTCTTCTTTTATACCCTTTCTTGCCAGCCACGCTGTGGAGTACTTGGACACGTGTGATGGAGCATTGTCCTGCATGAAAATCATGTTTTTCTTGAACGATGCAGACTTCTTCCTGTACCACTGCTTGAAGAAGGTGTCTTCCAGAAACTGGCAGTAGGACTGGGAGTTGAGCTTGACTCCATACTTAACCCGAAAAGGCCCCACAAGCTCATCTTTGATGATACCAGCCCAAACCAGTACTCCACCTTCCCTTTGCTGGCGTCTGAGTCGGACTGGAGCTCTCTGCCCTTTACCAATCCAGCCACGGGCCCATCCATCTGGCCCATCAAGACTCACTCTCATTTCATCAGTCCATAAAACCTTAGAAAAATCAGTCTTGAGATATTTCTTGGCCCAGTCTTGACGTTTCAGCTTGTGTGTCTTGTTCAGTGGTGGTCGTCTTTCAGCCTTTCTTATCTTGGCCATGTCTCTGAGTATTGCACACCTTGTGCTTTTGGGCACTCCAGTGATGTTGCAGCTCTGAAATATGGCCAAACTGTTGGCAAGTGGCATCTTGGCAGCTGCACGCTTGACTTTTCTCAGTTCATGGGCAGTTATTTTGCGCCTTGGTTTTTCCACACGCTTCTTGCGACCCTGTTGATTATTTTAAATGAAACACTTGATTGTTCGATGATCACGCTACAGAAGCTTTGCAATTTTAAGAGTGCTGCATCCCTCTGCAAGATATCTCACTATTTTTGACTTTTCTGAGCCTGTCAAGTCCTTCTTTTGACCCATTTTGCCAAAGGAAAGGAAGTTGCCTAATAATTATGCACACCTGATATAGGGTGTTGATGTCATTAGACCACACCCCTTCTCATTACAGAGATGCACATCACCTAATATGCTTAATTGGTAGTAGGCTTTCGAGCCTATACAGCTTGGAGTAAGACAACATGCATAAAGAGGATGATGTGGTCAAAATACTAATTTGCCTAATAATTCTGCACTCCCTGTATGTCTTCTAGCACTTAACTTTTTGGACATGGGACTTATAGTCTGGGGATGTAATTACAACAACGAAGAATATGGGCCATGCCCAGCGAGGTAAAAAAAGATGGCGCATGGTGGAGTTGAGGTAGTTAGTGTGCTAGATTGGGTGGTTCATGAACCTGGCTGGTTGTTTCTGGGAAGGCTGTTGATTGCTCCTTGGTTTTACCCTGTAAAACCAAGGCATAAATAGGAAAGGAAGGACAGCATAACAGGGCTCCCAGGGGACCACCTGAAAAATGAAGGATGGTTGTCTGCTGTGCAAGCAACCTTACACACAGTTAAATATTCAGTTTTAAAAATTATTTAGAAACATACGACAGCGGTCTGCTTTGCGCTTCATTATCCTTTCTGACAGCTAAAAACTTTAATATATAGCTGCTGTGCCATCTAGTCAATGTATAAGATAGTGAACTTACAAGATGGAGACTTGTCCCCAAAATATTGCAGTTCCTGAGCAGGACACACCGGCCTCTATTTATCAAAGTCTGGCGGACCTGATCCGACAGTGCGGATCAGGTCCGCCAGACCTCGCTGAATACGGAGAGCAATACGCTCGCCGTATTCAGCATTGCACCAGCAGCTCACAAGAGCTGCTTGTGCAATGCCGCCCCCTGCAGAATTGCGGCCAATCGGCCGCCAGCAGGTGGGTGTCAATCAACCCGATCGTACTCGATCAGGTTGAATTGCGGCGATGTCTGTCCGCCTGCTCACAGCAGGCGGACAGGTTATGGAGCAGCGGTCTTTAGAAACATGGACCGTCAAGCTCCTTTTGGAGCTTGATAGATAGGCCCCACCATGTGAGCCATTTAGGTGTGGCATAGGCATGCAGCTTTCTATTGATGTCTGGATCTTGCACAAAAGCGGAAATGTCATGCTGTTCTTGACAAACACTTGGGCTACATGTGGTTGTGTTAACAGAGGACATTAGTGCAAACATGAAATGACCAAACAAATAAAAGTGTTTTATTTTTCAATTCAAATGTCCATTTAAGCATTTTTTTCATTGGGAAAGGAAGGTCAAAAATTAAGTTTGGCAAATTAAAGGCAGGTTTAAAAAAAAAAAAAAACAATTATAAAACAAATAAACAAAATAAATAAATAAAAAAAACAGTTCAAAGCAAATAGCTGTAGAAATTAGAAAAATAAATGCATACAATTTAAAGTCTCTATCTATCTACCTATCCATCTGCCTATCAATCTATCTATCATCTACCTATCTATCTATCTATCTATCATTATCTCTCTCTGTGTTTTTATAGATTTATTTTTACAAGTTTGAATTTCAATAAAAAATATAGCTAAAATAATCTCCTACTTAGTTTCAAATATAAATGCAAAATGGTGTTTTGTATATTTATGTAATGGTTTTTATGATGTCATTAAATACTTTCAGTAAAGTGTTATATGACTTTGCAATTTGAAACATACAAACAATTCTCAGTTTATAGTTACATATATATATATATATATATATATATATATATATACATATATATATATATATTTTTTTTTTAAATGATAGCTCATTCAAAATTATGTGTCAATTACAACCATTGTAATATGGTGGTGGTCATACATTTGACACATTATCGTACAATAGCGCTGGAGCAGTGTCCTACTGCACGTCATAAAGTGATACTTTGTTCATTTTGAGGCCCCGAGAGATAATTAAAAAAAAGAGAACTGTCAAGAATAGTATGGATGCTACCACCAGATTTTAACTAATTATTCATCCCCTGAAGCGAGATGAAATAGAATTAAAAAAAAAAAGTCTGCCTCATCGAGATGTCCAGTTCATTCAAAATTATTACTGAGATAATTAAACTTAGGTCTTTCGTAAGCAATTACTCCTTTAAACGACAATACAGTCTTTACGCAACAAATGAAAATATATTAATTAACTAATTATTGGACTTTCTGTCTGTCGACAGGTCACCTTGTCAACCCTTTTATCACTCTGAACTTATTCTCAATGTTATGTATAGAAAATGGAAATGGTTGGATATATCAAAGCATTAAGGATTAAAACCATTACCAAAAAGATTACATTTTTCATAATTCTTTTAAGCCCAGACTGGATTTTGTCATTCTCCTTCTATCTAATTAAAAATGCACCATCCCAAGGGGCATTGGAATAAAGAAACTAATATGATTTCCTAGTGGTCAGAGCATATTCAACATTTTTAATCTACTGCGCTATTAGAATTTTCAAAAGTGTTAAATCTAAAGTAGTTATTAAAATTTTACCACATTGAAAAAACAATGAGAATGTTCTTCTAGTAGATGGGATGTGTTACATATTGTTAGTAATGCAGCCAATCTTGTATGTTCTTTGTTTTTAACTTGCTTCTGGCAATTCAGATTTTTTTCCCTACAAGTGTACTTTTTTTGATAATTACTACACTGCAGCATAAATAACAATTTTCTATTGAATTTTTTGATTATCTTATCTGGGCATGGTGCTTTTTGCATACTGTATAAGAGTTCTCCTTTACTTAGCAGTTATTTATTAGTTTTGGGCAAACATTCATTTACTGCTTTCAAACATTACAATGTCCACATTGCATGCAGAGACAACTATAATGTAAAAAAAAAATGAAATCAGCTGAAAGGGACCCTTTTTGTAATAAAAGCTATTAAACTATGCAAGACATGTTACTCCAAGCATGTCATATTTGTATTATTTACCCCAGATAAATATGTGTTTAAAGGGACAGTCTAGTATAAATTAAACTTTCATTATTCAGATATGACTTGTAATTTTAATCAACTTTCCAATTTACTTTTATCATCAAATTTGCTCTCTTTGTATTCTTAGTTTAAACTAAACATAGGTAGGTTCATATGCTAATATCTAAGCCTTTGAGGGCTGCCTCTTATCACATGCTTTTTAAATCTCTTTTCAACACAAAGAGACAGAAAGTACACGTGGGCCATATAGATAACACTGTGTTCAGGCACCGGGCGTTATTTAAGATCTAGCACAAAACAATGCTAAATGCAAGACAATAGATAATAAACAGTCACAGTCATGTGATCAGGGGGCTGGAAGAAGGTTCCTAGATACAAGGTAATCACAAAGGTAAAAAGTATATTAATATAACTGTGTTGGTTATGCAAAACTGGGGAATGAGTAATAAAGGGATTATCTATCTTTTAAAACAATAACATTTCTATGGTAGACTGTCCCTTTAACTCACACTAAAGGGTTAACAAATAGGTCCCTCTTAAGAAGCCTCAAGCCTTGCGCTTCATGAGCAGAACTTGACCAGTGATTGGCAAGTTGTGCGACTGCTGCTCTTGATTGGTGCACTAGCCATATTCTGCCACAGTTTTCCAAAGGGTTAAACACAATTTTCATTTATGGGGGTTAAAAACATAATAATATTGTGTTAGTATTGCACAAATTGCATGCTCTAACCAATTAGAACATGTTAATTTTGAGTTACAAGTCGGGTTTCACACAGGCTTTAAAGGCACACATTTATGGGGCAGCAAAAAAATTAGAATGTAGCAAACAAAATTAACACCAAGAGCCTAAACAACAAAAATAGTTAAAATGCTAATATTTATATTTGACTTTATTAAATTGCATTTGCAGAAACTGCAAGTCTCTAAATACGCATTAAAGTTTTAACACATCATCATTATACAAAGTGTTATGTTTATTGATAAAATTCAGTTAATCTGTTTTAATATAACCTGTTCATTTCTTTAAATTACAATTAACGAATCAGAACAATAGCTGATAGCACAATAAAGCTTCAGCAATATCTGTTGTTTAGAAAGTACAATGAAAGCACAGTAGGGCACTAATGAAAACAGGGCATTTAAACCTCATTAATGCCACAAAGGTCACACTACATTGAGATATCCTTGGGAGACTTGAGAGCTTTTTCAGTGTCATCTTGATCATTTTGCTGTAGGGAAATTATCCTGCCTGTATTATTTGAAAGGTGGGAGGAAATAATTATATAGGGAATTAAAATTAAAAAAGGGCAAAAAGAAATGCAAGAGATGGTGAATGATCATAGCTTTATCTTAAAAAAATCCATAATCTGTATCAATGCCAATATAAATTCCACTAAATAAAAGGATTTAGTAATCCCATTGGAGCAACGTTAGAGATGATTAATACTGTTTTTAATTCCCCATGTGTAATGTATAAGTGTTATAAAGCAGAGTGAAGACGGAGCCACAGTTGATGGCATTACACTGTTACACCTAATAATGCTACTTGGCATTGCCTCTGGCATTATCATTAACAAAGTAGCTATCTGTACAACAGCAGTGTATGAAATGCAAAACTTTAATACTTTTACCACCACTCTCAGGGAAATATAGTAAAAGCTGCACAGAAAGATATGTCTTCCATTCATGCCTTAGATCATGCATTTATCTTCAGTAGTATAACCACACAAAACAATACACTAAATTATATACATATATTTTAATCCTGCATAATTACAAATGAAGAACACCTAAGGACAGCATAGCAAGATTACTATAACATATATATACTTTTTAATCTCTTCAGACACAAATTATGTCAGGGCTTGATAAACCATGAGATCTGTGTCGCCATGGCTCTTAACGTTTTGCTTCTTGCTCATTACTTTGGGCTAAATTATGAATGAAGCACTACTTATCACTCCCACTCGCGTCTTAACTCCGCTAAGTTGTGTGCGTATTATAGGTTTAAAGTAAAATGTTTTCAATCACACGCTAACCCAAAGTACAAAAAAAGCCAAAGTTAGAATATCGCAACCACAGCGTATTCCCCCATAGAATTCAATAGAGTGCGAAAACTGGAAAAAGTTTAACCAAAAGTACGCTAACCCAACATGAAATATTAATATTTCACATTCCAATGTTCTTCACATATATGTTCTACTTATTCATAAATACATATTTATATATTTAAATATATGATGGTATTTTGGATATACATTATCTATACCTATATATATATATATATATATATATATATATATATATATATATATAAAAATATATATATATATATATAGTTATAGATATATACACACACGCACATATAAAATATGAATATGTACTTATAAATACTTAGAACCTATTCCCTTAATGTGAAGCACATTACAATGTGAAATATTTACAGTGAATACATAGTAAAACACTATTAAATATTGCTCCAATGCGCTTATAAAACTGTCTATATATGTATATACATATGTATTTATGTGTGTATTTGTGTATATATGTCTGTAAATTCATATATACACATATACATACTTAAATATAAAGTTAATACACTTGCAACTGCACAATTACACAAGTTTCTCTACATCTCTTACATCAAAATAAGGTGCATAACAAAGGTTAAATTATCCCATTCTACCTAGCTATAAATAACAATATGAACAAAAAAGGAGAATGATTATGTAAATCATGTCAATATTGGTTACACCTCCTATCCGAATTCTGAAATAATATGATTTTGTACACATTGGGGTCGATTTATCAAGCTCCGTATGCCCTTCAGGCTCGCCAGAAACAGGAGTTAAGAAGCAACGGTCTTAAGACCGCTGCTCCTTAACTCGTCTGCCACCTCTGAGGCGGCGGACAGCTATCCGCCCTATCGAATACGATTGGGTTGATTGACATCCCCTGCTAGCGGCCGATTGGCCGCGAATGTGCAGGGGACAGCATTGCACAAGCATTTCTAGTGAAATGCTTGTGCAATGATAAATGCTGACAGCGTATGCTGTCGGCATTTATCGATGTGGGGCGGACATGATCGCTACAGCGGATCATGTCCGTTCGCACTTTAATACATCGGCCCCATTGTATTTGGCTCATATAAATATATATATATCGTTCCTGTGTCAACCTTTCTTAATTTGCCTATATGTATTTTTTATAACTTGTATTCCATATTCATCCCTGTTCCTTATAGACCAGTGACAGATCTAAAGAAGCTTTCATGCAAGCAACACATATAGAACTGTAAAATATACAGCCCATCAACTGAGTTATCCATTCATTTTTGATAGCTATATTTTAAATACCTACTCAGATAAAGCAGATTGTGTGCTTTACAAGAATTGTCAAATCACATCTGTTTTTGCTCCTACTGGCAGATCTACTACACAACTAGAAAATGGCTTTAGTTGTGTAAAGCTCTTGAAAGGCTTTGCAGCATCTTTCTTTTAATAATTACAACAGAACCCAATAGGATAAATGCTAAGTCGGTAAAAAACAATATTTGCACTTCGCTGTTTCTCAAATCTTTGAAGAGCTCGAGTGAAAATAAAAGTAATTCCACTGTATTTTTCCCCAGCAGTTATAAGTAGATTTATTAACCACATGTTTGAATATCTCATGCAAAAACTTAAGCAGTAGAGATATTTTCTTCCACTTAAAATTATAATTGACTCCTTTATAGTAAGTCTGTCAAAGGAGTGATTCTATAACACAAACTCAATGATTAAGAATAAATAATATGAAATAAATCTGCATGTCGGATTTTTTCTATTTTTCAAAGTTACAATAAAATATACAGACTTTTTTTGTGTTCTTGAAGAATAAATTGATTTTAATGCTGCAGAGAATTATATGTGTCCATCAAATGTTGCTTGAACTGTGGTTGAATAAAAACGCAAGCACTGCTGTTTTATATGCACACTAATTAAATTTACCTTTTCTTCAAATATTCTGTCAAAACAAAAAAATAGCCACAGAGCAATGACACATTAATAATATTAATATACATATATCAGAGCACAGAAATGTTTAGAAATGGATAGCGAATAATAAAAGGGAAAATAATGTTATTAAGAATAAATAATAACATGTTTTTCCATTGTACCAATCTTGAAAAGATTCCATAAGAGCTTGGGAATGAATAAGAGTGAATACTATAGAGGTACTATTCATAGGAGGACTTTTTATCTGGCATGAGAGCTGCAATGAACAGCGTGCAGCTTCTGTAACCTTGTGTCCACGGCAACCCTAAGCACCTGACAACCAGAGAGAACAAGGAAAGTGGTCCTCAGGGAGTAGTGGAGGGAGCAAATCTCATCAGCACCTCTGACACTACAGAACACAGTTGTTCCTAGGAGACAGCCAATCTCTAAGGAATACACGGGAATGTTTGTGCTTAGAAGAACTTAAGGGTAAAACCTGGGGGAGATTGAAGTAAAGGGAGAACAAAACATAGATTCCTGTAAACATTTAAAATATTTGTAAAGACCAGAGATTCAAATTTTAAGTCCAATAAATAAATAAATAAAAAATTATAGTAATAATTAAAAAAAATTAAATGGAGAGTCGATCTATAAATCAATTTTAAAAAAACAATAATACTGGTAGTCATAAACAACCTAGAGATGGGCAAATTCTGAAGTTGTGGCATGCAAATGGTGGAATTACTGTTCTCGATGTGTTAACATTTGGACATTGTATGCAGTATATAAGTGTGTTTGTATGTATGTGTTTGTGTTTGCATGTATGTGTTTGTGTATGTATGTATTTATGTGTATGTTTGTATGTGTGTGTCTGTGTATGTGTGTGTGTTTATGTGTATGTGTGAGCGTGTATGTGTGTACGTGTATGTGTGTGTGTGTACGTGTATGTGTGTGTGTATGTGTGTATTTGTGCATCTGTGCATGTATGTGTGTGTATGTGTATTTATGTGTATGTGTGTGTTTGTATGTGTGTGTGTGTATGTATGTGTGTGTGTATTTTATTATTATTATTATCGGTTATTTGTTGAGCGCCAACAGATTCCGCAGTGCTGTATGTGTGTATGTGTGTGTGTATTTATGTGTATGTGTGTGTGTATGTGTGTGTATGTGTGTGTGTGTGTATGTGTGTGCGTATGTGTTTGTGTGTGTGTTTGTGTGTGTGTTTGTGTGTCTTTGTATGAAGAATTCAAAATATGACACTACATATATTCTTGAACTAGCTTCATCCTCAGTAAAAGCAATAACCACTCAAACAATATGTCATTCTTTCTGTTCTACTGAATTTGTATCACATTTTTACATTAGAGGTCTGACAAAATGAAAAGCCAGCTTGAGCTTTCTACTACTATACTTATTCTTGTCTGTGAGTACTAGTATATTGCCATATTATTGATATCAGAAGTGATATTATAATAAAATATACAAGAAGATTTCTACCCCATCGCCTCCCACATTTACCCTACACTTTGACAATTTAGCATCTGATTCAGGAGATTTCTTCTTTTCACCCTTATTGCTAACAGGTTATTGTGTAGGTATTTAAAATGTAAACACATCTTACAATAACTATGTCACCTTAATAAGACAAGTACAAATGTTTTTTATAAAAAAATTGTAAAATATTACAAGCTGGTTCCTCTCAATGTGTGCAACAAAGAGAAACAGTATGGAATATTATTACCATTTATAAATAAATGCTATATATTGTAAACTAAATGTATATATTGCAAAACATTAAAAAAAGAAATTACTCAAGAAAGTATGATTATTTTGCATTACAGTTGTACGCATATAGCTGTATTTGAGGCATTTAAATATAGAGAGAAAAATAATATGTACACATATATATATGTGTGTGTGTGTGTATATATATATATATATATGTGTGTGTGTGTGTGTGTGTGTGTGTGTGTGTTTTTTGCTTACTATTTAAAAAAAAAATATGCCTTTTTAATGACAAAAATAGCCATAAAAATTAGATTTCCTCTTTCACTTTTTTTTCACTTTTCTGATGAAGGAATCTTTATTGGAATAATTTTGCCTGTTGGGCGGCTCTAGTCCCAGACTGTTAATTACTGAAAGCAGAGGTCAGGATCCTGTGGTTTAAAAGCCTCATGTAGCTCTTCAGCAGCACACATTAAACAATCCATCTACTTGCATTAACCCATAGGTGGTTCCATTGCTCAAGAAAACTATGCAAGTGCTCACTGCACCAAGCAGCTCAATTTTATGGCAATCTACAATAATTATTTCTTTAGTTGCTGGTCATTTTATTAGTTCTTTTAGTACAGCATGTGCAATTAAACATGTACACGTGAATTTAAATAAACTACTCATTAAAAGACATATTTAAAGGACCGGTAAATGCAGAAGATTTGCATAATCAACAGATGTATGATAAAAAGACAATGCAATAGCATTTAGGGATTTATCATAGATTTATCAATGTGTGCGCTAAATGCCGACAGCATACTTTTGTTTCCGGAGCTTGATAAATTGACCCCTTAGGGGGATATTTATCAAAGATCTGGCGGACCTGATCCGACAGTGCGGATCAGGTCCGACAGACCTCGCTGAATGCGGAGAGCAATGCGGTCTCCATATTAAGCATTGCACCAGCAGCTCACAAGAGCCAATCGGCCGCCAGCAGGGAGGTGTCAATCAACCCGATCGTACTCGGAGCTTGATAAATGGACCCTTAGAGTGATTTTAATGACTGATACAAAGAGGAAACATCATCATAGACTTTAAATTGTCATAAAATAGCATTTACTTTTTTTTTTTAATTGCTCAAACCAGGTATTAATTTTGTAGCATTTTAAAGTAAACTTAGGTTATAGAATTTGCGTTTTGGCCTCTCTGGGGAACATGAGGCAAACACAATTTTAATATAAAAGAAAAATATGTTAAATGTCAATCAATAGAAATGTTTGATGTCAATAGCACTTTTTAAGTCTGCAACTGTCATGTGATCTACCTTACAGTGTTTTAATGTTATAAACATATTTGCTATGTCTGCATGTGGTCTGAATCTTTATGTACAACATGAAACAGTGACCTAACTGACAAGTTTCTGATGATTTAAGACATTTGTATCTCACACCTCATGCTGCTATGGAACTTATGCAACAATACCACCTTGTTTTCATCAATCAGTGTTATAACATGGTTTTTATGGAGCCACAGGAGAGGCGCCATTTGGTGTTACTTGATGTGCACATTATAACCAGGTGTATCAGCGTTTGGAACCGTCAGTTTCACATTTTATTGTGTACGAAACAAAAGAAGCTAGTCTAGAGTGGGAGCCAGCAGAAAAGAGGTTTTATTTCCGAAAAGAGAGTGGGCAGTTTTTTTTCAAGCAGAGAAAAGCCATTTTGAACAATACATTTGATATGAGCTGGTTTGCTAATAAATGTTAAAAAAGTTAATACTATGAGAAATATAACAAGGAATAGCAAGTGTTTTAGATTGTTATGCCATTAAAGGGATATTAAAGATAAAGGACCGGATTACAAGTGGACCGCAGATGTTTATGTGTGAGCAATAAGGGGCTTACTGCTGGTATTATTAGTTTAAAGTTAACGTGATCGCTTGAGTGCAAGCGCAATTTACGCTAGAATGATTAACGTGACTTCAGAGCTCTGGTTAACTGTTTGGCAAAGCAAAATAAGTGTCACAAGTGTCATCAAAAATACATTACAAAGTACAATTACACTTATAATATCTAATAAAAATATTTAAAAACAAATAGTGCACACAAAAGTTATAAGGGCTTAGAGATATGAGGTCTCAGATGTTAGAAAAAAAAAAGGCAGGCAAAGGGCTTTAACATAGACATGCATATATGTATGTATATATATATTTATACGAGTATATATGTATTTACAGACATATATACACATATAAACACATAAATACATATGTACATACACACACACACACACACACACATATATATATATATATATATATATATATATATATATACTGTATATATATATGTGTGTATGCATTGGAGCCCTTTGCAATTAGGTAGATGAAAACTTGAAAAATCCTATTTATGCAATATTCATTTTTAATAAAGGTTTGAACTATGTATTTACTGTAAATATTTGTCATTCCAATGTTCTGCACATAGCAGAATATGTTCTATGTATTTATAAATATATATATATATTATCATCTATATATATATAGGTATAGATATACAGTATATCTTACAAAAAAACATCAGATATATGTAGAAATATTTATTTATTAATAAATAGAACATATTTTGTTATGTGAAGAACATTGGATTAGCGCATAATGATAAGATGCGATCGGGTTTGCGTAAGAGTGTGGTGTTTTCCATTTTTTTTTGTATTGGCTTATATTGGGGAATACGTGAATGTGCATGCAATATTCTACGTTCGTTTTTTTGCACTCATCAGGTTAGTGCGCAAGCAAAAACAGTTTACTTTTAACTCATAATATGAGCGCAACCCGATGTGAGCAAAAAGCTTACTTATAGTGTTATTTAGTGTTTGTTTGTTTTTGTGATTTAGCTAATTTAATTTAATTTAATTTATTTAATATAGGGAATTGATTTAATTGTAGTGTAGTGTTAGGTGTTATTGTAACTTAGGTAAGGTTTTATTTTACAGGTAAATTTGTATTTATTTTAGCTAGGTAGTTATTAAATAGCTAATAGCGATTTAATAACTATTCTACCTAGTTAAAATAAATACAAAATTGCCTGTAAAATAAAAATAAACCCTTAGCTAGTATTTAGTTTTAAATAGGAATAATTTATTTAATGATAGTAGGTTTTATTTAGATTTATTCAAATTATATTTGTTAGGGGGTGTTAGGGTTAGACTTAGATTTAGGGGTTAATACATTTAATATATTGGCAGCGACGTTGGGGGCAGCAGATTAGGGGTTAATAAGTATAGGTAGTTTGCGGCGACATTGGGGGCAGGAGATTAAGGGTTAATAAATATAATGTAGGTGTCGGTGATGTTGGGGGCAGCAGATTAGGGGTTAATAAGTATAATAATGTAGGTGGCGGCGGTGTCCGGAGCGGCAGATTAGGGGTTAATAAGAATATTGTAGGTGTCGGCGATGTCGGGGACAGCAGATTAGGGGTTAATAAGTGTAAGATTACGGGTGTTTAGACTTGGGGTTCATGTTAGGGTGTTAGGTGTAAACATAAAATGTGTTTCCCCATAGGAATCAATGGGGCTGCGTTACTGAGATTTACGCTGCTTTTTTGCAGGTGTTATACTTTTTCTCAGCCGGCTCTCCCCATTGATGTCTATGGGGAAATCGTGCACAAGCACATACAACCAGCTCACCGCTCACTTAAGCAGCGCTGGTATTGAAGTGCGGTATGGAGCGCTGCAGGTAAGTGAGCAGTGATAAAAAACTGCACGGTAGCACCGCATAGCTCATAACGCAAAACTCGTAATCTGGCCGTTGATTTTTAAACACTTTCATATATTTTGTATGTTGATCTTATGTAATTCAGTGCTAAATGCTGATATATACAATACAGATATGTAAAAAAATAAAGGATTTCAAATGTTGTCTTCAATTAATACAAAGTCACAAGTAATAAATAGAGAGTTTAAGTCTATTGCAGCTTCTCTATGTTTTAAAATACCTGGAATCAACATAATCCAATTACAGAATACTTAAAACCCCCAGCCAGACTACCCAAATTCTACCCTGGCATGTCTACCTGTCAATTAATGAACTTTTTGTATGATTGTCATAAAAATAAATTAAAGGATTTGAAAGTTAATATTAAACTTTTAATATTCAGTTGTTTACATTTTTAAAAAAATAAATCAAATGTAATTTACTACTATTATCAATTTATTTCATTGATTACATTTTTTCTTCTTCTTGATTGAATTATAGTCTGTTTCCATAGAGAAGTCTTAAAGGGCCATGATACCCAAAGGTTGAAAGTGATGCTGCATAGCTGTAAAAAGCTGACTAGAAAATATCACCTGAACATCTCTATTTAAAAAAGAAAGGTATTTTTACCTCAAAATGTCCTAAGTATTTAGACCCCATTGTAAAGAAATTTAAGCAGCAAATCAGTATGCCTATCCCAGTACCTGCAAGGGAGAGTGCCTCATGCACTCTCCCTTGCAGGGTTATTTCCCTATTCAGTTTAAGAAAGTTTTCTATGAAATCTCATGAGAGTTAAATGAAATCTTCCGAGATCACTGTAAAAGAGTTTATGACCTCAGCACTGTTGATGCTGATTGGCTGCTGTTCATTTCTTCATTCTTTTTTTTTCACCTGCAGCTGAGCACTGGTCAGTAACTGAAGTATACATTTTGTGAGATAAAGGGGCCTAGTTATCAAGCCGTCAACCTCAAATACGCTGGAATTCCGCAGCGTATTTGTGTCGAGGCTGATTCGCCTTAGTTATCAAAGGCTCAAGACCGGCAAAAGTAGAATTTTGTGACGTAAGCATCGATCCGCCGGACTCAGTCCGACACAGATCGATTCTTACGTCACTCCAGATGTTGTGTTGTGTGCGGCACATTCTCACTACTTTTGCTAGCTATCAAAAAACTAGCAGGTACGCTCGGCACTTTTACGGCCCAGCGTACCTGGTTTTCAATCCGCCACCCCTGGAGGCGGCGGATCCCATAGGAATCAATGGGAGTCTGACCATAGCGAAAGTACAAGTTCGCTGCTGACAGACATCCCATTGATTTCTATGGGAGCTGTCTACACCTAACACCCTAACATGTACCCCGAGTCTAAACACCACTAATCTGACCCCCCCTACACCGCCGCAACTAAATAAAGTTATTACCCCCTAAACCACCGTTCCCGGTGCCCACCGCAAGCTACTCTATACATATTAACCCCTAAACCGCCGCTCCCGGAGCCCACCGCAACTATAATAAATGTATTAACCCCTAAACCGCCGCGCCCTGAACCCGCCGCAACCTATATTAAATGTATTAACCCCTATCCTGCCCCCCACTACGCCGCTGCCACTGTCATAAAATTATTAACCCCTAAACCTAAGTCTAACCCTAACCCTAACGCCCCCCTAACTTAAATATTAATTAAATAAATCTAAATAAATTAACTCTTATTAAGTAAATGAATCCTATTTAAAACTAAATACTTACCTTTAAAATAAACCCTAATATAGCTACAATATAAATAATAATTATATTCTAGCTATCTTAGGATTTATATTTATTTTACAGGTACCTTTTGATTTATTTTAACCATGTACAATAACTATTAAATAGTTATTAACTATTTAATAGCTTACCTAGCTAAAATAAAGAGAAATGTACCTGTGAAATAAATCCTAACCTAAGTTACAATTACACCTAACACTACACTATACTTTAATAAATTATTCCTATTTAAAAATAAATACCTACCTGTAAAATAAACCCTAAGATAGCTACAATATAATTAATAATTATATTATAGCTATCTTAGGATTTATATTTATTTTACAGGTAACTTTGTATTTATTTTAGCTAGTTAGAATAGTTATTAAATAGTTATTAACTATTTAATAACTACATAGCTAAAAGAAATACAAAATTACCTGTAAAATAAATCCTAACTTAAGTTACAATTAAACCTAATACTACACTATCATTAAATTAATTAAATAAACTACCTACAAATAACTACAATTAAATACAATTACATAAACTAACTAAAGTACAAAAAATAAAAAAAGCTAAGTTACAAAAAATAAAAAAATAAGTTACAAACATGTTACAAATATTACAACAATTTTAAGCTACTTACACCTAATCTAAGCCCCCTAATAAAATAACAAACCCCCCCAAAATAAAAAAATGCCCTACCCTATTCTAAATTAAATAAATTTCAAAGCTCTTTTACCTTACCAGCCCTTAAAAGGGCCATTTGTGGGGGCATGCCCCAAAGAAAACAGCTCTTTTGCCTGTAAAAGAAAAATACAACCCCCCCCAACATTAAAACCCACCACCCACATACCCCTAATCTAACCCAAACCCCCCTTACAAAAACCTAACACTAATCCCCTGAAGATCATCCTACCTTGAGTCGTCTTCACTCAGCCGAGCCACCGATGGAACTGAAGAGGACATCCGGAGCGGAAGAAGTTAATCCTCCAAGCGGCGCTGAAGAAATCTTCCATCCGATGAAGTCATCTTCCAAGCCGGGTCTTGAATCTTCCTTCCGCCGACGCGGAACCACCTTCTTCACCGACGGACTACGACGAATGACGGCTCCTTTAAGGGACGTCATCCAAGATGGCATCCCCTCAATTCCGATTGGCTGATAGGATTCTATCAGCCAATCGGAATTAAGGTAGGAAAAATCTGATTGGCTGATGGAATCAGCCAATCAGATTGAGCTCGCATTCTATTGGCTGTTCCGATCAGCCAATAGAATGCGAGCTCAATCTGATTGGCTGATTGGATCAGCCAATCGGATTGAACTTGAATCTGATTGGCTGATTCCATCAGCCAATCAGATTTTCCTACCTTAATTCCGATTGGCTGATAGAATCCTATGAGCCAATCGGAATTGAGGGGACGCCATCTTGGATGACGTCCCTTAAAGGAGCCGTCATTCGTCGTAGTCCGTCGGTGAAGAAGGTGGTTCCGCGTCGGCGGAAGGAAGATTCAAGACCCGGCTTGGAAGATGACTTCGCCCAGATAGAAGACCTCTTCAGCGCCTCTTTGAAGATGACATCGGCTGGATCGAAGACTTTTCTTCAGCGCCGCCTGGATGATGACTTCATCGGATGGAAGATTTCTTCAGCACCGCTTTGAGGATTAACTTCTTCCGCTCCGGATGTCCTCTTCAGTTCCATCGGTGGCTCGGCTGAGTGAAGACGACTCAAGGTAGGATGATCTTCAGGGGATTAGTGTTAGGTTTTTGTAAGGGGGGTTTGGGTTAGATTAGGGGTATGTGGGTGGTGGGTTTTAATGTTGGGGGGGGTTGTATTTTTCTTTTACAGGCAAAAGAGCTGTTTTCTTTGGGGCATGCCCCCACAAATGGCCCTTTTAAGGGCTGGTAAGGTAAAAGAGCTTTGAAATTTATTTAATTTAGAATAGGGTAGGGCATTTTTTTATTTTGGGAGGGTTTGTTATTTTATTAGGGGGCTTAGATTAGGTGTAAGTAGCTTAAAATTGTTGTAATATTTGTAACATGTTTGTAACTTATTTTTTTATTTTTTGTAACTTAGCTTTTTTTATTTTTTGTACTTTAGTTAGTTTATGTAATTGTATTTAATTGTAGTTATTTGTAGTTCATTTATTTAATTAATTTAATGATAGTGTAGTATTAGGTTTAATTGTAACTTAAGTTAGGATTTATTTTACAGGTAATTTTGTATTTCTTTTAGCTATGTAGTTATTAAATAGTTAATAACTATTTAATAACTATTCTAACTAGCTAAAATAAATACAAAGTTACCTGTAAAATAAATATAAATCCTAAGATAGCTATAATATAATTATTAATTATATTGTAGCTATCTTAGGGTTTATTTTACAGGTAAGTATTTATTTTTAAATAGGAATAATTTATTAAAGTATAGTGTAGTGTTAGGTGTAATTGTAACTTAGGTTAGTTTTTAGTTTACAGGTACATTTCTCTTTATTTTAGCTAGGTAAGCTATTAAATAGTTAATAACTATTTAATAGCTATTGTACCTAGTTAAAATAAATTGAAAGTTGCCTGTAAAATTAAAAAAAATCCTAAAATAGCTAGAATATAATTATTATTTATATTGTAGCTATATTAGGGTTTATTTTAAAGGTAAGTATTTAGTTTTAAATAGGATTCATTTACTTAATAAGAGTTAATTTATTTAGATTTATTTAATTAATATTTAAGTTAGGGGGGCGTTAGGGTTAGGGTTAGACTTAGGTTTAGGGGTTAATAATTTTATTACAGTGGCGGCGGCGTAGTGGGGGGCAGGATAGGGGTTAATAAATTTATTATAGGTGGCGACGGTGTAGGGGGGGCAGATTAGGGGTTAATAAATTTATTATAGGTGGCGACGGTGTAGGGGGAGCAGGATAGGGGTTAATAGGTTTAATATAGGTTGCGGCGGGTTCATGGAGCGGCGGTTTAGGGGTTAAACTATTTAGTTGCGGAGAGGTGCGGGATCAGCAGGATAATGGTTAATAATTTTATTATAGAGGGCGACGGTATAGGGGGGGCAGGATAGGGGTTACTAGGTATACTGTAGGTGGCAGCGGTGTCCGGGAGCGGCGGTTTAGGGGTTAATACCTTTATAAGAGTTGCGGCAGGGTCTAGGAGCGGCGGTTTAGGGGTTAATACATTTATAAGAGTTGTGGCGGGGTCTAGGAGCGGCGGTTTAGGGGTTAGTAACTTTATTGAGTTGCGGGAGGCTCCGGGGGCGCCGGTATAGGGGGTAGAACAGTGTAGTTTAGTGTGAGTGCTTAGTGACAGGCTAGCAATAAAGCTGGGAAAAAGCCGAAGGGCAGCAAGATCGGATGAGTGATAACTGTCACAGTCCGCTGCTCATCGCCCCGCGGCTTTTTGACAGCTTTATTTGATAACTTAGGCGTATTTTTTCAGGTCCGCGGCGGCGAAGGTAGGCGAGCTTAGGCGGGCGTATTGGGCCGGCGAAGCCAGAAAAGTAGACGGCTTGATAACTACCCCCCAAAATATCTTCCTTTTTTACATAGAGATTCTCAGGAGATATTTTCCTGTCAGCGTTTTACAGTTATACTGCATCACCTATTTATCAAGCTCCATATGGAGCTTTACGCCCCGTGTTTCTGGTGAGCCTTCAGGCTCGCCAGAAACACCAAGTTATGAAGCAGCGGTCTAACTGCTGGTGCAATGCTGAATGTGGAGAGCCTATGTTGTCCGCATTCAGTGATGTCTTTCGGACAGACATTTGATAAATAGGCCCCAAAGTTACAGCTATGTATAGCAATGTTTTACAAACAACCTGTAGAGGGAGCTTCAGAGTGCAGTAGCTTCAGTAAATATATGTTAAACCAATATGGTAAACTAAGCTAGTGATCAGGGTAGCTATATAGCTTGAAGCACTGTTAAATAAGGAAGTCGGAAATAGAAACTGAAAGTGCATCTGTCTTTGGATAGCAGACATGCAAACGGTGTATTAGAATAGTAGTAAGTGAAGGCAGAGCTGTGAGTTTGTTCCCTGCTCTCATTCAGCAGCCTACTTCTACAGCTTGCTTGTATATACTCCTATACACATTTCTGTTATATAGCATTCAAGGCTAACGCATACTCTTGAGTTTACTTCAGTATATTTTCACGGAATTAGCTATATTTTTCAACCAGGAATACAATAGATGTAAACTTGTTTTTGTTTTGTTGTTTTTGTTTTTTTGTTTTTAAATGAATGCTCTATCTGAATGATGCACATTTCATTTTAGCTTCCACACCTACATTTTGTTTAAGATGCACCTAAAATCTATGTTTTAAATTGAATATTAGGAATTACAACTTTAAGAAGCTAGTTTGTTTATCAATGTGGTTCAATTAAGATGTCTTCTATATATCTGCTAAGAAGTTGACAAATGATGAATATCATCTCTGCATCCTTAAGCAGAAAACTGCACATTGCTAAACAGCAGAGGCTGAGAAATATATCCACCTTTCATAAGTAAGACAAATGACTAATTTTCACTGACTGCTTGAACTAGGAGCACTAATTCCACATATAACGGCACTGTTCACATACTCTATCCAAGATGTTTAAACTGTGAACTATTTGCTTAATTGTCTTCCAGCTACTACCAGAAATTATTTTTTGTCTATGATGTGTAATTCATTTTTAGGCCAGAGTAGGAGGTTACCTAGCCAAAATGGCTCTTGTTTGTATTTTAACATGTAAAATGTTGGTTTAGCAGATTGGATCAACTGGTTTTCAAATTTATTATATTGCTATGAAATCTCTCTTTGAAAAACAATATGCACTACTAAGCACAGCTTCTAACCAGCATGCTCTGTCCCTCTGTCTTTCTTACTGATTTCCCAAACTGCCAAGCCCTGACCAGTAACACCCAACTATATACTGAACCATACAACCACTCCTCCATATAACCTTAAAGGGACACTGAACCCAAATTTTTTCTTTCGTGTTTTAGATAGAGCATGCACTTTTAAGCAACTTTCTAATTTACTCCTATTATCTAATTTTGTCAGTTTATTGGTGGGTGAATGTATCCACCAATCAGCAAGAACAACCCAGATTGTTCACCAAAAATGGGCCAGCATCTAAACTTACATTCTTGCTTTTCAAATAAAGATACCAAGAGAATTAAGAAAATTTGATAATAGGAGTAAATTACAAAGTTGCTTAAAATTGCCTGCTCTATCTGAATCACGAAAGAAAAAAATGTGGGTTGAGTGTCCCTTTAATTCCACCCCTGCATCTAATGCCCACACCTTTATGCTCCACCCCAACCTCCCAGTCTGAGCCTCATGGTCCCAGCAACTTAATTTCCAGTATTGAGAGGTTTGACACAAGTTTTGCACAGGATGCACAATAAAACGGCATCACAAAGGACAGATTCAAGGGTTGCTATCATTAATGTATTATCCCCAAACATAAAAGATGTCAGCTGTTTTGAATTTGCAAGGCAGTGCCTTTTTACGTGCCCATTGCTCTATTCCAAGCAAAGAAGTAAAGGATAAAGAAGAGGGATTTAAAAATGAAAACATGAATAATGGTAAGATCAAGTTGGAGAAGAAAGTTCCACATATAGTACCCCCTGAACCCCAGAGTACTAACTTTGTTGTCAACATTTTGTACCCCAAATGTTATTGTCTAGTTCATGTATTCATAACCCTATACAAACACTTTAATCACTAAACAAACAGCTAATCAATGGTTATATTGTTAATAGCTGATCAGGAAAACCCACAGAGCACTGCTGCTAAAGAGGAAAATGCCTTTGAAATAATAGAAAGAAAAATTATTCCAGTGAGCACTGGATGATCTGTTTTCAAAAATGCAATCATTCTCTTTATAAATTGTGTACCTTTCATTGTTTCCAGAATGAAGCAACTAAAGTAACCCTAGTAAGTCTAATCTAGGAAGCAACCTTTGGTGATTACAATTCCATTCAATGTACTACAGAGATGCTATGATATATATTAATGATATTTTTCATGCAAAATCAAGAAACCCTGGGTAGCTTTTAACAACCTCTCATGTCTAGAAATAAACGGTTTTAGCCAAAGATAGTGACAAATTACTATTTGCAGAGGCCTAAGCAAGATTGGAGCATAGTGCAAACTATATATATTTATTGCTTCTTCTTTATTTTATAAGATGGATTGAACCGAGAAACAGAAGAAAAACATAGTTTATACTCAAGCAGACTCCAAAGCTATTTTACCATACTTTTCCTATTAATATCACAAAATATTACTAGAGTTTGATTATTTTAGTATAAAATTAAGCATACATTTTGTTGGTAGATCTGTAGTTGTGTAGAGTACAAAAAAATGCAGCAATGATACACATTATGTTTGTTTAATGTACTTAAAGTGATTAATTACTTAAAGGGACACTGAACCCAAATTTTTTCTTTTGCAATTCAGAAAGAGCATGCAATTTTAAGCAACTTTCTAATTTACTCCTATTATCAATTTTTCTTCGTTCTCTTGCTATCATTATTTGAAAAAGAAGGCATCTAAGTTTTTTTTTTGGTTTCAGTACTCTGGACAGCACTTCTTTATTGGTGGATGAATTTATCCACCAATCAGCAAGGACAACCCAGGTTGTTCACCAAAAATGGGCCGGCATCTAAACTTACATTTTTGCATTTCAAATAAAGATACCAAGAGAATGAAGAAAATTTGATAATAGGAGTAAATTAGAAAGTTGCTTAAAATTTCATGCTCAATCTGAATCACGAAAGAAAAATTTTGGGCACAGTGTCCCTTTAAGTTGGTGGTATATCATTTTAGGATATGTCCAGGATATAAAATAAAACATCTAGGCTTTCATTCTGAAAACCATGTCTAATTTACAAGTATCCACAAGAGAAACAAATTGTATGCAAATTACACAAAGTGCTGGACAGCACATATGTTGGATCTAAATATTAAAAGTTATCCCCCCCACGTTGTTATGAAAAAAATCATTAAAAATAATAATAGTGATTAAAATTACATATCTACAAGCTACGCCCAAATAAACATACAACAATTAAAGGGACATGAAACCCAAATTTTTTTCTTTCATGATTCAGATAGAGAATACCATTTTAAAAAACTTTCTAATTTCTAATTTACTTCTATTATCTCCTCACTAATATCATTCTCACCTTTGCAGTCCCCACCCATCTAGATTGTAAATTCCCACAGGAATAGGACCCTCAATTCCCCCTGTATTTTGTCTGTAAAATGTTGTCTTTTATCATATAGCTTCTCAATTGTACTGTTATCCTTGTACCCATGGGCAGCGCTGCGGAATCTGTTGGCGCTTTATAAATAAAGAATAATAATAATAATATTTGTAACAATGAGATACCAAATAAAGGCATACTCTCATTAACTTATAAATTAATATTAACCTCATTCACATCTATATTACCTTCATATACGTTGAAATGGGAACAAGAGATAGGAGATACCTTACAAC